>NC_135499.1:144084943-144384943 GCF_052857255.1 Amblyomma americanum | reverse complement strand
GTGGGATAACGTGGGCACGCAAGGCTTGTCACATTTCTCCCATATCGAAATACGGCCGCTTCAAATCGCGCGACTGCAGAGACTATTTGATGAACCCTAGGGCCGACATTAGTGCAGAGCCCTGCACTAGTGCGAGTTTCATAATCCCAAATGATATTTCAGCATGCAGGAACCCGTTACCTCATGTATGTTTTTAACGTGGTTGCAGCTAGAACCTTCGGCCACTTTCTGGGACCTTTGTAGATGCCCTCGTTCGTGCCGCGACTACTTGAACTCCGAGGAGAAACAATCGTGCGCAACAAACTATGTGGGAAAGAGCATGAAATTTTACTCTAATGCCATTAGCCTCAATTAAGAAGATAGCACATTGACTCCCACGAACTAACTAATGTACGCGCTAGCGCGCCCTGGCGAAGAGAAGGGACACTGGGACGTTGGGTGTTATACAAGCTCAGCCTGTGTTTGCGACTGCAACGTCTGACTTGTGCAAGAACCTAGAATACGAAGACTTCAAAAACACTAGATTATAGAGGCGGCCAAGAGAATGAATTACAAATCGAAGCAAGCACCAGGCCCTGAGGATATTAACCGTATTATTGTGTTTACATTGTGGCAGTAGCAGAACGACAACTTTCTGAGAGACATTTCAGCAGCGCAAATTTTTTCTGTGTGAGAGTCTCCAGAGTAGCCCATATTCACCCGGAATCCGTACTGTAAGACAACCATCATGAGAATCGACGGATCCTCCGTCGTATTTACTCTTCCGCATTACCGGTGCCATAGTTAAGAAGCAGGAGGGGCTTGTAATGTAATCTGTGCTTGAAACTCTTTGAAAGCTGCGGCGTTTTAATCTAATATGCTTACAGTGGCAGGGCGTCGCATGGTATGTGTCCTTGCTACCAGTCATATTACGGGGCTGTTCGTTTGATCACCTATTTGTCTGTTTGTGTTTAGGTTGTTTTGTTTACCATACCTGCAGCAGGATTAATTACGATTCGAAACAAAAAAAATGTTTAGAGCAGAGCAAGCGGAAAGCGCTCATGCTGAGAGCACAGAAAGAAAATAAAAGCAATATATCTCGAAATGATGGCGCTTCCTTGAGCCACTGGTGAACGAACTCCGGAGGATGGCCGATGAGCTCGCGTTTATTACGCTCCGGCGGAGAATATTAGAAAATACCGCGGAAAAGCCCTAGAAATCTCGGCCTTAATACGAAACTGATTGCGGGACGGACCCGGGCGTGTAAAAAAAGGGCGGGACGCCAACCAGCGTCGCTTGACGCCGACGCCCGGCAGGCGCCAAGCTGCGCCTCTCAACGGAAACAACGTCGCAGACACAAACAACGCGCGGATCGTAAATTTTCGGACCCACTTTCAGAGCTTACGTCCACCGCGAGCTTCTCTACGTCATTGCGTCCAGGCTTTGCCTTGTTTTTTCTACGTGTGCCCACATATAAATACATGCGCATTCTCATTTTTGTTTTTGTTGTTGTTTGTGCTTTACTAGTATTCTTCGCTGACCACCGCCGTGTCAATTCACCAGACTCCTCAGCTGGATTTTGTCTTGATCACTCTATATTTCATCTATGGTTTCCCTTGTTTTTCTTGCAGCCAGCAGTGTTGCTTCCTCTATTTTTACACGAAACCATGCGAGAGGGATCCTCTGTATCATTTCTCCTTTTTCCGCCTCCTCCGAAGATCTTGCCCTTCCAGAGCTGCGCCAAGACACGTGGTTCCTTGAAGCCAGAGCGCTTGTTGCTTGAGGCCTAGACAAACCTTAACTGCGCGGCCCTTTGGCGACCATTTTTATTTTTTTCTAGCCTTCCTTCATTTCTTGTCTTCTCTTCTTCCTTTCCTTTTCCTCTTTTGCTCCGTACGGCAACGCCTTCCGTACCCGCGTGAGTCACGGGCGATCGCCTCTCGCAATGGAAAGAAGTGTCTCGTAGAAAAGACGTTGCTGGCCTCCAAGATTTACGAGTCGCCGTCAACCCAGCGACCAGTCCTCGGGAAGCAATAAGGACAACAGCAAAGAACACGATGACAAGAAAAGGTAAGGGGCGCAAAAGATTTCCCGGCAAAAGCAGCGCTGGGAAAGCAAGAAGAGGGATAGAGAGAGGAAGCGTGAGGAGACATGGCAATGAGGGGAGAGCCTGGAGGCGGCGACGAAGAGAGTGAGTGCATAAGAAGCATAAAACAATAATCACCACTCTCTAGACGTGGTGACCGACTTCCATTCTAGGCTGTACACACCGGCCATATATCATTGGCTGCCGCTTATAAGAGCGTCTCATTATTTGCGCATTTGTTGGTCAACCTTCCACGCCTTCACCCGGCTCCGCTCTTTCTGGTCAACGCTGCTTCTCTGCCCTTCTTCTCGGATTCGTTTCTACGACGCCGTCCGCGCAGAGTGGCTAAGAATCCGCGAAAAGCTCAGCGGTGAATGTCGAAAGAAATAACATCGTTTTCATAATCCAGCTTGCAGCGTTATGAAGTGAGCACTGATTGCTTGCGCCTGATCATTAAATGATTGGTTACAAACAAACGCCTGCCTGCCGGACCGCTGCGCTATACACAGCCGCTAGCAGTCTCTCTGGTATGTACTTCGCGTTCTACATTCTCTGAATTGTCAGCGTCATTACAGTTCAATACTTGGACATGCATTGCAATAACCCGAAACCTGCACTGTTATTGTAGTTCCTGCTGTTGTACTCACCTGTTGTTCCATCGTCGTACAGGGTCTTTCGTATCCACCAAAGGAACCTCTGTAAAGTAATGCAAATGTATTTTGTAACTGACACAGGTGACCCATTACGGCGCTAAGCAGTAATGTCGAGTGGCGCCTCCCCTTGTGAGTGAGTGCGTGCGGGAGGGAGTGAGCAAGAGGGGAGTGAGTGAGCGAGCAAGTTTGTGAGTGAGTGAGCGAGTTTGTGAATTAGTGAGCGAGTGGGGAGTGAATGAGTAAGGGAGTAAGCGAGCGAATGAGTGAGTGGGTGAGTGAGCGAGCAAGTTTGTGAGTGAGTGAGGGAGTTTGTGAGTGAGTGAGCGAGTGGGGAGTGAATGAGTGAGGGAGTAAGCGAGCGAATGAGTGAGTGAGTGATTGAGCGGACGAAAGCTAAGGTAAGCGAGCCAGTGAAGAGTAACTGAATGAAGGAGTGAGTGAGAGGAAGATAAGTTAGTGACTGAGTGAATGATTGAGATAGTAAGCGAGCGAGCGAGTGAGGGGTGAATTAATGAGTGAATGAGCAAGTGATTGTATAAGCGAGTAGGGAGTAAACGAGTATGGGAGTAAGCGAGCGAAAGAGTGAGCGAGTGAGGAGTGAATGAATGAGTGAGTGAGCGAGTGATTGCGTGAGCGAGTGGGGGTGAATAAGTAAGTGAAAAACGGGTGATTGAGTGACCGAGAGCGAAGTTAATGAGAGATTGATTGAGTGAGCTAGCGAGTGAGGAGTGTCTGAATGAATGAGTGAGTGACAGGAAGAAAAGTTACTGAGTGACTGAGATAATGAGGAGTGAATTACTTAAATGAGTGAGCGAGTGACTGTGTGAGCGAGTAAGGAGTGAATCAGTAAGGAAGACAGCGAGCGAATAATGAGCGAGTGAGGAGTGAATTAACGAGTGAGTGAGTGAGTGAGTGAGTGAGTGAGTGAGTGAGTGAGTGAGTGAGTGAGCGAGCGAGCGAGCGGGCGAGAGCTGAGTTAACGAGCGAGTGATTGAGCAAGCGAGCCAGTGAGGAGTGGCCGAATGAAGGTGTCAGTGAGAGGAAGATAAGTTAGTGAGTGAATGATTGAGATAGTGAGCGAGCGAGCGAGTGAGGAGTGAATTTACGAGTGAGTGAGTGAGCGAGCGGGGAATGAATGAGTAAGGGAGTAAGCGAGCGAATGAATGAGTGAGCGAGCGAGGGCTAAGTTAATGAGTGAGTGAGGAGTGACTGAATGAAGGAGTGAGTGAGAGGAACATAGTGAGTGAATGATTGATATAGCGAGCGAGCGAGCGAGCGAGAAGTGAATTAATGAGTGAGTGAGCGAGTGATTGTATGAGCGAGTGGGGATTGAATGAGTAAGGAAGTAAGCGAGCGAGAGTGAGCGAGTGAGGAGTGAATTAATGAGGGAGTTATTGTGTGAGCGAGTGGGAGTGAATGAGTAAGTGAAAAGCGGGCACTTTACTCAGTGAGTGAGCGAGAGCTAAGTAAATGAGAGATTGATTGAGTGAGCGAACGAGTGAGGAGTGACTAACTGAATGGGTGAGTGAGAGGAAGATAAGTTAGTGAGTGATTGAGATAGTGAGCGAGTGAATTAATAAATGAGTGAGCGAGTGATTGTGGGAGCGAGTAAGGAGTAAGGATAGGGTTAATTGGAGAGACATGGGAGAGGCCTTTGCCCTGCAGTGGGTGTAGTAAGGCTGATGATGATGTTAGGAGTCAATCAGTAAGGGAGTCAACGAGCGAATGAGTGAGCGAGTGAGGAGTAAGTTAATGAGTGAGTGAGCAAGTGATTGTGCGAGCGAGTGGGGAGTGAATCAGTATGAGAGTACGTGAGCGAATGAGTGAGTGAGGGAGCGAGCGATAGCTAAGTTGCTAAGTTAATGAGTGAGTGATTGAGCGATCGAGCGAGTGAGCAGTGACTGAATGAATGAGTGAGGGAGAGAAAGATAAGTTAGTGAGGGAGTGATTGAGATAGGAGGCGAGTGAGCGAGTGAGGAGTGAATTAATGAGTAAATGAGCGAGTGATTGTGTAAGCGAGTGTGGAGTAAATGAGTAAGGGAGTAAGCTAGCGAATGAGTGAGTGAGTGAGCGAGCGAGCGATAGGTAAGTTAATGAGTGAGTGATTGAGCGAGCGTGTGAGGAGCGACTGAATGAGTGAGTGAGAGGAAGGTAAGTTAGTGAGTGAGTGAGTGGTTGAGATAGTGAGCGAGCGAGGAGTGAATTAATGAGCGTGTGACTGTGTGAGCGAGTGGGGAGTGAATGAGTAAGAGAGTAAGCGAGCGAATGAGTGAGTGAGTGAGCGAGCGAGCGAGAGCTAAGTTAATGAGCGATTGATTGAGCAAGCGAGTGAGGAGTGACTGAATGAATGAGTGAGTGGGTGAGAGGAAGATAATAAGTGAGTGAGATAGTGAGCCAGTGATGAGTGAATTAATGAGTGAGCGAGTGGGGAGTGAATCAGTAAGTGAGTAAGCAAGCGAATGATTGAGCGAGTAGGGAGTGAATTAATGACTGAATGAGCGAGTTACTGTGTGAGCTAGTGGGAAATGAATGAGTAATGAAGTAAATGAGCGAATGAGTGAATTAATGAGTGAGTGAGCAAATAATTGTGTGAGCGAGTAGGGAGATTGAGTAAGGGAGTAAGCGAGCGAATGAGTGAGTGAGTGAGCTAGTGAGCGAGTGAATTAATGAGTGAGTGAGCAAATAATTGTGTGAGCGAGTAGGGAGATTGAGTAAGGGAGTAAGCGAGCGAATGAGTGAGTGAGTGAGCTAGTGAGCGAGTGAATTAATGAGTGAGTGAGCGAGTGTGCAGTGAATGAGTGAGGGAGTAAGCGAGTGAATGAGTGAGTGAGCGAGTTAGGGAGGAGTGAATTAATAAGTGAGTGAGTGAATGATTGCGTGAGCGAGTGGGGAGTGAATTAGTAAGGGAGTAAGTGAGCGAATGAGTGAGTGAGCGATCGAGAGCTAAGTTAATGAGTGAGTGATTGAGCGAGCGCGCGAGTGAGTAGTGACTGATTGAATGAGTGAGAGGAAGATAAGTTAGTGAGGGAGTGATTGAGATAGCGAGCGAGCGAGTGATTGTGTGAGCCAGTGGGGAGTGAATGAGTAAAGAAGTAAGCGAGCGAATGAGTGAGTGATTGAGTGAGCGAGTGAGCGACTGGGGAGTTAATGAGTGAGTGAGCGAGTGATTGTGTAAGCGAGTGGGGAGTGAATGAGTAAGGGAGTGAGCGAGCGAAGGAGTGAGGAAGAGAGTGAGCGAGCGAGAGCTAAGTTAAGGAGTGAGTGATTTAGTGAGTGAGTGAGTAGGAGAGAGAAAGACAGTACATTTAGCAATTAATGCTGGCTACGTCGTGGCTGCCATTAACAATTGTCAAATTTTCGTCCGTCAGATGTAGAATAGATTTTTGAGCAGCACCACTGGTTGTCACTGGACTTTCTTCGAGAGTCCAGTGTTTAGCTGTATTTGTAAATAAACTTTATGTCCGTATGCCCACTGTCGCTATAAAAAAATTACATAAGCAAGATCTTAGATGTATGATTCTCTAACAAAAGTCATTTTCAAACAAACTTTATGCGTGCGTCACCAGCTCTCCCAGATTCACAATGTTCTTCGAAATTAGTTTTTCCTCATGAATAGCAGTTGCAGAAAGTTGTTAGTAGGGCGTGCTAAGCGCACGCATTTACTATCATTGATGGGAGCCAGTTTCTCTTTTCACGTGCGCATCAGTCAGGATTGAGCATGAATGGGCTACTGAGGTTCAGTGTTCTGGTTTCGCGTTAGTGGTTGCAACACTCACCTGATATTGCATGGAAGTAAAACGCCGGAATAAGTCGAAACCGTAAGTGCTATTGTCCAAATGAAGGTCAACTTTATCAAATTACTGTTGGGGGAACTTTTTCAGTGTGCATCGTGCGTACAAGAGCAACTCGACACTGTGCCCCCAGAAAAACGGCCAGAAAAAAGACACTTGTACAGTACACGCAGACATTGCACTTGACCCTTTTTTGTTCAATGTCACCTTGTGGTATGACGCCAGCTTGCATATTACCGCAACCCTTTGTAGTGTTTTTTTCTTCATTCTTCAAAGCTGCCGGCACGCCGCTTTATCACTTTGTTTGCGATGCAAGACGCGCCCATATTTATCTCGATTGTTCGCACCCAGGCGGGGCCGATTCTAGGTTGTTCCAGAATGTTGTAGTAGCTTTGCACGCCGTATCTCGAAAGTTCGCTGCAAGCTTTAAATTGAGACGGCCGAGAGCGGCGGGCATTCTGTTCGACGATCACCGAACTCTTCAGCTGTTCGGCTTAGAGCATGAATAGATTTTGCGGCATAACACAAAGCAGTGCAGTGATCGGCGTCCCAGTCGCGGATGTACGAAGTTTGCTCCTATTTTAAAGATAGGCCTGGAGGTTTCGTCGGCTGCTCAGGAACAATATATTTGTGCAAAACGCATTCAGACATATAAATGGGTAGATATACTTGGTACTAACACCTGCCCACCGCCATTTTAGTATAGAAAAGAGAAAATAAATGCACAAGTATGAGATGCAAGAAAGATCGCGATCCCCTGTTATTAAGCCACACCTGTCTGGATGTGAGCGCATGAGCAGGAGAGTATTAGAAGAGCGAAGCGGGTAAACTGAACTTACAGGAACTACGAGCATTCACAAAGACTGAAAGTCAGCAACGGACTTCATCTGTCATGCATAATTTTCCTATTGTTAATCGAAACTCACACAGCACTTCCGTCCTCGCAATATAGTTAACAGCCTCAATGAGCTGAACGTCGGAAAAGCCCGGAACGTTTCAATGTATAGAGGAATCCCGCAATGTGGAGTAGGTTTGTAATAAGACAGTAATTACTCATTAGCATCCAACAAAGCGCAGCCATGCAGCTGTAAAAGAAAGTTGTACAGCTTCACCCGAAACGTTGTAGTAGAAGAAAATTTCGTCCTGCTCCGGGATTCGAACGGATGACCACAGGCTCAGTGGGGCCGTCACACAATTAACTTAGCTAACCGAGACGGCTGGCATATGCCAGGGCGAGAGTGAATTGTCCGACAAGTCGAAGTAAAACCGATGTTTGTCCTGTGCATAGTGGACTCTCCACGCGTTGAGTAGATAGTTATTTGTGCTCACTGTTAGTGATCGATTCGCTCTTGCCCTGCCATATGCCAGTCGTACCAGTGAGCTCAATTGGTCGAGCGACTTCCCGGTGAAGCGCTGGTTCCGGGTTCGAACGCCTGTCCAGGACAAATTTCTCAACTGCGAGTTTTCTGGGGAAGCTGTAAAGCTTTTCTTTGTAGCCATATGGCAGTGCTTGGGTAAATGCCAATGAAAAATTACTACCTTATTAAAAAGCCAAGAACCATGATAAAAATTTCATAAAAAGAGCTGGACGTCTTTTAAAACCGGTCGTCATTCTGCGTAACACCTAACGCTCAGCGCTCTGAGCATTACCAGGATTTGTTTGGTTCGAGGGGGCCGCGTAATTTTTATTAGCAAATGGTTTCCTAAAGAGGAATCAGGTTGAAAGAAGCGATGCTTATACTGCCGCTTGTATGACAACCCTCAATTCCAGCATCGCTTAGCCAGGTCAACGGACACGTTGGGTTTCCTTACTAGGCCTACGCGAAGTACCGCTAATAAATAACTCCACGCTGCAACTCGCGCTTGTGAAGGACAGCGCGAGAAAGAAAATTCGCTGTACGACCAAGTGTACGCACACGATTTGGCTCTTGTTTGCGCTGTAACTAACGCGAAAGATGGACACTTGCTTAACGCTGAACGATGGCCCGCTGCATTCTCGGCGTGCCTCTATCTCGGTGAAAGACGCGCACGTTTCATTTCGCCCCAGCACACACACACACACACAAAAAGAAGCCACGGCGGTCGCGTTCAACAAGACCGGTGGTGTTGTTTCTGCAATTCGTAGCAAGCAGAAGGCGCGCCATTTCTCACGTCTTTTTTTTCTTTTGCCTTCTTCCCTGTCCGATTCTTTCTTTCAAGAACCGACCATTCTTTATTGCTCCGCATTATTCCTGGGTTTCTACGAACAAAGAGACTGTACTAATCAGGAACCGTCATTATATTTTCGGCGTATCTTGAGAGGGCTTAAGTTTTATTCCCACCACGCTAACAACAAACGGTCCCGAATCCCCCGTGCTTGGTCTCTTTTAGAACGTACCGTCGTGTGCTTCGCTTTTATGTCTGTTTCCTCAGACGGCGTTACCGCATATTTAGCGCATTTGCTCTTCAACAGATAGCACGGAAGCCCCTTGTACAAACAATGAACCTACGTCTGTGGAAAACCGAACAATGGGAGCCGCTTCCCGCTGTTCATTTTCTTTTTTAATTTTCATGCACGAAAAATTGCCTTGCTGAGAAATAAAATAGAAGCGGTGCTGGCGCTCTGTTCTCTAAAAGGGCGCAATTCCTTAGGTTCTTTTATTTTTTCATTCTTTTGTTTTCCTCCTTTTTTCCTTCCCATATTCGCTGCAGGGCTGGGCTGGAATTCCGCGCACGCGTTTGAGTCTACGAGAACAACGCAATTAGCCCACGGCAGTTATTGAAACATGTCATTCGGCCGAGCCATGCAGTGTATGTTTTCTTTGTCTTTCGCTTTTTTTCTGCGCTTATGGATTTCTCAATTTCTAACTCGTCTTCTTTCCTCCTCCTCCCCCTCTCCCAACCCTCTTTTTTTTGTGCGCGTGCGTCTGGGAATTAGATGAAATATACCCAATCGTTCAAGCGTTCATTCACCCCTTCCTTGCTTTTTCATTTATTTTAAGCTCTTTCCACCAGTAGTTACCGAATTTTTTTTTACGGCAAACGGCACAAACAGCCATACATACGTGTGTCGGAAATAACAAAGTACAAACTTTTTTGGGTTCAAAGAATGAATCATCCCGGTTGAAGCGCAGGAGCTCTCGTTGTGATTTTTCCCTTCTATTTGAAGTTCGGCTATCTATCATGTCTCACACTGCATAACAAAACAATATGACCCCGTTGCAGCTTTTAAAGCTGATGTCATCAATCTCGAAGTGTCGCGTCTCGTTACGAATCTGTTGCAAAAAGACGTCTTACCCACATATAGGGTAACGCTGAAACAAAACCAGCTTTACAGGACAAAAATGCATATTTATTTTTTTCAATGGGCATTTTATTGAGCCATTGACGATAGAGCGCTGTGAAAGCAGGCAATCTGGACAGAAAAAAAGAGGAGGAAAAGGAGCTTTTCAGATAAGGAACGCGATACAAAAAAAACTGGGACGAGAATTTCGAAAGTTGCACAACAAAAAATCGGCACAGGTCTTACAGAAAGCCCACGCCGACTTCATCCTCCCAGATCTTTAGAAATGTATTAAAACAAAGTTGCAAGGTTGGCTTACCTGGTGCTACGATAGAAATAACCGCTCGAACACTCGTGCAATCATTTCGATTGCAGCAGGAATTCTGTCAAAGAATTTGTTCGCAGCATGCTTCGCGAAGCGTAAGCCAAGAGTCTTAAAGAAAACTGCCGCACAAAGCCAGCGTAAAGCAGGAGTAGAATTTCTGGCGTTTGGTTCTAGTATTCATTACATTGGAAATAGTATAGTTATCAGCTGAAATTAGGTATTGAAATTTAAAAGCTATTAAATCTTTTCAGGTGTTATTGGAATGCTGGAGCCGCCCAGAAAATTTCCGTCAAAATGTTTTAACAGCGTCAAAAGGAACCATCCACGAAGCAGGCTGTGAACAGTGAAGGTTAGTCTGAATGCTTCATCCACGTTGTGAAAAAAAGCAAGCCAAAGTCCTATTAGGAATAATATTACAGTATCATTGTAATGAATGGGACTTCGGCAACTGAAATTTGAATGCGCCATATTAGCCGCTTGTACGATAGCTCTACTAGGCGGGAAGAATTCAACCCATACGTTTTTCCTGCCAAAGTTTCGTACTCATTGCGCGCCATGCAAAGCGAATAACACCACTATTATAAAACTACACCGCCGGCGGTTGTTGTTGTCCACTCCAGACGATCTGAAAACCGACGTGACCTCAAAACATCATCGACAGTGCCCATATGTAAGATTTCTCCCGAAGTGGTCTTCGAACACAGGCCAATTCATTAGAGCACTGCTCCATCCCCGCAGCACAGCCCCCTCGCGATTAACAGTTGTTGTTGCTACCCTCATACAATGGCACATGCCCACATGAGGGAATTGGCCAAGAATTGGGGGGCACAGACAGAGAGTTTTTCAGATAAATATTTCCTGGACGAAAATAATATGAATGTTGAGGAAGGAAGAAGTAAACAAAAAGGGTCAGCGAAATGAAACGGGAAATGCATAACGCACGGAGGAGATCGACACTGAGGTTTATAGCCGAGTGGTTAAATAATAATGATAATTGTAAAAATAAAAATAATATTGAATAAAAGTTACCAAGTTAGCCAATTCGATTTAATTAAAAATTTTGTACGGCGTTAAAAACAGACTTGTGGCTGCACCCAAGTATGGTGGCTTCAAACGACAATATCACTGGGCAGCTCAAAGGCCAAGCTGTTGTAGTGGCTGCTCTGAAAACCGTCTTCTAATCATGTTGTCGCGGCGACAAAACAACAAAAAATGGTCTACGGTTTCGTGCTCACCACAGAATACGCAGGCGGGATTAAGCGCCAACCCAGACCTGTGCAAATAAAAATTTAACGGTGGGATTCGGCAGCGGAGCCTTGATAGAGATACCTCAAGCTGCCGCGAAAGGAAGAACTCACGCAGGAAGGCTTGGTCGATGGTGGCAGCCTTGTCGCCCAGGAGCTGCTGGAGCCGCCGCAGCAACCATGTTGGTTTGTGGGGCCCCAGTTCTTCGGAGGAGATGATCTGCTGCTGGCGGCGATGTTCCGAGACGGCTGTTCGCTCGATGAGCTCAGAAGACAACGTGTCGAACGGGGCCGAAGCTGGCGGAGTTAGGAGGTCGCGAACTTCGGCGGCAACCTCAGGTAGTAGCGACGCAACGAAATGATGAGGCCGGCACGTTCGGTATGAGGCTGGCACGATGAAGTAAATGATTGATTTACTGGCTGAAAATGCTAGAACGTATGATGGCATGCAGCCGAACGTCGCGTGACGCCGGCACGAGGAGCGAGCTCAATTCGGCTGCACTTCGGCGTCATCATCTTCGGCCGCTGGTGCTGCTCCTGCTGCATAAGGCCGCTGCTGCTGCTACAGATCTAGCAGCCTGGTATCCTGCACACCGCAAGGAAAATAAACATTTACTAATGAAAAGGGATAGCACCCTCGGATCTCAAAATCTAAAGCCAATAACTCACAGTTTATAGTAGAAGAATAAAAAGTAATCTTATCTCTGTGACAAAATTTAGAAGAAACTAGTATGAGTAAGCCTCCTCCTCTTGACTGTAGCTCTTGTCGAAATGATTAATTTTGCAAATGTAAATGTTTTTTCAGACGTAAGCCAAGTTTCTTGTAAAATAAATATGTCTGGATTATGTTGGGATATACGGTACAGTAAGTCAGTTGAATCTGAAAGAAGTGACCGACAGTTCCACAAGAGAACTCTGAACACCCCTATGGATGAGAAATCCGGGCAGCAGCAACTGCCTGCCTCAAAATAGTTCCTTTTGGCTTAAAGCCAATCTGTTGCTTCTTTGATTTCGGCTGAGGATGAGGAGAAGAAAAGTTAGACATGGGGGATCCATTGCCTTTGAGGATCGCGTATCCGAATCCTCCATCTCTGCATCATGAATAATTGGAGCATCATCTGAATAAGTGGACCGAGGCAGTGTAGAAACAGCAGTAACTTGTTCCTGGGGCTGAGATAGCGCAGGCAAGAAATGTTGGGTCATTAACGAAGGCATGACTGAAATGGCAGAAGTCATTTCGATTTGCATGGCCTGGGTAATCTGCGTTGCCAGAGCACTAGATATGCACTCTGTGACAGTAGACACTATCCTGTCAACCATCTTAGCCATAGAGGCTTCCACAGCAGTTACTATTGCCTGAGAGATAGACGAATCTAGTGTCACTCCTGAACGGGCTGACACACCTACACAGCCGTGAGCTCTCTATTTGATTTCTGATATTGCCTCGCGCCGCGAACAGTGTTTGCGGACGGTTATGTCCAGAACTTGCAATTCATGATCTCGAGAAGGAAAATCCGTGAAATTTGCAGCGTGGGATCCACCACAAAGGCAACACTTCTCGTTTTGATCACAGCATAAATTTGATGGATGGTCATTGCCGCATTTGCAACACCGCAAGGTGGACTTGCAGCAATGAGCACTACAGCCATATCGCCAGCAATTGCTGCACTGCCGTGGCTTAGACGGAAAGGGATCTTCACGGAAGATTAGGGGCCATGCTTTTATTTCCGAGGGGCAGGCAGTACCCGCAAAAGTGGCAATAACCGTTTCCGTAGGCACCCGCTCATTGTTCACATCCCGGCTGCAAGCAAGAGTCCACATCGCGAACCAAACGTTTTGTGCAGGCCAGATGAGACGGAGTGAAGCTGTTTGCCGGAAGAGACCCAAAAGAAGAGCAGTTCAGAAGATATTTTACGCACGACAGGTCTGGTGAATGGCACAGAATCCCGCCCCGTCCAAACTGCCTTACCTCAGTGATTGTCTCATAAAGGGAAGTGACCGCGTGGACAGCACCTCGAAAAGGCCCTGGATTGTTAATTTTGATAGCCCCACCATCCTTTGGCACCAGCGCGACAGGAATGCTGTGAACGCCGGAGCGTTGAAAAGCTTCTAGAGGCATCTAACGAGGCGATAGGCAAGCCGACCAGGGGGACCTCCCCTGGCCGGGAGACTGCGTAGACATTACCTCAGATTTGCAAACTCACCGCGTGCGTTATCCACACAAGACAAAAGGCGCAAAGGCACAGAGGGAAAAGGGAAACAGAACTAGCCGCCCAATACTTAGCCAATCCCTCCTGTGTCATGTCCACGTCGCTGCTCGATCAGTGCCTCCATGCGCCGCGCTCTTTGCACGCGGCGGCGCTTCCCTGCCAGACACTCGCGCTGGATTTGGGTATTCTCGTCTTCATCACTTCCATTCGGAAGAGGCAAACAGATCGGCTTCGGTAGCCACTGCATTGAAGTAGTAAGGCATAGCAGCACCCAAACGCCCCGCGTGTATGCTTTCGCATTCGCAGCCCGTAAGTAGTCTTAAGGGCTCTCCGTAATTTTATTTTTCTTCTCTGCAAATATAAACCGAAAAAACTTTGAACGTGGCTTCAATGTCTTAAAAGTTGATACGCATAATATATTGATGTAAAGTAAAAGGTAATCTCGCCATCAGTGAGGCTCCCAGTATTTCGGCTGCACGCTCAGCTTTAAGCTTCCTTAAGGGCTTCAAATACGAAATACGATGACACCATGCTCGGCTAGCAAAAAGTACCGCGGGTACTTCCACCGCCTTTACGCTGTGGTGTACGGAGCGAAGTGCGACTCCATTGATGCCCTTTCTGAGAGCGCAACACACGAGATGCGCTGAGTGTGGTCACTCAGGTACAACCCGCAGGGGCAACAACTACAGCGTATAATCTGCACTTACGAACCCTAGCACTTCAGGCACACATCGGCAACTCGCCATTACGGCGGTGCGTGCTTTCTACGGAGCAGCGTAGACAGGGTCGTAATGCGCGCTATGTGTTGGCGTCAGAGCACGGCATGTGGTTTTCGCGCGCATTCGTCTGTCCATGAAAGGAGGAGTGGGGGGGGGGGGGGGGGGTAGCGAAAAGCGAGAAGGAAGGGGCGTTCTCGTGGTGCTAACGAACGACTCTCAAATGATCAACGGGGCCGCGAACGCCTCCCTCGCGAGCGCAGCTGCCTCCAGTCCCACGCGGCCCCCTTCCAACTTCACCGCAAGCCCCGTCCCTACCTTCTCCGCTCCCTCCCCTGCCTATACGTTCCCTCCTGCCTGAAACGCGTAGCCGCGCGAAACCCGTCTCCAATCGCGGTCAGACCTACGGCACACGCGTCCCTCTGCAACAAAGCAGCCTCACAAGAAGAAAATTCCGAAAGCGACGGCGGTCATGCAATACACATGCTTAAAGCGGTTATGCCGCAGTGTCTCTCGTTCGCGGGTTAACTAATGCCTCGAGGTGAGGTGGCGGCTACTTTCAAGTTGCTTTTCAAAACTTAGTACAGCAATAAGGTCCATACAACAAAGAGTAGAGTCCTGTGTAGAAGTAGATGCGAGTCCCATCTGCAAAGCTGCCATTTGTAGAAAAGCAGGAAACCACAAAAGTAATCTGCGCTTGCACTGCTCAATTAACTATAAACTCCATGCATGTCTGGACTTGAGGTTAACTGGGCCTCTACAATTTTATTTTCGGACCAATGGCGTTATTCCTCTTGTGCGAATAAAGAAAACTAGTGTCCTCTATTAAGGGGTTAGTAATTCTTGTTTTACCTTCGCACAAATCAAACAGCTGCTCGTTATAGTCCAGGCAGCTGTTCTAGAGAGTTGATTGCTAGTTTACAACTTTGCACTGCGTTCACTCAGGGTGGGCAAGGATAAAATTCTGGCACGCTGAATCATTATCTCAACGAAAATGGCGCGCCTCAGCTCTAGTAACGGTTCTCTTCTTGCCTAACAAGCCCCATTACGCCACCGCTGCGCGAGAAAGAAAGAAACAGCGTCCAAACAAACCTAACTAGCATTAACACCTCAACCATTCACTGGGCCCAGAAGGCGAGAAAGCTGCCCGTTATTCCTCAGGCGCCCCGCATTCATTGTAGCTCCATTGTTCGCAAGCATTCGCCTCGAATGCCTACTCTGCGGGCCTTCCTGTTTGCGCCATTGTGCGGCATTATGAATTCGTCCCTTGACTTCGTCGCCTAACGCTAGCGCGGGAAAAAAAATTCACTGAAAAAATAAAACAGTCTCCATCCTCTCTTTTCTTACTCCGTGGGCGCGTAAGTTCCGCTCGAGGAACTGAATAAGGACGCGCGGCAAATTCGGGAACGCCAATCAAATTTGGGATGAAGAAACAGAATAAACTCAACCCCTTTTATTCGTCCCTTCGTTTCGGGAGGGAAGACAGGGCAAAGTAAGAGAGAGAGGGGGGGGGGGGGGGGGGCAGTGCTTTTTTACGCTTCGGCTGCCTTTGGAGTATGCTTTGTCCCCGCAGTTCCGCTGGCCCTCTCGACTGCATTTCCTTCTCAGGTTCTTTTCCCCTGCTCCACCGTTTTCTCAGTCAGTGGTTCAAGTTTGAAGAGCCTTCACTCGCCGTCACCGCTTCCTAACCAAGGAAAACAAGAATTGGAACCCAGATAAGGGCTGGGTGAGAGAGAGAGAGAGAGTTGGAGAGAAAAAACGAAGGCGGAAGACGTGCTATAGCCCGCTAGACGCGCACTTCCCACGGAGGTTTGCAACTCGTGTTCGTCGCGGCTCGAAGCGCCCTTGTATTCGTGCGGAGCGCGTCCCTGATTGGAGCCGCCTTGTTCGCTAAGGAGATTTCTGAGAGACGACAGGAGGTTGGCGGGAGAGGGAAGGGGAAGAGGGAAGGGGGAAGAGATAGAGAGAGAGATTGAGAGAGGAAAAGAAAGGAAAGAGTCGAACAAACGCTGCCTCCCTCAAACGACAAACCTCGGCGCACCACCGGCAGCCTCTCAATCCGTCTATCTGTGCATTAGCCTGCCTTGCATTGAGAGTGTGTGCTGTCTTTTTGTGTGCCTCTGTGTGTGTGTGTGTGTGTGAGGGCGACTGTCTTTGCATGAGAGTGTTCGTGGGACGTGCGAGCGAGCGCCCCCCATGGCATCGCCGTCGTGACGGCGGCAGCCCGAAGGCGGTACGCGAGCGTTTGAAACCCGGAACAAAAGGATACACTACTCGGCAAAGGACGGAAGGCCGCAGTGAATACGTACCAGGCACTCGAAAGACAAAAGCGCGTGGCTTTTTCTGTTTCTTTCTTAGGCCTAGGCTCTTTTTTGTTTTCTTCTCTTCTTGTTTCTTTAAAGATCGTGATTCAAATCACGGCGATGACTAAAATGGGGCTTTTTGTTTTTCTGAACGGGTGGATACTGAGTATGCTCGCTATGTGGCTGCGTGTATTCTTGTGGGGCAGAATTTTCAGATCTTCTTAAATGTGAATGTGCTCCGCTTTGTACTGTTTTGTTAATAAAGTTTATTGTTATGCGACATGAAAAAAAAATACGGCCGTCCTACTGACCGGCCAGCCTGTCTTAGCCTGGTGTTGACTGCAGCAAATGACATGGTTTCAGTGGTCAGGTGCTTCTTGTCAAAAGCAACGGAGTACAAGTATTCTTGTTGGTTAATGAAGATCAGAGTAGGAGGTGCGTCAAGAACCGGAACTCTTACCGGTGGCCATCAAGTTTCAAGCGTCAACACAGCAGCTAGGTTTCTATCCAAGCCAAGCTTGTTTTCGGCGTCAGACAGGCAAACAATCACAGCGTAGCATCTCTGCGTAACCACGCGAAGAAACGGCGAACTCCCAAAAGTAGTAACGAATCAGAAAAAAGCCGCTCGTCTAGAACGCAGCCCACACACAAAAAGAAGGTATACATACCAAAATACCCTTCCGCTACGTTCCAAGCCTTCTTTCGCTAGTACCCCAAGCTCCTCGAAATCAGGAGGAGAAAAGACAAAGAAAGAGCGGGCATCTTCACGAGAGCTCTGTACCTAGAATCGAAACCAACGAACCGTGAGTGTGCCACGAATATCGGAGCAGCTGGTTTAGTACAACAGTAGCTTAGAAGCCCAACTTTCTCTCTCAGTCTCTCACTCGCTCGTTTACGTCGGCATTTCTTTGCTTCGTGGCTTTTCTTTCTTTTTTTTCTTCTCTCATTCCTCGCGACGACGTCCGTCCGTACAATAGACCGGTAAGAATTCGCGTCGTCATTCACGGCGCGCTCTTGAAACGCGGATCGCTAGCTGCTTACGAAACGCCTCGGAGCGGCCCCTACTGGAACAACCCGCACACGTCTACGGACGAAAGCTGGTGCCTTTCTGCACGTTCGTTCTTTTCCGCTCTCCTGGCCCGGCCAGTCAACAAGCGCTGCATGCTCTCCTTGTCACGATGTCTTCAAAACTCCTCATGAGATTTAAGGCGTTCAAGGCGGAAGAGGGGTGGGGTTGTCGCTGCGTCGTCGCAGACTTCCCTTGTAGTATTTCTCTTCACTCCGTTTTGACGAATTCTGTTTTTTTTTTTGAAGATTCCCAACCTTTCTACGGCTCCCAACCTTCTCGTTTGTTCGCTGTCATCATTTGCCGGCATACTTTCTTTCTTCGGCTTTTCTTTGGTTTTGCACTATAAAATGAGTTCTGTGCGCATAGAAAACTTAACGCACACGACAACGGAAATGAAACGCCAACGGAGTGTTTGCACCCAGCAGACTTTCTTTCTTTGGTAGCTTTACATGCGTTTTACGTCAGACGCGAGACGTCTTCCTACTTCATTCGGGACGACTCGCGTGGACCTTTTTTTTCTGTATTCCTTCTTCTTACTTTCTTTCGGTTTTTGTCGTTAATTTTATTCTTTGTATGTTTTTTATTATTCTTCGGCGAGATACGTATATGAGGTCGCAGCCGGTGTGCGAAATTGTTGTCGCGTTCTGTCGCCCGTTTCCCCCGTCTCCGGTGAAACGAGGCGACGGTGGTGTTCGACACATACGTAAACCCCGCAGTTTTCTGCCTCCTCCTCGTGTTGTCGCGGACGAAATTCACCCGAGCGCGCATGTGGCAAATTCCCCGAAGGTTAAATTTAAGATCTTAAAACTATGGAACGGAGGCGCGAAACTGTAGTGGGTTTTTAACCTTTTCTCGCCTAGATAGAACAAAAGTAAAAAGTAACAGAAAACTGCACCGCTTTAATCAGCGGCGCTCAAGGAGATCCGCAATCAGAGTTTCGAGAAAGCGCGCATTTACACATTGCTTCGTTGATAACTTGCAACTCTCCGCAGCACTGCATAGTTCTACGTTCTGCGACTTTTGTTTACGATTTTCTCCTGACTGCCAACCTGTCCTGTTCTGCGTACTGCGATGCTACCATTATTGGGGACTGGCCTTGCCACATGAGTATAGCAAAGTGGGTTACTAATAATTGTTTCATAATTGCCGCTCGGGTAAACGCGCCATGCAAATGCTATTTGAAGCTGAAATTTTCCGTCGATACCCAGGGGACCGACACGAGGCGAAAACAGATCGAAGTGCGTATAGTCTGAGCCTGCGAGCATATGGATGGCATGGCTTGCGTGTGCGCCATAGACGAATATTAAGTCATTCGTGTTGTGATGGTGAATTGCGTTCGCTTGAAAAGGGCGACGAAGGGTGAATTAACTTAAAATACGGACTATTCTCATCTGTTTAGCTGCCTTTACTCAGCTGTGGCTCAGATATTGTAGCGTTCGGCTCTTGTGAACAAATGCAGGGGCTCAATTCTAGCCCGTGGTAGCGGTGTGGTTACATCGTTGGTGATAGTCCGATGGCGGACGAGAGGGAATAAATATAGAGACAGAAGGAAACATCGCATACTATGAAGATTATATCATTCTAATACGTTCGTACTTTTGTTCCTCCTCTGAGGAAAGAAAGTAATAATGATACCTGGATGGTAATTCAGAGCTTAAGGCTACGCCCCCACAACAGAGAAAATTTCTTCTAGAGCCGTCGTTTCCAACCTAAAGCATACAAACATCTGGTCTACGTTAAACTAGTATAGGGGGTTGAACGTACTGAAGACACAGGAGGGGTTATGAGAAGCGCCATAGTAACGGACTCCGGAATAATTTAGACCACCCTGGTTTCTTTAACGTGTTCTGGCTTCAAACGGCATACGGGTAGTTTTGGATTTCGCCTCTATCGATATACGGCGGCTGCGGCCAATATTCAGTCCTGCGACTTTGGCATGCAGCAGCCGGATGCCGAAGCCACTGACCTACTACGGCTAGAGGATCTAAGATAAAGAGCCTCGGTTGGTTCAAAGTAATCTGACATTATGAGTATTATCTTGTAGCCTTTGACACCCTCCACGGTGGTTCAGTGCTTAAGATGCTCGGCTGCTAACCCGAAAGACTCGGGTTTGATTCCACACATTTCGATGGAGGTGAAATGCAAGAGGCCCGTGTACTGTGCGATGTCGGTGCACTTTTGAACAGCTCCAGGTGGTCTAAATTATCCACTGCCCCACCTATGGCGTCTCTCATATGGCGACCTCACCTATGGCGCCCTTTGGGACAGAAGCCATATAAGCCATGCAGCCTGTGACAAGCAAAAATCTTTATATTTTTAAAAGTTGTACGTATCGCATTACAGGTAATTTATTACTTATAACAATTTAAGTTTGGTTCGAATTTTGTAATGCATTGATTACTTTTTGCGAGGGGCAAAGTTCTTGGTAATCCAGTTTTTTTTTTTTCGCTAATCGATTTCTAGTAACCGGTTGTTTTCTATTCAAAAAGCAAAGTATAACCACCGATATAACTTCGACAACCTGAAATTTGTGGCAAACACTAGTGCTAGCACCGGATACTCATTCATGATAGAGAGACAGCGGTCAGGCTACGGGAAAGCCGCTCACGTAAGGATGTACGGTCACGCAAGCCCATGATCCTAGCACCGTGTTCCGAGGTTCGCATTTCTGCACCACGACAGAACAAAACGTCACGTTTAGTGAGTTTGAGCTTTGTACCACTTGAGCGCGAAGAAACGTGGTGCTTTGTTTAAGTACGAGCTCCTACGCAACTCCTTCGTACGTTACAACTCCGACCTTCTCTCCAGCGCGTACGCTGAAAGAGTCTTCAACGTCGCTGCTCATGTTCTCAGAAAGAAACGTGGAAAAAATACCAACGAAAACTAAGAAAAACAACTGCTGGATAAAATTTACAGTGTATTGACAGCAAAAGACCAGAGATCAAGGAACCTGCGCCGGCTCTTTCTAGTCCGTGTGCATTTGTCTTATACTATTAAAAGTGAGAAGGAAAATAAGTTATTAGTAATCGAGTACTCTTTTGTAATTGCTCAGTTACTTTCCAGGGCCTGTAAGAAGGCAACGCCTAGCAAGTGTTAACCGGAAGAGCTAGGCTAAGACAGGTGGCGCTGTTGCAAATGTCGCAGGTGACCAAACGTTTCTCAGTTGCAGGGGCTCATGGTATGCGAGTCCAACAGTGAAGCACTATTCACGACCTGATGACGGCGGGGTACAACGGTGAGGTATCTCTTTTAAGGAATATTAATAAGCTGCTCTGTCTACTAAGGTTGAAGACGTATGAGTATCAAATTTTTTACGTCTTTCGCGTTATGTTTCTGATACATTGCTACGTCAGTATTTCTTTGTCTTACTCCTACACTGGGCATTAACGCATCGCTTCTATGGCAGAGTGTAATCGAATGCTCTGATTTTTTTTTGTATTTGGACGCCTGAAGAAGTGGTTGAGTAACACTAATCATTTATGCAGACTTCCGGTCGGCATCCGTGCGTCTCATGGAGAAATTATCTCTTAGATGGACGACACCGCACCGGCCCTCTTTTTGTTTCGAGATATTTAATATAGCACCCGACCTTCCCTTTATTCATGCCCTATGAAGAGGACGAGTGTGTTCAAGCGTGTGTAAACTGTAATGAGAAAACAGTAGTGCGCAGCCAAAGGTTCTGATATTCTTTTTTTTCAGTGCTGATGTCCAGCTCATTAAGTAGCAATTATGGCGAACCATAAATTTGCCGCAACAAGTATGGCTGACAGATATTTTCAAATAAAAACAAAGAAGAAAATATGGGTACACTCGGCAAAAAAACTGGTGAAGTTCATTGTCAAATTGCATCGTCCCTCTAAGATGTTGGAGCTACGCGGTCGCTCAACTGGACTCCGCTCTTAATAGAATGAGCGCGTATCTCAACAATTTTAGCTAAGAGACAAGCATGCTTATTGAAACAGTCATCAACACGAGTTCACAAAATTTTAAACATCCCATGGGTATGTACACATGTAGCCTTTGTCAGAAGTGTCTCACACACACAGGATTCTCTCAGAACTCGTGTGGCAGTGAACTTGGGAAACTCTGCTATTCTGATCTCTGGGGTGTGAAGACACCCATCATCGCCACCCCTGCAGAGCTGTGCAGCACCAGGACTGCCATAAATCTGTTGTTGTTTGGACACTTTACAGAGGCTGCAATTGCATTCAAGCATATGTACGTTTCAACCGATGCGCCCCTTGCGGCAGCTCTCTTAGCAGACGCAACACTGAAAGCAATAATGCAGTGATGTAATCTGTACAAAAGGTTGCGTGTTCGATTATTGCTCAGGTTAATACCACACACCAAAGCTAGGCGCATAGTAGGGACAGCAAAGACCGTCAACTCGACCGTTGAGGGAGTTGCATCAAAATTGCGTGAAAGTGACAAGTCATGCACAATCATTTAAAACCGATTGTGAGACTACAGCTTCCGGGCTTGATACAGTCTAAATATGATATCTATCATGAAACTCTCCTTTGTGCTTCAAACACGCGCCTTGCATTTTGCTGCCGTGCGTGCAAACGTCATCCGCTGTGCGTTCAGGCACAGTAATACGCTAGTTTCACTTTCACCTGCCTCTGCTCGAACTGCACAACTCGCAAGACCGAATATATACAAAACATGAAACAAGGAAATACAGTATTCATTGCTCAACACCACTATTGATCTTTTTTTTTCTTATCCACCCGAGTGCAACTTCGACTTCCAGATTTTATCCGAAGCCTTGCTTCCACTTTTTTTTTCTTTTTTTGTTGCCCCTTCCGTCTTCAACCCTTCCATCGTGCCTCTTTCTGATTACTACTGTTCGACTTCGACTCTGTTGCATGTTTCGCACATCGCCTCGCGGAGAGCGCTCCCATTCGCGAGGATCGTCTGTCTTTCCGCGCCACACGTCGGATCAATGCCGCGCCGTCCTTTTGCACGGGGCAGCCGAGGGGCTCTCCACCGCCGCTATTCACGGGCTGGAGAGAGCAAGCGCCGCCCCTTCCGCCACGTTCCATAAAACACCAGCCCGAGCCTACTCGCCCCCTCTTCTTTCTTCCTTCTATTTACATTCTTTGCTTCTTTCTACGGGAAGCTAAATAGCGTTCGCTCACTTTGGCCGCGCCAGGAATCCGAAAGCCGCGTTTTTCCGGAACTAAAACAAGAGGAAGAAGAAGAAGAAGGAATTGAAGCAGGCGGCCCCTTTACTTCCTTCCCGCTCTCCCATCGCACTCTCTCTTTCATTGCGAGGAGCAACTGTTCGCACGAAGCGAGCGAGAATGAGCGTCGGCGGCGATAAATAAACACGACGTTGTCGTCGTCGACAGCGACTACGAGGGTGACGACGGCGACCGGGTCGTCGTCGCCGGAGTGGTAATGCGGAAGACGAGGAAAATGCGCGGCTTCTTCGAGACGCAACGAGCGAACGAAGGAAGGGCGCGCGGAGAAAGAGGGAAAAAAAAGTGAAAACGAAGAGACTAGCGCGAAGTGTCCTCTCCTTCTTGTAAAAGGGAAAGGGAAGACGGAGGCTCTCGAGCCATGCAGCGGTTTTTCATCGAACATCGATTTCGGCGGCATGTTTCCACGCGTTGCTGCCGAGGCGATTTGATGATGCGTCCCATGCCACGGCGGCGGCGGCCAAGCAGCCAGCGTTGCAGGGCCCCCCCGCACGCACACTTGCTCGCTTACGAGCAGCCTTCATTACTCATTGCCTCGCATCTTATCAACAGGACTTGGCGTGTTCTCGTAGCATTCTGCCTATAAGGCCGAGGCGTCTTCGCCTCGTCGCCGGTCGTTCGTATGGACCACCCCTTCGATTTCTCGGCTAACGCCTCGGGTTTCCGTCTTCACTTCTTTTTCTTTATATCTCCTGTTTTCTACTTTCGTTACATTCTCTTTCACCCTCCCTACTTCTTTCCTTCTCTTCATTTCACGAAAAATAGATGCGAGGTAAGAAAAGGCGGCGTATCCTTCCCCTTTTTTTGCTGCTCTTCGCCGCCTTGTTCCTGTCCTACTCTTTCGTCCCCTGTCCTCGCCATTCTGATTTTGCTTTTTTTCATTTGACACTTCTTATACTCGTTCGGTCCGCTCTTCTGCCTTTCTTTCCGTGCTTTCATTGTCTGCTTGCGTCCAGTGACCTGTTTGGTTTGTAAACAGGCGCCCGCAAACTCGGAGACGCAGTAATCGACTGAGTCGCCACGATGCCCTCTATACCCTGAACACTGCCTTCTCCTCATTAGCGCTGTGCCTCCTTTGTATTTTTCCTCTTTGTCAGCCGTCTTTGCTCTCTATGTTGTTTCTTTTATGAAGCAAGGGCTGCTCCCTAAGATCGTTTCTTTTTCTTCTTCTGACGTTCTCTCGCTTCCATTGTTTCGCGGAGCGGGGTCGCAAAGCACTGCTTTATCTCGTTCGAAGGATGAGACGCTGGGTTTCGATTCGGTCGCAAGGCTAGCAGCCTTCTGCAGTCACCTAGGAAAATAATTTTCCGAAGAAAAAACTAAAGGAGGGGATAACGGAGGAGTAGGGGCACTAATATGCGGTGTGCTGTCCTTTGTGAAGGGAAACTGAAGAGTCCGTTAAATGGGATTTACCACATCTGGAAGAATGTCTGATCTTCAGACCCGCCAGCTCCCTCAGTTATATTGCAGGCTCCCTGACTCTGGATTGCCTGCCGCCCGCGCCATGCTCGCAACTATTCAGCTGTTACTATTCTGCGACAGCATTTGCAGTGCCATTCTGCAAATCCTTGGCGTCGACGGGTGTCAGCAAAAGAGCAAACTCTGCACCATCCAGAAACAAGACTTACCTCTAGCATGCCATTATCTTCCGCCTGCGGATGGGCTCCACTGACCACAAGCCCATGAAAGGAACCCACCTCCTCTCTTCACCCATACACATATTTCCACCCTCCAGATGCCTCCACGCACCAGAATCCCTTTGCCCACCCATCACTTCCCTCGAGAAAGCTCCACCCATCATAGCACTCCAGAAGCATCCATCTACCCACCATTGCCCTGCAACCCAAAGAAAAAGCGACGGCGAAATCAAATTCAAAGACGCAATGGGAATGGTCGAAAAAACTCGTAAGGCACGACCCCTTGCTGTCGCAGGCTCGCCTCATCAGTTCATTTGATCGTGCGTCAATCTCTCTCTCTCTCTCTCTCTCTCTCTCTCTCTCTCTCTCTCTCTCTCTCTCTCTCTCTCTCTCTCTCTCTCTCTCTCTCTCTCTCTCTCTCTCTCTTCCACCTTCTTGCAAAATGCGTACAGCACCCGCCAGGTAAAAAATGATGCGGTCATCTCGAAATAGTGCAGTTCTTAGAACATGCTCTCGGATGCATTTCACAGCCGTGTTCCTAAGGAAATGTAGTTCCTTCAATCATATAGATCACAAATTAGTGAAGCTCAGTTTGACAGCTTATTCCTTTGTCTCCTGCTGTTACAGAGACAGCTGTTAAAAGCACGTTCCCGGTTCTGAGGCGTTGGCATAGGTTTCGGCGTAACGCCGCGCTACCATGATTGGTCATCTATCAGTGGCTTCCTGCGTGACATCACTGCAAGGCGCCATAAAACGCGCCATACTAATTACTCAGCATTAACTGATATCAAGCATGGCGCCACTGCTACGCACCATAGCAGTGCACGACATACAGAAGTCCGAATGCAATAAGGTGATAGTGGAAGCGTAGTGACCTAACGCTCACTTTGTCAGAGCAGAAGAGAAAACAGTGAATAGGTCATATTATAATCACCACTGCGTACAGCTGTCACTGAATTTTGTTTTGCGCAGTGGTCAGCCGTATGAGATTTGTTTGTGTGTGTGTGTGTGTACGTGGAAGTGTGCTGATTGTGTGGTGAAGCTTAGAAATCAAGTGGATATAACCCAGCCATAATAATGTTTATCATGCGCCCAACGTTCATTTAGAACTTACTTTCGCATGCATGAGAACATGGCAAGGTATTAAAGAACAGGAGTGATTCCAATACTGGCGATATTTTTTTATTGTCACTTACATGCTTTTTCTTGCTTCCCGTAACCACGGTGGCAACAAATATGAAGACTCCTTTGTCCAACAAGTGTCTCGTAAATTGTGTGATTTAAAATAAACTGTCCCCTCACTTTTTGATTTCATCTATCGTACACAAAGCATTTAAGGTTACCTTTCTGTTTACAGAGCAGAAACATGAATCATTTATTTGAGCGCTTTCATTCTGTCGAACGGGAAGCATATGTAGGGCTGCCTTTTACTTCTTTTTACTTTATTTTCGCAGCGATACTATATCTAAAGGTAAACCGGGAACTTCTGGGTAACCACGTCAGTGACGTTTCCTGCGACACGGCAATTTTTCTGCGCCGTAGTATTGAAAGCTCTGTGTTTAGGTGACCGTTGAGACTCATAAGACAGCGATAAAAATTATACACAGCATAAAACAGGCAGAACGCGCTATCTGCAAACAAGAGAATGGTTTTTGTGCAGCCTTGCCGGGCGTATCCACAATTATTTTTTTAGGAAACAGAGCTTTGCGAGAAGTTCGCGTCATTTAACTAGCATGGTAGTTACCAACGGTACCGCTGTGACAAAAATTAAATATTCCCCAGTGCGAGAGACGTCAGAATACTAAAGCTCAGTGATCATCCCATGAACTTAAAATATGATTCTGGCTGTGAGTCCAGCTACGACTTTTCAACTTAGATTTTTTTCTCTGTCACGTTTCCGAATTTAGCCGTCTTTACTCCTCAATAGTGATAAAGTTCACACTTAACACAGATTCCAGCATTTTTTTTTCGTTCCTGTCCAGCCAACATCACAATTCTAATTGGCACTGAAGTCTTACACTCGCTCTTCGCTATAAGTTTGTATAGGGTAGGAAAGTAAACGCCGCATGACAGGACAAATGTGGGAGAATATTGGGGAGAGGGTCAAGAATTAGGACGCGTACGTAAGTTGTGATCAGCTGCATACGCATGCAAGTGCAGCCCACAGCGGCTGGAAAAAGGTGCAGCTTAATAAGGTTCACATAGTGGCTTTTTGCGCGATATGTCTCCGGTGTTGTTATCGCTTTGAGTCATTCAGATTTTTCGTTACGCTTGCTTGTCTCCTGCGGAGACAGCCGGAAATGAGATCTGCGAATGCGAAGTTTCCTTTGCCTCAGCACCTTCCCACGAGAACTTGCATGTTCAAATGTTTTACGCTTTCCTCTTCTTTTTTTTCGCTCTTTTGAATCTGACAGGGAAACGTTATTAACCGCGCACCTTACACGCCACCGGTAGGTTCTTCGCGAATCAGATATAAAGACCACGGCGTATTTGTGTCAAAGAACAAGAAACCTGTCCGAAGACATGTCGGGAGGAATGTCGAGAACTGTCAGGAAATGGCGAGCCGAAAACAGATTTCGCATTACCTCCGGGTTGTCACATTTTAAAAGCCACGAAACCCGCAGTATATGCTAAATAAGAAGTATGCGTGTTCGTCTCCGAAAAAAAAAAAGCATAACTGAAATTAAATACTTTTCTTCACGCTTTTCTTTGCACACATATTCGGAAGCGTCATAGAAAGAAATTTGATCATTAACCGCTTACTGCAGCAAGTTAGAGTAAAACTTTACATTTACATGATTTGGGCCAGCATGAACTTTGGGACACAAAGGAAGAGAGACACGTGGAACACGGAACACATTGCTGATTACCAACTTTAATGAAAAGGCGCGGAACGCGCGGAAATATATACAGTGGTAAAGGTGGAGAGAAGGATGGAGAGAAGGCAAAGCGCATGGCGAAAGAAGGCCGCACCAAAAGCGAATGTAACAACATTCCTTAGAACAGATGACGAAACAGCCGTTACCGGGAAAGCGAAATCACTGAGCCCCCCACAATCTTAGGCCGCGTTGCAAAACTGTGCGCACGTGATGGGAATCAAAGCATGATCGAGAATCAGATCTAAGAGTATTCACAGGATAAGATCTAGGCCACAACAAAGACAGTGAAAGAGCAAAAGCCGCGTCATAAAAACAAAACACGACACAACTGAAAGAATATATGAATGAAAAACCCGCAAGAAATCACGCCAAAACAAAGCTAGAAGTTTAACATGAAGATGGATATGAGGCTGCGAAATCATGAAAGCTCCTTCGCCTACAGGTGAGACGAGAGTTGAATAAAAACAAAAAATGCCAACACTAACACGGCTAAAACAGAGCTGAAAACATTTACTCTATATTTTACGTTCTGGTTTCGGAACTAGGGTGCACGTTAGACACGAGCGTGCATGTATATTTTGCAGAACCTGCAGCCCTGAGACAGGAATCATTGTAGAAATCTAGCGAAGCAAGCGCAGTGTAAAATGTTGATTCTTGAATAGTAATCACAATAACTCGGTAATCTAGTTGAAATGAACTATTACCAGTCATCGTTTAGATAATGGACAAGCAATTCCAGTCAAATTCATGTCAGCCATAGCCCGCAGTATTAAGGCGAAGGACTTTAATGGCTCATGCTCGCGTCCGTCCGTCCGTCCGTTACACTCAACTCGATAAGAAAGAACTCTTTGTGCGTGAAGCGATTCGAACCACCATCCACCTGTTCCACAGTCAACAGTGCTAACGACTACGCTACTTCCTGCCAACGCATAAGTAGTTCTCCTTGTCTACGACGCTGAAGAGTATTTGCGGAAAGGCGTCGAATCAGACGGATGCCTCCCAAACATCCTCCAATGTCTCCAGCATTTAAGATTCACAATTAATTGTGTACTTAATTAACATCTTAACCACACATCAGTGACACAAGCACCAACCGCGCGCTAAAGGATTTCGCCTCACCGCACTTTAGGTCAACAAAGTGTCCCCCTGAATTTATATTATATTAGCTCCACCACAGCCGAACCTGGAAAGGCAGGTACAACACTCATAGGCACACATGAAAGGAAGCGCTCGTTCAGCCGCAGCACACAAAGTGCCTCTTTCATCTTCATCACTCGTCTAGCCCTTGTGGCGATCGTGGCCGTGCAGGAGGGGGCGGTAGGGGTGTTAGTTGAAGCGAAGAACGTCTGGTTTGCGGACGACGGGGCGCAAGCTAGCGGCCAAACTTATCGGCCCTGAAGTCCCGCCGGGGTCGCAGCAGGAGGGGTTCGGTACTGGCGATTTCAGGATCGCGCGAGTGCGCCAAATAGGGGACCAACAAGGAACGTGTCTGCAGTCATTACGAAACGCCGGCGCTCAGAGCGCCATTACACACACACATACACCAGGGGGCGAGATCCACAGTGCTCTTGTAAGAGAGGCCCCACCGCTACTCTACCCACCAAGAGCGCGAAGCGGCGCAGTTTATCTTCGAATGTGGCTCGCTCGCTGCCGTCGCCGACAAACGGCTTCTGCCCAATGCGCGGACTTAATGTCGCGGAAAATTTGAGCCTCGTCTTTCCTCCTCGACCGTCTCCTCTTTTACGTCGCGCGCCTGCAGGGTTAGTATATATACGCGGGAACCCCTGTGCCCTGCAGACTGGACTCTTCGCTTTCCTCCTCGCCCTCTTCTCCGAGAGAACTCCGCCTCCTCTCGTTTATCGCAGATTCGAAAACCGCGGAGTCCGCGCAGTACGCCTGGTGCGCGGCGGAGGGCTTGCATACTTGACTTCTGGTTGAACTCTCCGTTCCCCGTGACCTCCTCTCTTCCACATCGTCGCCTCTTGGTTCCTTCCCTGTCATCTCCGTATTTTCCACTTCCCGTCGCCTGGTTTAACTTCTCTGGGTCAGTCTAAGAGTGGGCTTCAGGGCGGGAGCGAATCCAACAGGAGGCGTCCTCGGGCACCAATTATGAGCTGCGTTGGTTACACGTCGAGCCCGAATAAAATGAAACAAAGAAACATGCTTCAAGTGTGAATGGATAATGGAAGCCACTTTCAGCGAAGGGTGCTTCCAGCTACGGACAATATGTTCTCTACCCTCTCTGATGCCGTCGGTCGTCATTCTGTCAGTGGTTGCTGCACTGAGCTGGAAATCTCCTCATGGGGCTTTCCCTTTAAAGGCGCTCTTGGGCAATGTGTGCCAACTGATGTCTCGCGAAAGGCGGCATATCGATGACTAAAAATTCTATGGCAGTAACTTTGAGATGCTAATAAGCGCAGTGGTATCTGATATGTTTATCCTACGTTGGTATGAATAAATGTCGCTTCGATGCTGAACAGAAAATACACATTTAATGTTCTGCAGACTATTATTGGTTCTGTTTATGAGAACACATAGCCATTCAAGTATTTGAGAAAGCAGAAAATGATGCCGTGGAAGTAGACCGGCAGTGATGTAATTGGCTCCTTAGTTCGATCACCTCTCTCTCTCTCTCTGCATCCTCCTGCTCTGAGTCCATCTTCTTGCGTATAGAAACTGAATATTATTATTACAACAGTTATCCAACGCATTACTCCTGATGTAGGGAATTACTGTCGTGGCTTAAAGTAATGGTTGAAAGGCCCGGCCTTATAGTGCACGTTGACCGCAAGTCATGGTCTCGCTCGGCAAATGGCACGTGCACAAGTCGCAGAAAAATACCGGTTTATTCCAGAACAAATCGATAACTATAAAAGTGCGACCCAAAATGGAGTGGCGAAGCTGAGCATGTAGCTAAGCTCTCGAGATCGTTATCCAAATTCAGAGCAGTAGTGAGGGCTCAAGCATTAGAACGCTAAAAACAACACAAACCGCTGTAACAGGAACTGAAGGGTAAGGAACCAGCTTATGGCGTGGTACAAGTAACGGAGCAAATCTCGGGCATGCCAGTGCCACTCTTCGAGAGTGGCAGTTCGGGATTGTTTTGTTCAAATTACTTGTGAATGTTTCCTCGAACAAAATTACTCATCATCTGATGGAGTGTAAGTAACCCCGTAGAACCCAACTAATCCATTGGTTCACTTGCATTATAAGCACGCCCTGATCAGCGCTGATAGAAGGGATACTTAAACACTGAACCATCTTGTCGGTAATGCAGCCAGCGTCTCACTCATTATCTGGTCTTAGGTTGAAAAACCGCTGTGCCACGCGATGAAGGGTGGAGTGGCACCTCATATGAGGAGCAAGAGGAATCCGAATGGCAGGATGTCCATTCATTTTGTTATATATTCCGCACATATGTCCTTCGGCGTAAGAGGGTTATAGGTACATGTGCAGGCCGGTGTCGGTTATGAATGCCAATAAGGCCTGGTATTCGGATCATGGTTCCAGATTCAAGTGTCCGGTGGTCGGCTGGGGTGGTAACCCGGAATGCCAAAGGGTCACTTGAATGGCTTTCGAAGTCTAGCGCAAGTTAGCACGAAGTGAGCTAACGTCGCCTCTAGCAGAAGCGGGGAGAAGGGACAGTTCAGAAGCGGAGTCGGTGATGCCCAGCAGGCCCTGACCGCAGGCGTCAACGCAGCATCCACCCGAACTCTCCTCAACGCCACGTCCTCACGGCGCGTTAAACCGCCGGGAAGGTTGTACACACGCGCATTTGTGTCTATAAGGTCTAAGAGAGCATAAGGTCTTGTTTTGCTCTAGTCATAATGCATTTCATTTCATTAATAATGCATAATGTATTTCATAATGCATTTTACTATGATGGTTTCAGAAATATGGTCCACTGTGTATACCTTGTTGGTAAAACTTTTCCCGTATCAAAATTTTTTCCATCTTGAATTTACATTTAAAGGAAATTTTTAAAGTATATAATGATTTCGCCGGTGTTTACACTTCCTTGAAGCTCTTGGTCGGGTTAACTCACCACCATGAGATATAGACCGTCTGTCCAAAATTAAAGAGTTGCGGACTGCCTTTGCATGTCCAGGGCGACGGCATAATGTTTTTCGTGCATGCGTGCGAAGTAAGTCTCTTCGAAACTTACCTGATGAAAGCTGAGGGACATACTGAGTTTCTTCAGTGGTGTTAGTCAAATATTCCATCACTCTTGTTAGCATCCCTTTTTCTTTGCGCCGTATACAGCCTCTACTTTTTTGCATATAGAAAAAATATAATGGTATTGATATACAACCCGATGTCTTGGTGGGTCTAATCCAAATGATATACCTGCTATTCTTTATGACCAGGTTTCTTACATCTCAGAGCCCAAGGCAGCATCCTGAAGTTGGTCAGCCGCACTAAACACACGAAAAAGGTGGTCTCGCCTTATTCTAAGAAGTGTTGAAAGCTTGCGACTGCGTCCTGCCAGCGGGCATGCTGCGTCAACTTCAGTGCATGCTAGTTCGAGGGCGCCTTGTTTGAGGGCGCAACAGAGTAATATTTTATTAATATAGTATATGTACACTTCAATTTTTCCATGGCACCGTTGTCGGATGGTAATATAGCATATGTACACTTCAATTTTTCCATGGCACCGTTGTCGGATGGTAAGACTTTCTGACATGCTAGTAGGTACATATTCATTGCTGAAGGCTGTGCGCTAAAAACACGTTCACAAGAAAAAAGGAAGTTGAAAGTCGCGTTTTCGGATGGCCTACAAGCTTGCCGCACGCCGCGGTGGATCTCTATTATGCAGATCACATCTCCATCTGTTAAACAGGATACAATAATATACGTCTGTCTATTATTGGAGAGAAAATGTTTCTAGTACTCAGATTCATATCGGAACTTTATAGTTATTCCTATAAGCTGAAAATTCCAGCTTCATGAGATTAGTGCGTTAAAGACAGTGCTGTTGATGCGTAGACAAGCCGTAGTTGTAAACCAGCGTTCATCGACCTAGTCATACGATTTTATTCATGGTCGTCTTCGACTCACGTTCGCCTCGGAAAACAGCTGTAGGCGACGTATGAAATCATTTTGCTAGCGCTTAGTGAACACTCCAGAGGAAACTGTAACATCTGTTGCGGAAAAGCTGCGGAAAGAAGTGAGAAGTGGGAGGCAACAAAACCGTGCAGATTCCCAACGACGGACTCAACTTGTGGCTATGCCGTATGTGCACAACATGTCGCACCGTCTACAAAAGGTGGCGAAAAAGTGTGGCGTCGATCTTGTATTGACTTGCCCGAAGAAACTTGTGCGCTTGTGCCCGCTCTTAAATGACGAGGCAAGGAAGCCAATGTGCACTACGAACCACCAAAACAAGTTCGTGTCGTGCAAAATCGGTGTTGTCTATAAAATCGCACTCACTTGTGGCAAGGCTAATATTGGGCATTCAGGAAGATGGATAAATGAACGGCTGAAAGAGCACCGCTTGGAAACGGAATTCATATAGGCGGGGGGTGGGGGGGGGGGGGGGGGGGTAATCTCGCTGCGCACTGCAAACGCTGTCTTATCGAACGGTACCCTGGCGACCCTGACCCTGTACTTTCCACACCAATTTTTCATGATATAAGCATATTAGTTACAATAAAAATGCAATCGGAACGCAAAATTTTCGAAGCTATGTGCATTGATAAAGAAGGTTCGAAATACGTCAGCACTCCGTCTGTCAATCTACCAAAAAAGGAAGTGTTGTTCCTGAAGCGTGGCGTTGCTACTGCGCGTGCGTGACTGTCAGCATTCTGAGATGTCTTATATTGAATGTTTTTCAAATAAACGGCAGTTGAAAACTAGCGCCTGTCCTGTGTATTTGTGTTCTTTATCTCGTGTGTTCACTTAGCGCTGGCAAAATGATTTCAAACGCTTTCCAACTAGCCCAAGTTTGCGCCCTAATAAGTAGACAACGTAGTTTCCTCACCAGTGCCAAGGCTAAGCGGCCTAAAAGACTTGGCAGATGTGTCATTGGCCAGTGGTTCATCTTTAGTGCTGACACTACGCTTCGATGTCGGAACCAGCACGAATGTACACGTGTTACCTTTGAACTCACCATCAGACAACGAAATAACCGATTCTATATCGCCCACAGGATGGTCTAAAAAATCTCGGAAGGTCCAGTTCAAGCCGCCTTCAACAATGTGGTGGAAGAAGCTCCGAATTGTGCTGAATATCTTGCCTTCTCAGAGGCTGCTTATATTAATAGTTCCATTGAGGAATACTCCAGCAGGCGGAGGAGTATTTCTCCGGCTTTGAAAATACTCAGATATTTCCTTTCGACCCTCCACTACCTCCGCGCACAAAGGCACTGTTCTCCGGTTGACAGTCATGAGGATCATGCGCAGGCACAGATTACATGAGCTGCCCTCTTTGCATCTCAAGCCTCGCTTGAAACCGTTCATGACCGCGACAAAAGCAAGACCCCTGGTGCTCGCCCATCTGAAATTGTCATTGTGGAGACAACAAGCAGATATACACTGACCGCTCAGTCAGCAAGAGGCAGCGTTTACGCTCTGTTCAATGAATGATACCTAGCCTTGGTGTGTTTTATGTAGGCCTACTTCAGAACTGCAATTTTCTGTGCAAAGAAAGGGGGTATTCTCGCAGCGACACGAAAATCTCTTGAGCGCTACATTGTCTTCCAGAAGGTGGTAAGTTTGGCGGCGTTGCAAACCAACTGCAGGGCAGTTTTCCTCGCCGTGCACGTGCCAGCGGCGTTTCTATGTTCATAAAAGGAGGTTTATTGAGAGAAGCTGGGGTGAACGTAAGCAGCGGTGAAAGCAATCCGCAATCAGCCGGTCTGAGCAAGGTCTTGAGCTGAGCGATGGCAATGCGGCTAGTGGAATGCCAATCTTCTTCACAATGCGCGTGCGTGCGTGCGTGTGCGTGTGCGTGTGCGTGTGCGTGTGCGTGTGTGTGTGTGTGTGTGTGTGTGTGTGTGTGTGTGTGTGTGTGTGTGTGTGTGTGTGTGTGTGTGTGTGTGTGTGTGTGTTCATGACACACTTCGTCCATCATAACCTTCGTAACCTCAAATTGGGAGATGCTTTTCTTTTTTCGCCATTAGGCACTAGTGGAGCTACCAAATACATAATTATTTCAGAGATATGACATCATAAGCTCATCCTCACCAAGACAGCCGCTATCTACTCAAGGGACCCTTAAAGAGACGTCGCGGCAGTTTCGTCTCGTGTATAAGAGTTGTCTCCCGCACCCCGGTTTCTACGCTATAAATGCGTGGTTGTGTAAAAATTCAGACAGAGCTATCCGTAAAGGTTCAATGTCCTTCGCTTTCACATTGCGTCTCTATAGCAGGCTGTGCATATGCACCGTCTAAGCATATTTTTCAGCCATCAAAAAATTCATCCTTCACAACAACCCCCCCCCCTTCCCCCCTGCTCCTGTAAGCCTCCGAGTTTCGCATCGAAAGTTCACGAAATCCCTATTAAACGAGCTGGCGGTTACGAATGTTGATTTGGTCTGAAGCCCATTGTGCATAGAGCATGCATTAGTCTCTGTTATGTAAGTGGCAGCACAGGTCCCCTGCGGAGCTACTCAATATGCATTGCATGGTCATAAAAGCAGGGATGACGACATTGACAGCATCAGCACAGTAAGAGCGAACGCAATGCGCGGTGATGTTTAAAAGACAGTGAAATGTATGTAGTTTATTCCTATATTGCTTATGACAATGCTAGGGTGGTCCTGGGCCACGGAAAATTACATAAGGTTTCGCTTAGCTCCAGATGTCTTAATAAAAAGTTGTTTTTCTGCGTAGTACTTTCAGCTTCGAATTCTGCAAATCCGACGCCAGAGACTTGACGTCAGTACAGACTTACCATAGTGTTGGAAAGTGATATCAGCTTTCGAAGCCAGAGCACCTGTGACAAATTTGCTAGCCGTATCGAAGTTATGTTTGACGTCAGTCATTTCCGTGGCGGGTTTCAGTGATGTCGGTTGGATGCGTTGTTACCAAACGGTGCTCGGTGCCGAAAACTGCGCCTTCGGCAGGCAGTGGCTACAACTGTGGCAGGGATTTCTGCGCGCCAATAAACTGTGCGAATTCAATCGCATGCTTACGTCACGACGGTGTACTATCAGCAACAAATTAAGCGCGAACAAGGGAACTGAAAGGCCAACACGAAATCACATACATATTAGCTCCTAGCGAGGAAATGCAAGCCAGGTTGATACAAGCGAGGTAGGGTTCTTCGCCCCATCTAAGTGAAATAAAATACTACAGTATTGATCGGCTCCTGGATAAGATCCTTTCATTCAGCTGGTCGTGTTGATGTTGACTAAATCGCGCTTCGTTTGTTGCTGATAGCACACGCAGTAGTTGAGCTGAAGTTGCGTTGTCGAAAATAAAATCTGCATTTGTAAAATCGGCGTTGCGCACCACTGTTAGTTTCCCCGTGCCCTAGTGGATATAAAAATAAAAGCTTTATTTTCATGCCTGTACTCATATATTTAGCAGCTGCATATATTTAGCGGCCTCCCATAGATCCCCTTTTGACAATCAGTTTCTTTATAGCCTGAATTCGCACTGAAGTCTAGAATAGTCTGTGAGGACGGTTATATCCTCACTTCGATTCTCTAGCTTCCTACACTCTTCGTAGTGTAAGCTTTCTTGCTCGGTAAACGTCTGCGCAACAAAAAACAAACACGTGAAAGGAAGACAGGACGAACCACTTGTTTTACGTGTTGGTTGTATGTTGCGATAACGTTTATCGAAGAATATGCAACAACTCACCCAGCAACAAGTTTTTCTTGAATGACGTTTCTTCCTATGGCTGAGACGAGCCCGAACCACAGTTTGCTGAACATGTTTTAATTTAGCACACAACAATTACTTGGTTTACAATGTTCCTATGAACTTCCTCTGAGGAATGCTATACCCTGGGCATTCTTCAAGATTTTAGTGGGGCTGCTTCGAGATGCGAACAGGAGACGTTTGAAGAAATTTCATAGAATGTAGTCGTTATCTGGGGACTTTCTTGCAAGTGCCGGTTGGCAAAGTCAATACTGCAAACAAAAAAGAAATTCTTTTATCAAGAGTGGATAGGCACAGCAATCGTCGTACTATCTAAGGCCACCTCAACCGCGTCCTGCTGGAAGTTAAGAAGTAGAGATTAAAGTGATGAAAAGGATGAAGACACCGTAGTGGAGGACTGCGATTAATTTCGACCACCTGAAGATCTAGCGCTTAAACTGCTTCCCAAAGCTCACCGGTTGGAACCCGGAGCGTTCATTTCTTTTTTAACTCCAGTATCCGGCCAACAAGCAGCAATACCAACAGAATGAGATTAGTTGTAGGGGCTATATTGCCTCAACGATAACCCGTGTCCCGAACCTGCGGGACAGCCTTTCAAAGTCTTTTACAATATTTTGTGCTACTGAGTACAGCATAACAAAACAAAACAAAACAAAAAAGAGCAATCATGGTTAAGACAAATAGGGGCGCAATCAGTCTGCGGAAACAGCAACTTCCCCGAGCGCAGTGGCAGTTAAGAATGTGTCTCTGGCGCCTACAATATCGGTTAAGCGACACCAGCCCGCATAGCTCGGCGTAATTCCATTCTCTAAAGAAAACGGGACCCAAATTTCCGCTTACGTAGTGGACCTCGTCTAAACGAGCTTTTTAAACGATGATTCCTCCTAAGAAGCGTCTCAATATCTGACCTAAAAGGTGACATATAGCAAGTGGAGCCGTAAATAATCTGAACGTTCCTAATTATGGGCGCAATAAACATATGAAACGATAAAGCTGGTTACTGTCAACGAATTCCAACCAATTTTTTTTTCTTTGCGCGCTCATAAATGCAACACAGTTGCGTACGAACGCTTCTAGTAGTGTTATAATCTGTTTTCATGCAATTATTCCATCGTGGCGTCAAGTGCTGGTGCATAGCTAGAGCCGCTAACATATAGCCTCTGTGGAAAATAGGAGACGGCCCCGAAGGGACGGACCGGGAAGACGCTCAACGTGGAGCAAGGCGACACCCGCCCTCGCGCCGGGTCTGACCAAGGTCACAAGTGGCTCTCTCTATCTCTCTTTCTCCCGACTGCCCGAGGCCAACCGCTCGAGATGCCTTCTTTTCTCCCCTTCCCACTGTTCCCTTTTGTATTCATGTGTTTTGTGTCAAACTTCGACCCGTGTAAATAAAGTCAGTGTGAAAGTGAAAGCCACCGAGAGAGCGTCGTTTTTGTGAGGCTCCCGCGCGCGCGGCCCCGCCGCCCGAACGAGTCTTACGCGCATTTTGGCTTTAATTAGTGCGGCTCAGTCGTTATTTGCCGGGGTGTCACGGTCGCAGTTTCTAACGTTCAGAAGAAATTACAGCCTCTATTATATGTTCAATGAACTAGATGTAGGTCAGCGTATCCCACGCTTAATGTATTTGATGCATCTACAGTCACTCGCAAACTTTTGTGCAAACGAGGGTGACGCTTTATAGGCTTTAAATTCAGCACAAATAACCAAGGCTTGTTGACACTCAAGGACACAACTGAAAATGTGGCCGCATACAGGATGATCAAATACCCTTGGTAGGAGAACAGAAATTTACTGAAGTGTGGGTAAACGAGGCCAGCATATACAGTTTGGGTTATAATGAAAGGGAACGCGAGAAATTATTAATCCGGCTCTTAACTCGAGAAAATGAGATTTCACCGCTGAGCGAAAAAAATGCGCAACGTCCTCGAGATAAAAAGCCTGAATAATAAGAGAAGAGCTGCAGTCCTGCTTTGCGGGGAAACCTATTTTTGTCATCGTTAAGAGCCAGTTTCCCGTTTTCCCTCTAAGTATGGCCCATACTGTACATTGAAAAGCACGAACATACTAATTTGGCTAAAGCCCTAGAATTTCATATGTGATGTGATGAGGTGTATCTGAAAAGGAGCAGCGGTGCCAAGGCGTACTTTTGGGAGTGCGGTATTACGCTGAGGTCACAAGTGCGAATAGGGTTGGAAATAAATGAGTGTGTGGCAGGGACCATAGCATTACGCGCTCACAGGAAGCTCACACATGAGACAGGGCAGGGGGACATGGGCTAAACATTGCTTGCAGCCTGTGAAGCGCGTGTTAAAATCTTTGACGAAGAACAGCTGAGAAACTTGGACAAAAATCGATAGGCAGATAAGGCATTAAATTATCTGCACAGATAAAGCGTTTACCAATATGGCGGAAGATAACTTAAAATCTTACTAGGAGGTAGTCAGGGTGCCAGAACAGGGTAATAAAGAGCGTTAAAGAAAGTTTCAAAAAGGCAAAAGGTAGGAACTGGGATAATTCGATGGCAAAGAAGTAGACTTCGAACCTCCACAGATGAGGAAATTGTTCAAATTGAAAGCAATCGCTTCAGAATATTCCAAGAGGCATGGTCCTATTGTTTGAAGCGACAGCCTAAGAATGCGCAGCTCACCGAGGTATTCTAAATATGATTCATTTAAGTTACAGTCTGCGGTAATTCTGAAGAGACAAACACATTTCGCTAGATAGATAGATAAAGAGGAGGAGGGAAAGGCAGGGATGTTAACCAGAAAGGGGTTCCGGTTGGCTACCCTGCACTGAGGAAGAGGGATTAGGGTACTAAAAGGAGGAAGAGAGAAGGGAAAAAAGGCATAACAGACACACACGCACAACGTTGTCACAATTTGTCACTCAATCCAGTCGCTCTCAAGTAGGCAAAGAGTGCCTTCTATGCCTTGAGGGCAGTCGACTGCTGTGGCCACGGACCGAGGATCAGAATGTCATAGCACCCATCCAGATGTCAATGCCAGCAAGATCAGCATATATGAAGCATTAGGGTTAAGAGGCAACAAAGGTCATGTGAATGCTCAGGGATAGACGTCAGTAAGAAACGTTTGGATAACTGCGGCTAAAAGGTACAGAAGTGACCGCATGAAAGGTTTTTAGAAGTAATGTTTGGTATAGCTTGAAAGCTACGGAATTTGTAGTTGAAGCCAGGGTGAATTAAATCATGTAGATTTTAAGCTTAAGAAAAACCTGCTAAAAGATAAACAAGAAAAAAAGCCTAGCCACGTGCTGCCCACCTTCCCCACTGTTTCAAAGGGGGCGCTGTTATCATCCACCCATTCATGTTCAACTTAAATGAACCATGGTGTATGCTCCGGTATTTAAAAATATCAAGTGTGTGCTCAATTGTCAAAATTTTGCAACACGTAAAAGGTGGCTAGAGGATTGGTGCATATGAGTGAGATAGCAATTTAATAAAGGCGACAGAGAAGATAACTGGCACAGCGCATTTCAAAAACAAACTTCAGGAATAATTCGCATGCTGACAATTTTCACCATCTCGGTACGAAGAGGGCACTTGCGATTGTCTATCAATTCATCTTGTGATGTTGTGCTTTGAAGGAATGGATCCTGCGCTTGCTCTAGCTATATAGAAAAGCTTGCATACTGCGTCTTAACCTCTCCACTGTGGTGCGCTCGCAACGCGGTTCTTTACTGAGATTTTCGGATGTACGACAGCCACACTTGCAAACATTTCATGCCAGGCTTAAAAAGTGCGCGGCAGCTGCAATTCTGTATTCACAAATCGAACTCGACGGAAGCTTACTAACGCGACAGCGTTAAGGAGCTCATGTCGCAAAAAAATCTGGTGTCACCGTCGGAGTAGCAGCCTAGGAGGAAGGTGGGCAACATAGGTCACGTGACCTTATGGCTTCATCATAACGTGCCCACCATATTGTGAGCAAACTGCAAACTGTGGCAGAGGGCAGTTAAATTAATTATCGGTCGCTAGTGGTTGCTCAGCAAGAGCAGCCTGGGTAGCGCAAGGCCCACCGTAGGGAGCATCTGCCATCGAAGCGCAGTGGCACACGCATAAAAGCTGCGCCACTGCGCCAGGAGCGGTATGAGGCTCCCGGGATCTACGAATGCTAAGTAGAGAATGAACAATTCTGCATACATGGGAATTAACCCATTACGCTACCGCGTCATACCCTTAAGGCAGAGCTTAAGTGCACCTCCAATTTTTTTATTGTTCAAAGTAAGGAAAAATTGTGCATATGTGATAGAGAAAGTGAATTTTTTTTTTCAATGGGCTCTTCAAGGTGTGAGGTTTCTCAGTGCGATGTGTCAGAGGCCGAATCACTGATTAGTACTTTTAGAAGTTAACGAAAAGACACGGGACAGGCCATTGTCCTGTAGTGGGCTTAAGATGCCGTTGGTGATCTTACATACCGGCAACACTAAGACATGTTAAAAAGACACTGAAGACAAATGAAAGTGCACCTGTATTGACAGGGTACCCGCCCTTTATTCACATAGAGACCACTTTCATCAAAAACGGAGCTTTTATAGGATGGAAAAGACAAAAAAAAAGTGTAGGTGTTTCCCTACCCTGCCGATTTAACAAGAGAGATGTGTGCGTCGAGGCATATTTAAAACCATGAATCCCGGAGGCTACGCTACATCGCCATTTATTTCAAAATGATGGCAACCCGCCCATTTTCGTTAAGGACGTCACGAGTTTGAATCGACTGGCGGGAAGATTTATAAATCCGATTTTCTCTGAGACAAGTGCCTCTTCTGTTCACCAACAAACATCACCATGGCCAGAAAGCCTGAGAATAAATTTTACTGAGAACAATAATTGCATGGAGTTATCTTCACTTTTACTCTATGGCAGCATCAACTAAACGGCTTAATTATCCGTCTCGTTCGGGAATGTTCGGCACGAAAACATATATAGCAGCAGAATGATGATAATAATAATTGGTTTTGGGGGGAGAGGAAATGGCGCAGTATCTGTCTCATATATCGTTGGACACCTGAACCGCGCCGTAAGGGAAGGGATAAGGGAGGGAGTGAAAGAACAAAGGAAGAGCGAGGTACCGTAGTGGAGGGCTTCGGAATAATTTCGACCACCTGGGGATTTTTAACGTGCACTGACATCGCACAGCAGACGGGCGCCTTAGCGTTTTTGCTCCATAAAAACGCAGCCGCCGCGGTCGGGTTCCTGCGTTTTTATGGAGGAAAAACGCTAAGGCGCCCGTGTGCTGTGCAATGTCAGTGCACGTTAAAGATCCCCAGGTGGTCGAAAACGATGCAAAAGAGGAATTTAAATGAAGGTGTGCAAGCAACGTAATTTCATTTTTTCAATTGTCATAAGCTACACATTCTGACTGATTGCAGCTATATCCGAACCTTGGAACCCAGCCACACATAATAAATACAGTAAATCTTTTATTCGGTCTAGCTGCAGTTAATGACATGTCACTAGAAATATGGTACATGAAATTGCTTTGCCAGACCACATTGCAACAACGATGCGAGCATTCACTGCGCAAACTCCCAGCAGGGATCCTGATGCTGTGCTAACCGTACTTTCGATAATGTTCCTGGCGACAGAAGTAGGCACAGCATATGCGTACTACGGTGACCTGCGGTGTAAAGAAGATTCCCGGCAAGCCTATCTAAGCTTCGCTTGCGCTCCATTTGATCACTTAAAACCGAAAGCAGAGAAGAACCAGACACAAGGAAGAAACACATAGACGTGGACGAAGCACCATTTAAGTAGGTAGTCTGCCGCTTCACTGAATATTTTGTTAAGTAGGCAATCTTCGGCTTCAAAGAAGATTTGGTCACTTTAGCTAGTTATGACAACACAGTAAGTGCAGCACAGGCAGAGAATGAAGCTTACGCTGTGGTGGAAGAAAAAGTTTCTCTTTTCTTTGTTTTTGAAGAATTGTGCAGTTTCTAGAACTATCAGACCCCGCCGAAACGCTAAGGCGCCCGTGTGCTGTGCGATGTCAGTGCACGTTAAAGATCCCCAGGTGGTCGAAATTGTTCCGGAGCCCTCCACTACGGCACCTCTCTCTTCCTTTCTTCTTTCACTCCCTCCTTTACCCTTCCCTTACGGCGCGGTTCAGGTGTCCAACGATATATGAGACAGATACTGCGCCATTTCCTTTCCCACCAAAACCAATTATTATTATTAGAACAATCAGATTATGTTCCACAACAAGCAAAATGAGTCTTCATTACTTAAATGAAGACAGGTGAATGCTCATTCAAGCTTTGATATTTCTGCACTCTTTTGAGATGCTTACTAACAATAAAACAGCGAGGGCACTAAGTGAATATAAAATCGACCGTTTCGTTCATGCAAAGGTAAAAAGGAAACTATTAATATCTTCGTGCGGGTTCGTCGGTAATTCATCCTGCAAAATGGCAGCGCAAAGGAACGGGAACGACATCGTCCTGTGGTTTATAATTCTACGGTGTTGCTCCCGTTCTTTTGCGCTGCTACTTTTCATGAAGAAAAAAAAACTGATCACAAGCCACCTCTTGATCTGTGAAAAGCGTAAAGTGACCTTAATAAAGAGCACTAATGCGTTCGACCCCGCCTTCCTAACGACTTAGTTTGTTTTGTTGTTTTTTTGTCATTCACAAAACGACTGCTCTCTGCGCATCGAATAGCTATTATACGGCCCTTTTTAACATACTCTCGCGTTCCTTTGGTGCCAGACGAGCGGCCGCGCGTCTCTCCCCAGCACACCCGCGCCTCTTTGTCAAGTGTACTCCCGGCGAATCAACACTTGAAGAGAGTGCTAGAATGCGCTGGAGGAAGGGGGGGGGGGGGGGGGGGGAGAAGTTCGTTGCCACGGAAGCCGCCACCGCGCACGCATCTCTCGCGCCGTATGCTGCCAGCCGCTACGCGCCGACGCTCCTTTGTGTATCAACAAATAACATGGGGGCCGAGCCATCGACAGCTGCTCAGATAAAGCCGCGCGAAATCCACCGCTCTCCACCCCCTCCCTCATCACGGCAGTCTCCTTGCGAGCTACCCGCCATCTCACACCACTCGCGCTACGGCGGCGTCGACGGCGGCGGCTCCGATCCACTCGCCCCCCTTCCCCCTCCCCCCGCCTCTAGATGCGGTCTTTCCAGGCGCGCTGATTCGAGTCGACAATGACATGGCGTATCGGGCAACGCACATTCATTCCCCGGCACAAAACCTTTTCGTGTGTGTCTCGTGTGTGTGCGCATAGCTCGCGCGCCGGCCGCAGATAGTCGGCATTCCAGCGGCCGACGTCATTTCCAGCGTGGCTCTTGCCTCTTCGCGCCACCGTCGTCGTCGTCTTGTCTCTCCGCCTCCTCTCTTGTTTATTTTCGCCTCTTTTTTTCCTTTCTCGACTGCTCCCTCTTAGGTTTACTTTATTTCCTTCACGTCTTCCCCCACTTGCCCTCCTCCTCTTCCCTCATCCCACTTTCTCTCCCTAGCTTCCCGTTTTCCCGCGCGTCTAGCGAAGAGGGTCGCCACATACACACACACACACCAGCACGCCGTCTTATCGGAACGGCATCGCCGAGTCAAAGTCAATCTACCTCAGTAGCCGCCGCGCCCGCCCGCTATACTTTCTCTCCTCGGTTCCTTCACTCGCTCTCTTTCTCCAGCGCGCGTCCCGCTCTCCCCACGCACACTCCTCATTCTTCCTCATTTCCCGCCTTGACGTCCTCCTTTTTCCCCAAAACGGAGCTGAATCGGAAGGGCTCCCCTCTTCTTCCTGGGAACCCCTCCCGCCTTCTTCCGCCTTGCCAACACCCTTCTCCTCTTCAGTCTTCGGTTGCGCCTCTTTGACACTTTTTCGCTTGTACACTCCACTCCTGAATGTACCCTTCCCTCTTCTTCACCTTCTCTTCCCGTGTCCATCATTTTATTTTTCTAATTTCTTTTCATCAATCGCTCACAGCATTCACACCGCTGCCTCCTTCTCCTCGTCGTCGGAGGCCCACGCCACGAAACACATTGCCACTACCCCCCAACTCGTTCCGATGGAGTCGCCGCTGCAAACACGCGGTTGATGCAGACCTGCCTACTTCGCTTCGGACGTCGGCTGCTGCTTCTTCTCTTCCGCGGGAGAATCGAACTCTCCGTCATTCCTCCTCTTGTTTCGCTTTCTGCTCTACGTACTAGTGTGCGTGCGTGCGTATTACGAGTGGGACTTTCGTCTGGAGTGCGGCGGCGGTTGCAGCGCGCATGGGCTTCCTTGCATGGGACTCCCTTTTGGGCAACGACCAACGTCTTTGATTTTTCCTTACGCCAGCGACTCGCTCACTTCTTCGCCGTCCAAATGAGGCTGTGAATCCTCCCTTCGCTCAAAAAGGGCGTCCGGGCTCCTCTTTATACGCGTGACGTTTCGCTACGTTCGCTTAGTTTGAGTGTCGGAGTATTTGTCCCTTGTTTCTGCTTTCGTTAAAAATACGGATGAATTGCAGTATGGATGAAAACGTTAATAAGCTTTTCTTTTAGGAACATTGGCTCTTACTACTTGCGTTTGTCAAGAACGCGTCTGTCTGCAGTGAAGGGGAAATTGACCAAGAGAGTAACCACACGATGTCACATAGCAGCACTGGTCGAGGTGGTGTCAAATGACTTGGCATGTTCCTGAGGATAAAATTACTAATTGAGTTGGAGCCCAAAATACGTGTGGGATTCGCAACGACTACCGTTCCGTCCCGAAACTGTGCATTCCAAAGACCTTCAAATGGCGATTAATAATAATAATAATAATTGGTTTTTAGGGAAAGGAAATGGCGCAGTATCTGTCTCATATATCGTTGGACACCTGAACCGCGCCGTAAGGGAAGGGATAAGAAAGGGAGTGAAAGAAGAAAGGAAGAATTAGGTGCCGTAGGGGAGGGCTCCGGAATAATTTCGACCACCTGGGGATCTTTAACGTGCACTGACATCGCACAGCACACGGGCGCCTTAGCATTTTTCCTCCATAAAAACGCAGCCACCGCGGTCGGGTTCGAACCCGGGAACTCCGGATCAGTACGTCCGAACCGTTTTTCGCACGGGGTTTCGAATGGTGTCAAACGATTCGTCGTGATTTGATACAAAGGTTTATAAAATTTATTAACTGATATAATGAGGAAATATACCGAATATACCGAAGGGGGCTGTAAATCTCACTAGCAGTGCAAAAGCCATGTGGTAGATGGCGCTGCTTGTGTCTTAGAAGGGATGTTTCTGGAAAGGAAAAATCCGCGGATGTTTGCATTTGGTCTTCTCCACGCCTGCTGAGCACACCTTCAAGCTCCCGTAGCTAACGCTCTTAAGTCGAACACTAAGGCAGTGTTGGAAGAGAATTTTCTTCGATCGCGTTCTGCATTTTTTAATACGACGCCTTGAAGTTTACTGGGCGGATGTAGGACGTTAGGGGAAGTGTACACACACGCGGAGTTTAATTAATACTTTTGTTTGGGCGAGTTAGTTAATTGCTAATAATGTACGCACTTGCTCGAAGAACACTGGACGCGTGTGTATGTGTTCCTTTGTTGTGTCCTGTCTTCGTCGCGTAAGGATGTACGTTATTCGACGCGGAGCTTGATGATACTTTTTGTTGCTTCTAGAGTTTAGGAGAGAAAATTGGCGCCTCTACAGCAATGCATTCAGTTATTTTGGACTAATATTCACTATAGAGTTTCTCAAAATTCCCTAGAGGAAAAAGTTGTGCCACCATCTAAATGCATGACTCCTTTAAAGATCACTTCCGCCACCAAGGGCATGCCGGCAAATGATGCTTCGTAATTGGCTTGGCTATTGCCGGGACAAGAACGTGGATCTCGAATCGGAGTCAGTAGCTGCCCCGCGATGCTCTCCCTTGTGCGCAAGTTAAATTACTTTGATAATACTGCGTTTTTCGCTTCTTCAATAATTTTAACGCAAGTGAGAATTCGATGCTAGGTTGTTATGAAAACTTTCTCACGCCATTTCTTTGAGGTTTGCCTCGAGAATAGTCGTATTGTTACCACTGAATACAACTTTTCCGCCCAACAATAGCCAAGCCAAATACGAAGCCACTCCTTCCCGGCACTCCTGTGCCTCTTCATGGCGGGCGAACTATCGCAGGGCCAGTTTTCTCTCTCGGTAATGTTGGGAAACTGTGTGACATTCATGACGCAGTAAACCAATGACTCAGCGTTTCACTTCCATCAATGGTGCAGCTGGAGATGACGAAACAGCGGCGCCATACTCATCCGCGGAATGTGCCCTCCTGCTGAGTCACCGCGGCGAATACCGACGAAGCGCAATGCATGCTCGTCACAACAGCAGTCGACCATCTTCATGCCGGAGCAATCGCTGCTCAGCCGGTTCGCTGGCAGTGCTTGTCAAACGATTGCTTCTTTAGACTCCGTACTCTCCAGCACATGCAATCGCATGTGCAACCTTCTGCTGAACTTCGCACTTCGCGAAATTGCGCCCCCATTGCCCATTAACCAGCACAGAATGTGTCTCGAGATCTATTTGATAGTTTGTGCCACGACATTCATCGAGCGAGCTTGGGAGCTTAATGCCAAAAGATAATGTGAACGGTATAATATTTACGCTAGACCTGCGCTGAGTCACGACATCGGAAACTCTTACTCCTCTAAGGTAAAGAACATTCCATGCGAATAACTACGCTTCTCGCATAACTGTGTCACCCTTAGTACGGTCGTTGCACTCCCGGCAGTTTTATGAACCCACCTTTTTGTTTACCTTCATTTTTAATGGAGTTTTTGAGGCACGGATTCTCTCGCGAACGGGGTGCGAAGCCACGCGGGTTGGAAGCTTTTCCTGAATGCTTCTCACCGGCGAAACAGAGCAGACAACACCAAGGCACTGCCAAGTTCGCGAACTCTGCAGAAACACGGCGGCTTTAATATCTTTTTTTTTTATGTGACAGGCCACATGTCATAACCACATGTAGCGTCTTCCCGAGTGGAAACGGGGCACGGGATGGCTGGCGTGCCGTTGCTCATTTCGCGAATCAGTGGAGTTCGAAAAGATGCCGTTCATTCTTGATATCTTAGTCAATGTCACAAGTTCACAAAACCGTTGCCAGTTCACATTCAGTTTCAAGCACCAGGGCAGGTGCGCGCGTTTTTTGTTATTGATTACACGTAGGAGGCCGTAAAAGTATGAAAATACTCTAGCCCATCATCAGGCTAGAGTTGTTCGACAAAAATGCGCTAGTCGCTGCACGGTGCTCTATGCAGTTTTCTTCAGTTCATGCTTTTTGTCAATATATAAGATCTAAAAGAAAAAAACAGAGACATCCACGTAATGTCAGGTGGCTGTTAGCATCAGTGATATGTTGGTGAGGAAAAAGGAGAAGAGAAAAAGAAAGACTCATAGGTTCGCCAATAGTTGATTCCTCAAGGAAGTCAAAGAAATGTCACAAAAGAATGTGTTGGGCGGTTTCTTTTAAATTTTATTGAACTCTTACGCTCACAATTAAATGGGGCGCATTGGCCAATATTTCCACCAACGGGCCAGTTTTAAATCTAATGTGTGTGACCGATGACAGCTGGTCGTGTGACCTTGATACGTGACGACGTCAATTCATGCTTATTACGGTCACAAGGTCTAGGGGTCGGTGGAGGGGGATTTCTGGCTATAGCAGGTGACATAAGAAAATGTGTTACTTATTATAGAAGAATGGTTTGGTTTATACGGCTTAACGTCCCAAAGCTGTTCAGGCTGTGCGGGACGCCGTTGTGGAAGGCTCCGGATAATTTCGACCACCTGGAGTTCTTTAACTTGCACTGACAACGCACAGTACACGGCGCTCTAGCATCTCGCCTCTATCGAAATGCGACCACCGCGGCTGGGATCGAACCCGCGTCTTTTGCGTCAGCAGCCGAGCACCATGACCCCTGAGTCACCACGGCGGCTTAGAAGAGCAATCATGGAGATCAGTGTTCGTCCCTGAAAGCGGCGGACAAAACTTTCGCTCTCAGCTACACCGAAGCTGTCACCTGGAATAAACAAAAAACAATAAAATTCAAACAGTCCAATCAAAGTAACGCTCAAGGCTTACGTGGCAACTTTTGTTTCCGGCTTAGAAGGGTGGGCACACAAGCCAACTGCTTGACTTAGAACGGGAGCGCTGTCGAGAAACAATAAATTGGGGAAAGCACGCAGCAACATAATGCTGCGGCGGCACGGAGGAAATGGCAAAGCATGGATCCAATATGAGACGGATGGGCTGGAGCAGCCACCGGCTGCGCAATAAACGGGATAGGGCACAACGAACAGGAACGGGTGGGGAAGAGAAAGGGAAGGATGCGAAGAAGACGCAGGGAGGCATGCGGTCCCTTCCCTTTTATCCCCAGCCGATCGCCGATCCTCTTTGAGGCTTGCTGCGGCTGCTTCTGCGGTGACGGCAATGGCGACAGCTAAAAGAGCGCGCCTCCCGAGACAACTGCGATTCGCGTTATTGCAAAGCGCACGAACAAGCTAACGGCACAACTCATTGCTAGGGGGTGAAGGAGCTGCAGTGAGAAAGGGAAACACGGAGCAAGGCTGCCAAAGCGGCGAAAACGTTTGTGGCGGCGATACAAAGGCTTCTGTGGCCGAAACCTCAGAAAGCGCCCCACGTGGATCGCTGACCTAAGAGGAAAAACGTCAACATGATTCCGCTTCTGTCCCAGAAGCGAGAAGAAAAGCTGGAAGCGTGCTTCGTATACATCCCTTTAGTGTGACGTTCCTATTTTGCTCCATTTATGTCGCTCAAAAATTTCAGCCTCGGCAAGATTCGATCTCCAATTTTAAGAGGCAACAGCTGTGAGCCGATATTAGAAAGGAAATGAAAGGAGTTATTATGTTTGTTTACGCCAAACAAAATCCAACCAGCCCTCGATAACCACGAGCATAGGGTAGTAGATTTTGATTACTGATAAAATAATGAGTGGATAATTAAGTGCACGTAATAGCGCGTGTACCCGTATACCTGAACACAACACTGAGAGAAAGTAATTTGGAAAAAAAATTGTGAAGGTATGGGACTTTTTATAGCTGCGTTTTAGCTACATAAGACACCGCTAGCGTTCGTTGATCGCGTGAACATGATGCGTTCCTTTATTCGCATGTTATCATCGTGCATTCGTGCTTCATGGGGCGTGTTAAATTTAGGTCGAATTCCACGCAATTCTTCTTTCTAAGACATTTCTTTGGTACACATTCCACTTCAATAGAATGTGACCGGTATATCGGCAGCTACACACTTCAGTTGTTACCCATTGCAGTCCGTGCTCTACGTACATGGTTTTACATGTGATGTGAACGCATTTGTATACATCTGGCTTGTTCGTTCGTGCGCGTGAATCTAAGGTGATGATGGTGGCGTTCGCGAGCAGGCGGAACCAGCCTAAAATCCATCATGTCGACAACTTCTCCTCCTGTGTCCCGCAATTTAAAAAAAAAAGAAAGTATCTCCTGTGACCACTCGGTTATTTCAACCGGGACGAAAACGGTTTTTCTAACAGGTACGCGCAGACATCAACAGCGCTTGCTACAGAATAAATGGCCGCAAACAATAGTGCTACATAAACCATGGCACTTGGAAGAGCGATCTGTCTAGTCTGTACATCGGCAACACCCGAAAAACTCTAAAGTGAATAGGACTACACGCTTGACGACAAGACACGACACCCGATCCGATTGTTATGAAAAAACCTGGCGCTATCAAACGACGACACAGAGGGGACACAGCGCTTTGATAGCGCCAGGTTTTTTCATAATGAACGTGTACCAACTAGCTCAACTTTCTGCCCTGTTGCACCCGATCCGATCGTGGCCACACCAGGGTTCATCGAGCAATGTTAAGTCGAATCGACAACATCGGGAAGTGACCACTCACCGATTTTTGCTGCGCTTAATCGCAACAAGGTCGAAGAAAAGCGGGAAACCGGGAAGCCGCTCCTTCATGGACTTCGCACAATTTAGCGGCATTGACGTGGAAGCCCGTGCCGGGCCCAGAGACACAATCTTATGTGACGACACTACCACACACATAGACAGGCGCCTTGCAAACCGTGGCGAGAGACCAAGCGCCTCATGCAGCAATACAGGCATAAAGGCAAGCACAACCAGGGATCCCATGCGTATTGAGAACCAGTATCGACTCATCAAACACGATAAACAGCAGCTCGAAACGAATGCCCTGCGCAGCACGTGTGCGACACTCGACCGCAAACCTAGCCTTTAAAAAATGGCAGGGTATTAACGTAGTTAAGCCGAGTATACATGTGCGAAAGAATGTGCTTAGCCTAATTAGCTCATGGTTTTGCTTTGCTGGGTCGTCGACACGTCTGGCGACAATATTAGACTGAGGTTAAGCTCCAATCGAGGTTAGGCTGACCTGACTTGCCCGCGCCGCAGATGGAAGTTGATAAAGACGACGATGTGCAATGCACAGATCAATCCCGCACTGTGCGTATGTGCCATTAAGCCTGAGACACATCGCTCCTCTCTGAGGATTTGATCCTCGGCGCTTGGCCAGATAGTTTTAGAACTGTAAAGGCAACGCGAGCGCTCTCACGCTTTTTGAGTGACACGGACCTTGTCTCGCGTTTGTGATGTCAGAAAGTGTGCCTTGTTTTTCTTTAAGTAGTTTTTCATCAGCCTCCTCCCATCATCATCGTCCCCCATCGTGACCTTCTTTTATCTCCTCTTCCCGTCCCCCAGAGCAGAGTAGCAGGCCAGATATTTATTTTTCAGGCCAGCCTCTCTGCCTTTTCCTATCAATAAACCCTCTCTCTCTCTCTTTTAAGCCTGAGGACATCATCATCATGAGAGCTTGAGAGTGTTGCAGTTTAACACGATGTGTGATCGCCAGCGGCGTTAGCATAATGCTCTCGTGCAGTGGCCAGCGAAGCTCATCTGTTTGCGCCGCCGCGGTTTAGAATCACAATTGTAGAAATATTTATTTTAATTATTTGCTCAAGGTCCCGTCTTTCGGAACTTTGGTCGTGAAGTAAAACTTTCGCTCTAAATGTCTTATGGGAGCCTTGTGGGGAGGAAGGGGAACACGAACCCAATCGAGGAGCTGCACCTGCGGGAGGAGCCGGCGCTGCTCGAAGACAGGGTGATTCACGTGTTCCTTCCACATACTTTCGAGATACCCACGACACCAATTCCCCCAATCACAACTGACTACACAGCTAGAGAACTTTGCAAACAATTGTAGGTAAACTACTAACACCCCTAGTTAGCCTAAGGCAACCTGAAATCGTCACCCGCGGGCATGACGGAATAACAGGTCAGGAGCTCCGAAACCATAGCGATGGAGCCCACACCAGTTTTTAATCGTCATAAACGAATCCTGAAAGCCCTGACTGGTGCCAGGCGCACCAAGACAATCATTGATCTACACTATACTGAAGTCAGACAGAGACCATACGAAACCTGTAAACGTGCGGATCATAGCTTAAGGCGCGCTCACATTAGCGGGAAAACGCGCAACGCAGGACGTTTTCCGCGTGCCGCTTCCCGCGCAAGCCGGTTTTTCTCCCGCAAACAGCCTGCTGTGCCGTCCCGCAGAGCGATGGGTCCGGTAAACGACCGTGAACCGTGACGTCGGTCCCAGTTCAGTGACGCCATCGGCGGAGGCGGAGGCTGCGCGCGTCCGGCCGGCCGGCCGGCCGGGCACTCGGCGGCTTCTTTGCCAGCATGAACATGCGACTTGAGACGGTGCACAAGCGACGGTGCAGAAGCAGCGAACAAACAAGTATAAGTACGTTTACCGTAGCCAACAGCTTATCACTCGAACCAGCCATCCTCGAGACAAGAAGGGCGACGGGAGGGGAGCTAGCAGACGATCAAGACGACGACGCGAGAAAAGGGTGCGCTTTCCAGTCTTCTCTAGTGTCACGTGACTATCCCCTTCTCTTTCTGCTCGTTCGGGTCCTCCCTCAGCGCCTCCTCTCTCCACATTCCAAGACAACCGCAGCGAGAAAACGCGCGCAGTGTGAGCGTCATTCTGAGGAGCTGCGAGGCAGCGTCGACGTTGACGCTGTGCCGGTGCGGGAAGCTTCCCGCTAGTGTGAGCGCGCCTTTGGACATCAACAATCTGCGGACTGATCGAGAAAATGATGTCCATGAGAAAACAGCACTGCATCGAATACGTGCAAGCACGGCACTCGGCTCAGGCAGGCTCTAGTTGAGTTGAGTTGAGCGGTTGTAAACTACCGGTGGGATTAGCCTTGCAGTTGCTGCCGGCAATTCTTCCACCGTAGCGACACTTAAATAGAAATCACAGAAACACTGTCCGCAAAAACCCAAATAGACACTCCTGAGGTCACCATGTGGAGGCCAAATCCGTGTCCTGCAGGTAAAGTAGAAGAAGGCGAGAAGCATCCCTTCTACTCGACTGGCTCCCGCGCGGGAAAACAATGTCCTGTAGAGAACTGTGAGGAACTCCTGCCTTCTTGAGGGATCCGAATAACACAGCCCGTTCCGCGTTGTACAAAGTACAGCACAAGAGGTAATGTTCTATGTCACCACACACACCACACGTTGAACACAATGGTGACAACGCTAGGCCAGTCTTATACATCCACGCCGGCGTACGAGCAGAATCCGTGCGAACGCGGCGAAGCAAAGTGGCTTGGTACCTTTTGAGACCCTTGGTCACACATGGCTGATGAGGAGAGCTCCACAAAGAACTGAAGTGGCACAACACCACATCTCTGAACATTTGCTTGACTTCATGAGGGACTCCATGTACTGGAATCCCGGAGAGAGCTGTATGGGCGAGATTGTCTGCTATCTCGTTGCCTAAGACACCTATGTGCGAGGGCACCCATTGAAAGCGTATAGAGAAGCCTTTGCTATGTAGATTCTGCACCAAACGTAGGGATCCAAAACTCAAGGCATCAGTGGGGAACCCGTACTGTAACCTTTGAAGGGCAGATTTTGAATCCGTAATTATGACAGTAGGTTGAGGCGTACAACACCGTAGCTTCTTTAGAGCTGCCTCAATGGCAACGCTTTCGGCCATTGTGGAGGACACGACTTTAGTAAAACGAACAGCCCAATCATACTTCAAAGACGGAATATGAAAAGCAGCTGCACTAGATCTTCTGACCTTGTCCACAGAGCCGTCTGTAAAAATTTGAAGATGACTGGCATATTCGGTCTCAAGATGTTCCAGTACGAGCGAACGCATTGCCGCTAAAGGAGAATTCCGCTTAGCGCGAACGTGGGGAATTGTCAAGGAACAATCGAGGCTCGGAAAGGACCAAGGTGGCTTCAACGTCTTAGGTCGATCTCGAAGGTCGAGACCCAGAGAACGAAGAGTATTTAAAGCCAAGTACGCCCGGGACTCAGATCTCTTTCGAAGGCGCTGTAGAAGCGCTCTCCCGGCAACAGTCTCTCTGAGGCGGCCAATTTGCAGCAAAAGTCTTTGTGAAGCGGCTAGCCGAAGAGGTTTCGATTGAGACTCATACAGTACTGCATTGTTTGGAGCAGCCTGCGGAACGCCGAGAGCCCTCCTTAGTCCCATACTGTGCAAAACCTCAAGGCGTTCCAGCTGCGATACCGAGGGGGAAATTAAAGGGAGCTGGTACATTATGCGACTTGTCACCAGGGCATCGTGAAGCCTGATCATTGAAGCAGGATGGTTTCCCCATTGCTCACTAGCAACTCTCCGAAGCACATTGAGACGCGAAGATAGTGAAGCCACAATCGAGTCCACAGCTCGTCGCCACTGCAGACGTGAGTCAATAGTGACGCCCAAAAAACGTATGTGGTTAACCTGACGAAGGCAAGACTGATCAAGGTCTATGCTCAACCGCGCATACCGCCGTCCCCTACCTGGAAACAGGACGAAGCCAGATTTTTCCACCGAGAGAGTCAACCCAACACCTTGAAGGTAGCTTTTAACTGAAAGCACGGCCTGTCGCGCTAATAGAGCTAAGCGTTTGTGTTGATATCCGGTTAACCAAAGACAAATGTCGTCTGCATATATCGACATATGGACATGCCTACAATGTTTTTGCACTTTTGCACTCTTTTAAGGCAAGGGGATGTCCTCCATGTTGTCGAGTCTTGCTGTGATCTGGTCGCTGAGGAACATGGACACTTTTTGCAGAAGCAGATCGAACAGCCAGCTCACCCTCGGAGGCCGTTGCCGACTTGCTCGGATCAGGTCGTGCAGCGACGTCGCTTGCTACCACGTCCCGAGCTTCCGACTCGAGCGCAGGGAACTCTTCATTTCCATGTATCGGCTTCTCAGTAGGTTGTTGTTTGGGTCCACTAATGAAGGACTTGCGACGGTGTAAGGTGCTTACACGGAATGTGCACCCACTGAAACTCGCTGGATGGTCACCTCCACAATTAGCGCAAGCAAAATCTGCCTTGCACTCTTTGTAATCATGGCCACCACTACACCGCTTGCAACGATGATCTTTGTTGCAAACTCTCGCTACATGTCCAAAGCATTGGCACCTGAAGCACCGGGGAGGAAGAGCTAAGCGTTCGTGTTGATATCCGGTTAACCAAAGACAAATGTCGTCTGCATATATCGACATATGGACATGCCTACAATGTTTTTGCACTTTTGCACTCTTTTAAGGCAAGGGGATGTCCTCCATGTTGTCGAGTCTTGCTGTGATCTGGTCGCTGAGGAACATGGACACTTTTTGCAGAAGCAGATCGAACAGCCAGCTCACCCTCGGAGGCCGTTGCCGACTTGCTCGGATCAGGTCGTACAGCGACGTCGCTTGCTACCACGTCCCGAGCTTCCGACTCGAGCGCAGGGAACTCTTCACTTCCATGTATCGGCTTCTCAGTAGGTTGTGGTTTGGGTCCACTAATGAAGGACTTGCGACGGTGTAAGGTGCTTACACGGAATGTGCAGCCACTGAAACTCGCTGGATGGTCACCTCCACAATTAGCGCAAGCAAAATCTGCCTTGCACTCTTTGTAATCATGGCCACCACCACACCGCTTGCAACGTTGATCTTTGTTGCAAAGTCTCGCTACATGTCCAAAGCATAGGCACCTGAAGCACCGGGGAGGAAGAGCTAAGCGTTTGTGTTGATATCCGGTTAACCAAAGACAAATGTCGTCTGCATATATCGACATATGGACATGCCTACAATGTTTCTGCACTTTTGCGGGAAGACCAGCCATGACAACATTAAAGAGCGTTGGGGACAGGACACTACCCTGAGGTACCCCTCGCGATACCGCCCTTTCGGAGCTCATTGTACTGCCTAACCGCACTCGAAATTTACGATCACTGAGAAATGAGTGAATGAATCGCAGAAGATAGCCCTGTATGCCTATGACCTGCAGACTATTCAGTATTGAGCTCTGGAGGACGCTATCATAAGCCTTTGATACGTCTAGGAAAATAGCTAGTGTTGAAAGTCCAAAAGCACTCTCATGTTCAATGTGGCTTATCAAGTCCAGGACGCTATCTTGCGCGCTTAAACCTGTGCGGAATCCAGCCACTAAGACAAACGCTTACTTGCCACCTTCTCCATGAGCTTAGCCACACACGACATCAGCGATACAGGACGATACGAGGCCGCGTCTGTCATCTCTTTGCTGGCCTTCAGCAGTGGGACTACACAAGCCACCTTCTATGAAGGGGGAACGTCACCAGACTCCCACACTCGATTGAGATAGGTTAGGAGCATCTTCCGCACGCTCTAAGCCGAACATGGGCGCGCACGACTGCTTGTAATGAATCACCATGAGTCTCGCATACACCCGACTACATACTCACGGTCGATATGCGCAAGGCATTCGACAGCGTAAAACAACAGGCCATCCTTAAAGAATTGTCAGCCAGATTCCCAGTCAAAAAGCCGGACAGTCCTAAGCTTCGCTGCTTAACCTATAAATGTCCGACGAGAGCGGATAATTCTCATTGACTGGAGGGAGACGTCACTTCCTCTAAAGGCATTAACAGCTTCTATAATCCTATTGCATGGCCAAAACATAAGCTAACTGATGTCCCTGGGAATTTTTCATTTTGTGTGCATGCGCGTGGATATACAGGCGTGCAACGTGAGCGCACCTAAATTTGTGTGTGCCTACGTGCTTGTTTTGATGTCAATTTTTTTCGATTTCGCTCAGTCACACCCGCTGGCCCACAGCTCCGCAAGTATCAAACAATAGCGTGAAAATGTTTTTAATGCGAAAGCATTACTAGTCCGATTACGGGACAAGCCGGCGGCGTGTGTTTGCATACTCACAGATGATACAGAAAATCTCAGGGATGGCAGAATAAATACGGTGACGTCATCAAGCAGCCGTATGACGCACACAGCAAGCCGAGCACTGCCACCTCAGACAATGCATGTCGTTCATCTATATACACTCGGCACTGGTCGACCTCCATGTGGCGACAGTTTTATCTACATCCGTACCAAAATTGTGACGCAATTTTCTGTTGTACAGCGTTCCGGCTGGGGTCATACAATTAGTCGGCGCATATAGGCTACATGTGCTAGTCAAGTTTGACGCTAGACACCGACAGGGATTCCAACCGACGGCCTATATATCCACCTTAAATAGTATGCCTTCCCAGAGTTTCGTATCAAAATTGTGATGCAACCGTTCGTCGTACAGCGTTCCGGGTGGTGCCATACGCGCGCGCGTCTGTGTAGATGGTGCCATACATCTCGCATGACTCAGAATTTAACTTCTGCAACGTAGCATGACTCAGCACTTCACATGTAACGTACTGTAAGGTATGAAGAGTTTGTACATAGTATGTATAGTTGTGCATCGTACACATATAGTCATCACTAAATCATTGTGCTACGCAGCATGGCTCAGCACTTTAAAGATTACGCATTCTCACATGTACGCAGTCTAACGTTTCTCTGCCGATTTTTTTTATCAACCTCGCGTTTCTGCCGCTTTCTTCAACAAGAAGCTCGCTGTCATTCGTTCTACACACACTTCGTATCAACGTAACAGCAGGTTCGCGTAGAATGCCTACGCTTCCCGAGGTTTGGCACCGACGTAGGGTTCCGCCCCCTTTTAAGCTTCTTTTACGCCGTGGCAGAATCACACGACGAGCCGGACAGTTCTATACCCTGCCACTGTTGTCGGAAGCGGGCATTAATTGCTCTTTTCTATCGCCCCCTACTCTGGAAGCCCCACAGGCCCGAGTCGTTGAAAGCGAGTAAGGGGCGGGGCCTGCGAAACAAAACGCCCGACCTTGGCTGCCGCCTGAGCTGCGCGCTTCCCGGAGAATAATTACGGCGGCACTGGTCCGGCAAAGCCGGTCATTAGGTCCGGCTTCTGCGGGCCCTTTTCTCCGCTCCTCCTCCTCCGCCATTCTTTTCTTCTTTTTTTTTCCTTCTGACTCCGTCGTCGCCGTTCCCAACCCACAAGTTGATGGATGGCTGCCGAGTGGCCAAGTGGTCTCAGACGACACGCGATCAGAAGAGGGCGAAAAAGACGAGAAACAAATCCGGGCAGTGGGCAGGGAAATGAAAGAAAAAGGAATGAGTAGAAGGAGATCCCGCGTGGCGTTCGGAGCAAGACGGTCCGCGCCGCGGAGCGGTATCGGCGGGCAGTGGCGGACGGACGGGCGACTGGAGAGACGTACCCCCTCCGGGAGCGGAGACCATCCCGACGGCGGAGCAGGAGCAGAACCAGCGAGGGGCGAGCGACGTCTCCTCCTGCGCCGCGGCGCGCAGTCACTGCAATCTCTGTCTGGCGCAATTTGTCCCGGCCCAGATTCATCCTAACGGTCTGGCAACCCTGCAATCACGCTCTCCGGCGGACCCATCTCGGCCCGGAGAACAACCCGTTATTTGGCCAATGAAACTGCGCCCAGGACCACTCTCACTCGCTCCCTCCCGCTCCTCTCGCGGGCGACCCGCTGTTTTCTCTTGGTCCGCAGGGCACGCTCCGAGGCACCCCAAAAGTCGCCAATGCCTCCCCCCTCCCCCCACCTCATGCCTTTCCCTTCCTTGCTAGCCGCCGTCTCACCGCCAACGCCGACGCCAACCAAAGCCCCCAGTGCTTTCCGCCGTGTCCCGCCAAAAACGCCGTCCGGAGCCGATGCCACGACGTCCTTGGCTCCCGCATCCCTAAGGTTGGTCAGGAAATAGAAAGAAGCTGGGGACCAAGCAAGTCGAAACAGAATGTTCCGATTCTTATTTCTCCTCTTCCACTCGCTTATTTCAGTGACTCAAGGTTTAGCTCCGATCGAAGCCCTTTTTCTTTTGATCTTTGTGCTTTGTTCTCACCTTTCCCAGTATGTGTCCCTGCCTCCGTGTGCGTTGGCTTTTACGAATGTATTTTGGTTCCCGTTTTTACGTTCCCTTCGTCGAAGCGCGTCGGGGTGGGTGTTCTCCCAACGCCTACTTCTCTCCCGATGGTCCGCTGGTCGGTCGGTCAGCCGGTTGTTTCCTCAAGTTTAGCCCACCCTGTGTGCGTGTGTCTGAAACGAACAACCGAGCCAACGTTCTAGAACTGCCCGGAGGAGCCGGGGGGTTGTTATCGTCATCTCAAGCCGTCAATACTCACTCTCCTTATTTCCAGCCCTGCGGAATTCTTTTCCCCTCTCTCCTTAGCTCCCAACCGCGCCGAGTTTTGATTTTTTTATCCTTGTGTGATATCTCTTCTCTCTGTGCTTACTTGTACTTTGCGCTTGTAACAACGTATCTCAGGAGTCTATACCGTGCGCGCATTTTGTATTTTCGTACTTAGAAAGGTAATCGATAAAAGAAAAATACAGCGAAGCCGCGAACTGCAGCCAGCGCGCTTGCAGGAAGCCAGATCCTGCGCTTACTGTCTCGATAGCCGTAAAGGTCTCGCTTTATGTGTCCTGAGCGAGAAAGTACAGATAAATAATCCAAAATATGAAGGGTAAAAGACGCGGACGAGCGTAAAATTCCGCTCATTATTTCTTATTTTGCTTTTCTCGTTCACACTTTGTTCGTGCGAGTATTGATCCGAGGTGTTCAGTATAGGATGGCTTTCCTGACGGAAGATGACACCGCTCTTTCGTGTGTTCACGCCGTACGCTGAAATTTCCTTTTATTTTCCGCCTTGGTGTGCTTTCACTGAGAAGCTTCGTGTTCTACTCCTCCTTATTACAAGAAAAAATGCAACAGCAATTTTCTCAACCAACGATACGACAGCATCTTCACGGGAAGATGCGGAATGACACCTGCGGCACTAATTAACAAAATATTAAAAAATTCACAATTTCACGGTTGTCACAAGACAGCACCAACGCGTGACGTAAACACCCTGGTACATAAAGGGAACCAAAAGTTTTGTTTTTCGCTGTAAGTAAAGCGCTGTCTCCACTCGTGAAAAGCTGTAAACAACGCATACCTGTTAACAATTGACTGGAAAAGAGAGGCATGTTATGACATACACGACGGACGCCAACAGTCATTGAAACCAATTAGCATGAGAGATTTTTTTATTTGTGGTGTTTATCAATGGGACATTAATAGTGTGATTATTTTTTTAATGCACTTGATTAGAAAGCAGTAGAAAAACAACGACATGCCACCGGTGGGATCCGAACCCACGCCCTCCAAATTTGGCGTCTGCTGCTCTACAAGCTGAGCTACGTCGGCGGCTCTCCAGTCTTCTGCTTTCGGGGGTATTTATGTGTAGTGTAACCAAACCAACGAGAGTGTTCATCAGAGCCAGCCTCGTCCATAGCGGTGGACGTAGTACGTCCTGTATGACCGCGAGTGGCACGTAGGAACGCGGTCGAACGGTGACCTAACCCCCCCCCCCCCCTCCCCCAGAAAATCACGTCCACAAGCGGATATCCTCCACAAGCGAAACACGTGCCTCCTATAGATTTGTAGTCAGCACCAATGCCGAGATGCAGTCTCGAAGACTGCCCGGTATTCTTTCTGCGAGATTTTTTCCGGCGTCCCTAACGAATAATTATGGTCCTTGTTCACATCCGGTGGATGCTTCTTTTTATTACAGACTATTTCGTCAAAGCCTTGATTATGCAACTGCTGCAGAAAAAACTACTTTCCGCTGAATTCCTTTTTTTTTTTCCTCTGAAAAAGGTATGAAGCTGGTTATGTACGCCTATTTTTTCATAACCGAAAATAATGATCATATGATTTAAAATCGAGCATCACCACTCTAAATCTGCCTTGCCCCCGAAACAACTATTTTTTAACTTTGTTTCGATTTTATTGAAGACCACTTTAATAAGTACTTTGTGCGAAACACTTAAAGCAAGGCTATAATGTTCAGGTTTATCGGCACCTTTTTTGTGTGTGGGTTAGGATTGTCAGCATTTTTTCCTATTACTGAAGTTCTCGATACTTGTCATGTTAATGTACCCCCCCCCCCCCCCCTCTGTAATACCTTGGCGCTTGTACTTCATTTTAGGCGACATTTTCCGGTAACGCATCCTGTAAAAACAGGCGAGGAGGCGATCGTTTGTATCTAGTGCAATTTCAGTGTCGTTGCTTCCATTTGTGGTGGGTGCCCTTGCTTATCGAAGGTGTTGCGAGAGAAGCCAGTGACGCAACGGCGCTTGATATGCAACACTTTTAGCGCGCTAGCCCTAAAACCTCCAATCTCAGATTTCGCCAATGTTTGTCAATCCGAAGCCTCTGGCAGGTGGGCCACCTGTCACTGTGGGTAGGTGGCGCTGGGTTAGGGGCAACCTACCAGCATGCTTTATAGTCCACTACACTAAACACTATATGGCGAAACGCTCTGTTGCCGCGATGGGGTTTAGAACCAGCGGCGGCGCGAATAGGTGAGCTTCGCTGACCACTGCATTAGATCATTACGTCACCACCACGTTTCTTTTATTGGCGAGAGAATCGCGAATAGGTGAGCTTCGCTGACCACTGCATTAGATCATTACGTCACCACCACGTTTTTTTTTATTGGCGAGAGAATCAGACAATATATACGCAAGAACCGCCAGCCAACGTGTGACGGACGTAGAAAGGCCAAGATTCTGTCATTATATTTAAGGTTTCAATGTACAGAACTCAGTGATGTGCCATAACCTCAAGTTTGGCTAATATATCTTGCAGATGCTTCTTTAAAATGCTCTCTCACTGTCCGTGCGTCAAGATCAGCGTGACGCTCCACCATCGTGCTCCTCCATATACTTTTCAATCCCAAAGCCATGACGTAAGGACCCTCGTTTTAAATCGGGAAGTATCCGTAATTCTTGGACTGCTGGGACGCGGTATTTTTTTTTTATGTGATTGACTCCAAACGACTCTGAAGAAGTATTTACTACTACGTCATCGCGAAGCCGAACATCCCACGTGTTTAACAGCCACTCTCTCGAGCTGTGTTTCGGATGCCATCCTCTTCATCGACTTCCATCAGTGTGCAGAGGATCCAGAACACACCACTATCGCGCTGCTCTAACAAACCAAGCCTGGAACCAAAATTTAAGAAAAAACAGAAATGCGAGTGCACCTAATTCGCATTTGGTCTAACCACGCTAAATTGTCCCTTGTTTTTTGTTTTTTTTCTCAGAGAGTATTTCAAAAAGCTAGGTATTGAGTCTGTGTGATGGTCTACCTACCTGAAATACAGAGTTAGACGCCTTAATCCCTCTGTTCCTACTCGTCAAAATCTTGACGAGAAAAACTGTACTAGGACATTTCGCGCTCCATGAATGACCACATTTCGGCTAGGCTTGGCCGGCTACGCGCTTAAGCACCGGTTACGTGAGTATTGGCTAGTCTCACGGCGCAGTTTTTCCCATCGCAAATATTTGTCGGGAGAGCGCTGCAAGCGTAACGAGTGCCAAGCGGGGGTTTCTGGGACCATCGGTGGAAGGTAACCCACTTTTGTTCATCGGGAAAACTCTACAAGACCAATAAAACGAACAGCCCCTCCCCCCTTACCCCACCTTCCAAAACATGCTCGCCTTGGCCAACTCGCGACATTTAGGTTTGCTTAAAGGGATGTGCCCGGCTGGCCGATGCCGAGTAGAAGAACGATACCGCGTGAGCAGCAGGCACCACGGCGGCGCTCGCTTTGATGAGACGGCGGCGTGGAGCTCTGGTTCGAAACACGCGCCAGGCCACGCGCAAGCACACGCACGCACACAGACCCACATCCTGGAGTCCAGACAGTGCGGTATCGGGCCAGGGAGCGAGCCAGCCGGCAAGGCTAGCGCCAGGGGTCCTTGTTGACCCCCGCGTGATTGAGGGCAAACAAGGCGCAGGCGTAGCGCCCCAATCAGACTTTTGCTCGGCACAAGCAAACCTGGCCGCTTGTTTGGGGCACCGCCATCCTCCCTCCACCTGCCCTCCTGGCCGGCCATCGCCGCCACGGCGTCGCTTACGGCGGCGGCGCCGGCTGGACCGCTCACTACCACGCTCGGGTGGCGACGACAGCTCTGCTACAGGGTAAGGAGCGTATGAGGAAGGAAAGCGGCCAAGTGGTATGTATAATACGTGTCAGGTAAACGTCGCGAGGAAACAGCCCGGAAAGGCGTAAGGCTACGCCCTGCTTGCGTAGTACGTGCCCAACGCGCACAAGCAAGGCTTTTATAGCTGCGCGGGCTTGACATGCGAAAGCGCTGGGCGCTAGGTCCCCACCCCAAAAAACAGTAAACGAAATGAAGACGTTCCGTTTACGTCTGTGCGTGACTGGATGGTTGCGTCAACGGTTCATGGTAGTGGTGTGTTTTCTACGTATTGGATTTGATCGCTTGGCTGAGCATGAGTGCAATAAAATGTGCTAGTGTGCTTTACCTTGCAATGAAACGAAGGACCAGTGAATTCGCATATGGCACATAGTCATCTCTTTTTCGTCACTCTAGCATACTTTCCTTAGCATACTTTGCTTTTGTTTCCGTTCGGTTTAGTTTCGTTTATGGGGTTTATAGTCCCAAGGCGACTCAGGCTATGAGGGACGCCTTAGTGAAGGGCTCAGGAAATTTCGACCGCCTGAGGTTCTCTAACGTGCACTGACATCGCACAGTACACAGGCATCAAGAAGTTCGCCTCCATCGAAATTTCACCACCGCAGCCGCCATCGAAACAGCGTCCTCCACGGCCGCGATCAACGCTAAGGATGCTTTCTTGCGGTCTGTGCATGAAATTGCTGGTGAAGCATATTGTGCACCTAAGCATCACAATACTGACAGTTCCCATCCCATTTATGTCCGGTCTATTGTTACGCTCGTCACAAGAAAATTTCCCACTTGCAGCTCCCTGGCGTCAACGCAGGTAATAAACTGGTAGCTATAAACTGCTTGAATGGCGAACTGCACATAGCTGCATCAAATTTCAGAGCACGTACGAATGAACAGGAATGCCAACTTAGAACCAAACCGAAACACACATAATGTAGGTCTGTCCACACCTTCCAGTTCGACTTCGGCCCCTGCAGTGTCCTCCGCTTCTTCCACCTCGACCGGCCTGTCCGCACAGTGGTGCTGGCGCTGATACATTTCACAACAATACTATTCAGTCCTGTATATGATATCGCTGTGACCAGGTCCTCGTTCATCAGAAAATGCTGCGAAGCTAAGGCACCACGAACGCTGCGTGTAGCAAACCTAAAAACAATCGTGGTGATAACAATATGAAGGCACGTCATAAGTTTATACAATACAAAATAAGATTCACCCTGTTCATTTTGTCTTGTTTTTTTACAGTCAGTAATCTAGAGAACAGCAGATGTCTTGAACAAGATAAGGCTAGAGGTGTGTGAGCTCCAGAAGCCTAGCTGGGAAAGAAAATGGAGTACTCTGCATAAGTTCTCTTTGCGAGGAGCTACTATACGGCAATTAATAAGTGAACTCAACAGATTGAAAACGGGGCCTCGTGCTTTGTGCGAACGTTTTGCTTTTCTTCCTGTTCGCCTCTTTCCGCTGCGCACTTCCCGCGCCCTGTTTTCTATTCCCATCTCCCTAATTTCTCTTCTTGATGAGTTTATCATTACAGAAGGACGAAAACATTCATGCCCAACAATTTTTTCAAGAGTCTGATATTAGGCATTGTGCTTGGCACGTGTAAACATATGAAACCGCTGTTGCACGATTCTTCTGAACACTTCACTAAGTGTGGCAAGCAATTTTAAGTACTGCTGCACTAATGACTCGTATTCCGTGTTTGTAGTACAGCGTTTACGGTATGAAACTCTCCTGAATAATTGTCCTGCATTGGTTTTTTTTTTGTTCCACTCGTTGTGAACGGAAGCTCCTGAAGTGAGAACCTGGTCTTCCTCGGCTTTTTATCTGCTACGCTTCTCTGTTAGCGCTGCCTCTGAACAGCGCAAAGCAGGGAAGATAGTCGCCGCCATCCACAAACCCGGCCGCGACGGTCGCATTTCGATGGAGGCTAAATGCTAGAGGACCGAGTACTGCGCGATGTCAGCGAACGTTAAAGAACTCCAGGTGGCTAAAACTATCCGGAGCCCTCCAATACGGCGTCCCTCAAAGCCTGAGTCGCTTTTGGACGTTAAACACCCATAAACCATAAACTATATTTCCTGTTCATGCCATTTAGACAATATTTCTGCTCGTATCGTATTTTTTTTTTTTGCGGCACCATCTTTGGTCTCGGATCCCATTAGAGAAGAGCGCTTGTGTGATCTGGACAATCTTTTCTGCATAGTGTGCAATGGTCACACGAGTACCGAAAGAAGCGCATCAACGGGACATAGTTAATTGGTTAATTGATCAGCTGAATAAGTAAACACCTGTTGGGACCGACGATGGAGGCTAAATGCTAGAGGACCGAGTACTGCGCGATGTCAGCGAACGTTAAAGAACTCCAGGTGGCTAAAACTATCCGGAGCCCTCCAATACGGCGTCCCTCAAAGCCTGAGTCGCTTTGGGATGTTAAACACCCATAAACCATAAACTATATTTCCTGTTCATGCCATTTAGACAATATTTCTGCTCGTATCGTATTTTTTTTTTGCGGCACCATCTTTGGTCTCGGATCCCATTAGAGAAGAGTGCTTGTGTGATCTGGACAATCTTTTCTGCATAGTGTGCAATGGTCACACGAGTACCGAAAGAAGCGCATCAACGGGACATAGTTAATTGGTTAATTGATCAGCTGAATAAGTAAACACCTGTTGGGACCGACCGACCGACCGACCGACTGAGAAAGCAATGCTTGGACCTACAAGGTACGCGTACTGAAGAGTTCCGGAATAACTAAGACTACTTACTTCTTTAACTTGTCCAGACGGGTTCTTCATGGATTCTCCTGCCATCGAAATGCAGCTAACTCGGCGGGGTCGAACACGCGACCTTGGTCTCAGCAGCCGGACGCCATAGCCACTGAGCCACCGCGCTTAGTGTCGACTTATCCTTTCAAACGTCATGTAGGATATGTCAGCATTCAAACGCTCGGTCTATCTTATTTTGTTCGGCGCTCGCTCGCTCCTTGCTGGTGGCACTAGTATGTGCCCCTGTCGCAAAACACCCGTCCGGCCCGAAATCAGGAGCGCTGCTCGAAGCCGCCTATTGGCGAGGGCAGCGCACTCGAAGAGTTCCGACGCGACAGAGAGACCGAGCGGCCAACCGGCCGGGCAGGGCAGACGGGCGTGCATATTCTCGGCTCGAGAGCCGAGCTTACTCCTCGACTGGCTCCACTCCGTTTTATGACTGTCATCGTAAAAGCAGAGGTCGCGGCAGTGCCGCCTGCTCTCGTCGGGTTTCCGCCATGTCCCGTCCTCCCCCCCCCCCCCCCCCTACTTTTATCTGTCTCACTTTAGTCCTGCGTTTTTTTCTGTTGGTTTCTTTTACTTCTCGGCGTCCACCACCGGAAGGAGGCCGATATTCGTCCCGCGACGACTGTCCGCTGACTCGCTCACCCGCCGTCTCTGCGGGCGCGCTGCTTTACTGCTGAGTCCGTGAGCAATCCTTGTTTAGTGTTACGAGCCCTAATTTGGCCCGGCTTATTTTGAAATCGACTGCGATTCGTTTTCCAACGCGCGGCCGCCGTGCCAGCTTCAGCCGTAACCTTTGCTCGCGGCGTGTCGTCTTTTGTTTATCGGCTTTTATAACCTCGGCGCGAATGGCTCTCCACTTGTGACGGAAAAACACGCTTGAATATTCTCGCGGTGGTTGCGCCGGGCTTGTACAGGAGAATTCAGCTGAGCAAGGGGTTCCGCCGACGGATGTATTTTCTTTGTTTGTTTGTTTGTTTGTTTGTTTGTTTGTTTGTTTGTTTTTCTTTTTGCTTTGTACAGTATTAGCTCGCATCCTAGGGTTGTTTTCTCACCCATAAGCTTGCTAACAACAGTATATGTAGGCAACAGTGACTCCTCTTTCTTTCAACCATTATGAACAGCTATAGTCAGCTATGCCTGCATAAAAATTAAACGTGATTTGCGCTATTACTGTCCCAAATGTGCGTGGATATCATATGGTCTTGCTTATTTTGTAGTCTGCGCTCTTGTAAACATAAATACCTATTTGGTGGTTCATTTAAGACAGGTAACCTTGTTTATTAAGGTATTTTTCACTCACATGCAACGCTTAAGTTCCACCATGCGCTGATTATGACCGGTATGGCGTCCCTTGGTTTAGATAATTAAAGCCGCAACGGTGAATCCAAATTTTCTTCAAAACTGGAGCCTTAACGCTACCGCGTTGATATGAGAAATTCGTACCACACTGCGACGGGTGTTGAACTCGTGGCTCTTCGGGTTGCCATCGAACTCATCAGCCGAAGAAATCGACAGGAATGCTCTGTTTTTACAGCGCTAGCTGTTAGCGGCGACATCCCCGGGTTGCGTGTAGTATATGTAGCGTCCAAGATCACGTGACCACCATGTACAAGCGGCCTATACCTCGTGCTAACGGCTTGTGCTGTCCCACAGGCTGCGTAAGTCGGCTGCTAATTGATCTTTGGCAGCTGACTTTTTATGGCAAACGCCAGAAATGGCAAGCTTTTAGTAAAGTGAGCAGCACAGTCAAGAAAGATGTCCAAACATTTTCAGCTACATTGCCCAAATTTATCCGGTTGCTTTACTGCAATTCTCAATAAGTAGCGAGCAAATAATGGCTTGTTTTTGATTATAGGGGTTTAACGTCCCAAAGCGGCTCAGGCTATGAGAGACGCCGTAGTGAAGGGCTCCGGAAATTTTGACCACCTGGGGTTCTTTAACGTGAGCTGACATCGCACAGTACACGGGCATCTAGAATTTCGCCTCCATCGAAATGCGACCGCCGCGGCCGGGATCGAACCCGCGTCTTTCGGGCCGGCAGCCGAGCGCCGTAACCACTCAGCCACCGCGGCGGCGCAAATAATGCGTGTTGGCGTTAAATAGTTTTTAACACATCGCTGCGTCCGATGGCGTCGTGTTTCTTTCCTGCGTATCTTGTCCCACTGTGTAATCACAGGCGAATAGGTTTTAATGCAAGCGCTTGAAAATCGTCGTGGGGGGGAATGTGTCATCGGTCATAAAATTCGGTCTTTGGCTAGAGAGAAGTTACGTCATGATACCGGAAGTAGCGTCACTTTCGGTCAAGGCATCATCAGCTTCTAATACTATCGCACCTGCAACTTCAGGTAATTAGGGGCATCTGTTATTTTTTTTTTGCTTCGTTTCTAAGCATTTTCAGGTCAGGAGGCGCTGTTAGATATAAGTGTTCCGATTTCCTTGAATTCCCCCCCCCCCCCCCCCCCCAACTATAGCGCGATCAAGTGAGCAGCTAGAAACTCACCCAGCGCATCTGCGAATGCGCCCAACTCCATCGTTCGCACAAACAAGCATCCATTAAGAACCGCATCCCGAGACGATCCCCTCCGTCTGCACGTGGCGACTGCGACAAGCCGCGCACGCATCCGCCGAAGAAGTTCGTCGTCCGACTACAGTCAGCCGACTCTCAGAGCGTTCCTCACTGCCGCTGCGGCTCGGCGCGAGAGGAAGAGGCCTGCGTGGAGGGAGGGGGCGGGCACGAGGGAGCGTCGTTATGTATCCGGCCTTTAACGCGGCGTTCTCTGCCGGCACGCTAGCTTTTTCCAGGCCGCCTACGCGAGCGACATGCGCTGCATTAGTTGAGTTCCGGCAACCAAACGGAATGCGTAATGAGCGCCAATCAACGCGGTCTCAAAAACTCTGAACTGAAGGATTACAGGCTTCCCCCCCCTCCCCCCAACCTCAAGCTCCCTGCTTCTGCATGTCACTCCCCCCTTCGATATCCGGCGAGCACTCAGCGCGACCGCCAGACTATCCGCTCTACGGTGAATAGGAAACTGCGGCGCTGCTCCACAGCACGTTGTGATCAATTAGGAGAGCGCGTTAGGCTTATGTTGCCTCCGCTTTCAACAGCGCGGCGGACGAAGGCAATTTATTTCTTAATTTTGTTTTTCAGCTGCCGAGCATTATTGTGGGCGGCGACGTGGTCGACGGCATAGCCATGCTGATCTTAGGCTAACTTTGCTTGCGTTATCAGGATGAGTTGTAAACGAATTTAGATTCAACACTAGTGAACATAGCTACAAGGGAATAGATGCAATTAATAAACATAAATCGTAGTTTAATAAACATACAGCATTCGCCGAGCCGGGAGAAACTAAGATGATGCTGAATCCAAGCTCATTTCTTGGTCCCAGGGAAACCATTAGGTGGCGTGTTTAATCGAATAAATATGCAGCTACGCTCGGTTACATTCCCTGATCATACCATGAATACCCTGTTGACTCGCGTAACTCGGTTTTATTAGTTGAACGATTCGAAAAATGGAAATGATGACGAACACTTCTATTCCTAGGATCCCTCCAAATCGCGCAGTCCTAGAGACAAGAGTCTAGACAGCGCTTGTTCTTGACTATCTCTAATTATGTAATCCCCCTTATAGCCCTCACTAATCGAGTGCGCAAAATAATAATCAGATTCACTCTAATACATCGAAATGCACCACAGCTAGTCCCGGTGCTCATATCCTACATTCGGCTGATATTGGTTATAAAACGTCTTCACGTCTTCATGTCTGTAACGAACACTCCTTAATGTGATTATATATATATTGTGGGTTTGTGGGTCGTGGGTTCTGATTCCCACCAGCGGCCTCGTTGTTTTTTTCTGCTGCTTTCTAAGTAATTTTCTTTAAGCGACAAACTAATCGCAGTATTATTCTCCCGCTGACCAGGACTACAAATTAAAGGAAATAGAAACAACCCTCTATGCCCCTTGGTTTCGGTGACTGTTGGCTTCCTTCATGTGTTTGTCAAAAACGAGCCCCTCATTTCCTTTACCTTGTCTGCTAACAGCTCAACAAGAGTCCCAGTTCTGGCAGTCTTGATGCCATAGGTAGCATAAGAGGGCTCTCGCACAGTTTCCGCCCTCGACGTTAGATGACATTCCACGTCACACCCGCGGTAGTACAGGACGTGCTACGTCCGCCGCTATGGGCGAGCGTGGCGCTGGTGAACACTCTCAAGGTACGCTTACACGCAATAAACATAGATACCCCCCAGAGCAGCAGACTGGACAGCCGTCGCCGTAGCTCAGTTGGTAGAGCACCGGAAGCGATATTCGGAGGTCGTGGATTCGGACCCGACTGGTGGTATAGTTGTTTTTTGTTGCTGCTTTTTGAGTAATTTTCTTTAAGCGACAGATTAATCGAAGTATTATTCTCCCACTGGGGATCAGAAGTGCAAATTAAAAACAATAGAAACATTCCTCTATGCACCTTGGTTTCGGTCACTCTTGGCGTCCTTCATATATTTATATATGTAGAGAGAGAGAGAGAGATGAACACATAACGACTAAATGCGGAGAATGGCCGCTTTAAGTACTAGCGCAAAAAAAAACTTGAACCCTTTGACAACTAGGCTAACTCTACAATCGCTTCAAAAAGAGAAGGCAAAGCCTATTCATGTTCCACGTATGCCCGAGATATTAACATATGAGTATGGCTAGTTTATTGATTGTTAGGGCCCATTAGTTGGCATATTCGTTTATATAGATACCGTGTGCTTGAGTGGTTATCACTTATTTATCAGTAATGCCTTCTACCTTTTATGATGCTAATGCTTTTTCATTTCTATCTACTCACGTGATCCTTGAGCACTGTGTTTTGAGGTGCTAGCGACATCGGTTCTTGCACTTTGTTTTTTTTCTCTCTGAGACAAAGAATAGTCTGTCCGTATACCGCACAACCTCTCCTTCTCTAGCCATGTAAATATATAAATACATTATTAAAGTAAGCGTTTAGAAAACAAAAGTAAGCCGATATTGACACTAAAATTGTGATTAATCCGCGGTGCGCCCTTTGATAATACCGCCTTTTCGCCGTCGTATTAGAGAAGTCTTGCCGGCCGCGAAATTACGAGCGCCTTCTGGCCACGGTTACGCTCCTAGTAGCTCGGTATTAATTAAAAATATATAACAAAATCACCTTTTCTTCGCGAGGCAAATTAAAAATATCCAGAATGCTCGCAGCTAGCCGCAATATCGGAGGAGACTTTCCTTTAACCTCACGCAAGGCTGTCCACTTGAAAAGACGAAAGTTGAGAGAGGCGCGCGAGGAAGGAGGCGAAAGCGAGACGGGAGAGGGTGGAAAGAGAGAAAGAGAGAGAGAGCCACGCTCGAGGGTCCTCCACGGAGCGGAATCCGCGGCTTCAATTGACGCCGGAGCCGAGGAGGGCCTTTATCTTGAGCCCTGGAAACCAGCGCCAGGAGCGAACCGGCCAAATCGCTACGGGACACACACTGAATGGACTCCGGTGCATTTCAAGGGGCCGACAGCTGACGCCGCGGCAGACAATGGTTGCGGCGCTCCCGGTCAGAAACTCCTCCTTTCCTCTCCCCGACCTCTCTGCCTCTCTCCCTCTCTCTAGAGGCCAGGAGGAGGAGGTGCGCCAGACAGAAGTGGCCGCGCGGCCGCTCGGTGTTCCCTGTGCAAAGCTGTCGCCCCCAACAGCAAGAAGACCGGGGGGCAGAGTAGCGGTTGCTCAATGCTCCTGCTGCCCGTGCTCGACAGGAGACAAAGGAAGAGGCGGAAATAAGAAGAGAAAGCGGGCGGACCCGCTGGAGACAAGCATCAAACCGTCTTCGCGGAGGCACGTAGTATGAAGACCCGGGTGGGGAGAATAGGAGGAGGACTGTGTGGCAGCCCCGAGAAGGGTGTCGCGGCCGCACGCGTTCGGTTTCCATGCGATTGCTTAAGACGAAAGCGAGCAGCTCCGCAGGTTTAATATAGACCGGACGGTATAATCGGGTGTCGGCCGCTCGTACGAGGCTTTGACACGAACGCGTAGGAGGCGTACTTCGCTGTGCTAAGCGACAAAACTGTAAATTTTGGGGAGCTCAAAATTTTCAAACGAAGAACAAAACATGGAATTAGCTATCGTTTTCTTGGCTCTACCAGTGAGGAAGTTCAGATTCCTCGGCAGCAGAATCGGGGGGCCGTTTCAATTATGTTCAAGTCAAGTGAGAGATACTTCAGAAAAGGAAGGAGACGTCAAGGACTTCAAAACTCACAGACTGATCAGCTTACAGTCTGTTACCTATAAGGTATTTAGTAAGGTAAGCGCTAATAGAGTCAGGACAACCGTATAGCTTCAGTCCACCAAATAATCAGGCAGGCTTTCGTAAAGGATCCTCGACAATAGATCACATTCACACTAACAATCAGGTGATATAGAAATTCGAAGAATACAATCAACCCGCATATATAGCCTTTATTGATTACGAGAAAGCATTTGACTGAGTTCAAACCTCAGCATTGATGCATTCAATGCAGAATCGGGATGTAGATGAGCCTTATGTAAAAAATACTGGAAGATATCTATAAAGGCTGCGCAGCTACCATACTCCTCTATAAAGTCAGCAAAAAATTTCCAATAAGGAGGGGTGTCAGGCAGGGAGGCACGACCTCTCCAATGCCATTCATCACCTGTTTACATGAGATATTCAGAGGTCCGGATCAGGAGCAGTTGCAGAAAATACTTAATGGAAAATATGTTAATAATCTGCGATTCGGTGATGACATTGCCTCATAAGATAAACTGCAAAGCATGATCAATGAGTTAGACAGGCAGAGCAGAACGATTGGTTTAAAAATTAACATGCATAAATCCAATGTAACAGTCTCGGAAGGCAACAGCAGTTCACAATTGGTAGCGAGGCTCTGGAAGTGGTAAGGGAATATGTCTGCTTAGGGCAAGTAGTAAACAGCTGATCCAGATCAAAAGAGGGAAATAACTAAAAGGATAAGAATGGGGTGGAGCGTATATGGCAGGTTCTCTCAGATCATGAATAGCAGGTTATCAATATCCCTCAAGAGAAAAGTGTACTACAGCAGTATCTTACCGGTACTCACCTACGGGACAGAAACGTGAAAAGGGTTCACCTTAAGTCAAGGACAACACAGCGAGCCATGGAAAGGAAAATGATAGGTGCAATGTTAAGAGAGAGGAAGAGGGCAGAGTGGGTGAGGGAACGAACGCGGGTTTATGATATCCTAGAGGAAATCAAGAGGAATAAATTAGATTGGGGCAGGACATGTAAAGCGAAGGCAAGATAACTGACGGTCCTTAGGACTAACGGACTGGATTCCAAGAGAAAGCAAGCGTAGCAGGGGGCGACCGAAAGTTATGTGGCCGGATATCATTATGAAGTTTGCGGGGATAGGGCGGCCGCAGCTGACACAGGACAGGGCTAATTTGGCAGATAGGGAAGAGGAAGTATGTACTGTTTAAACACACGCTCATTAAGGCGCAGGGTCACAGATCGTGGCTGGCACTATCGAGTATTCACATTAAATGCCTTTTTTAAGCGTGGGAAAAAGGAAAACCAATTCTTGAACAAAACGTACTGAAATTGTTCACCTGAATACACTTGAGTATAGAAAATTAGGATGGAAAAAAGATTTTTGTGTTAATCACGTGCAAGTAGCGTCATGCTTCCAAAAATAAAATAAAGCATGGCCCATGAAATCCTCCTCTCATATCTCCTGAAATCGTTGCTTTCCTAAACATTCATCATCAGCCAAAGCATTTTATTGGCATTAACCCTATAATCAGCGGAACCTATGTAGATGCGTGTAGCTCGCTTTCTTGTACAATGCTTGTTATCACACTTGTTTGTTATACATACTTAAAACAATACACCTGTGCTTCATTGCGTTATGTACAGACGTCACCACCACACTCTGCGTAGCACCCTCGTGCCTCATACGACCGGGTCGTCAAAATTTTCTTGAAGGCTGTGAGCAAACAGGTCATATTCGTGAAATACTGAGATACATTGCACAAAAGTACGTAACCCTTTCAAACTGCGTGTCATATTTCATATCGCACGGGGCGTCGTTTCCCTGCAGAACCAGCGAACTGAGCTTCTAGTTACGAACTTTAGCGCCGAATACCGCCACTTGGCGAAAAATATAGCCATCGCCTATTTCAATGACACTAGCGCGCCCGCCACCCACTGCGCGTTGTCAACGTCCCGGGACACCCCTACAGGAGGACCTAGTCGAACAGTTAAGGCTGACGCGAACCCTGTTTTGAACACTAATCAGCATCGCCGCTTGTAAATCATCCCTGACTCTTTTCATGACTGCTTTGCAACCACCTCTAAGGTCAGGCAGACTTCCATAACGAAGCAGCGCATCATAGTTGATGAGAGTGAGTGACCTATTCGTCAACACCCCTATCGAGTGTCGGCGAGAGAACGTGAGGCGATACTACTGCAGGTGAACGAAATGCTCCGAGATGATGTCACACAACGAGATGATGTCACGTTGGAAGCGAGCTCTTCAAGTGTACTCCTCACTTGAGAACTATTCAAGTGTATTCTTCACTTATTTCCACCTGTTTGCAGGCTGAGTTGTTCGAAACTGGGTTTGCCCCCGAAAGGGCGCAGCGGGGTTGGCAGAACCTCCTCCAAGCACACACCCCTGAAGAAGCCGGGCGCCGGGCCTGGGGTGGCTTGTACCCATTTTTACCGGTGGGTGTCCGGCGGTGGGTTTCGAACCAACCACCTCCCGAAGCCGAGGCGGACGCCTAGACCACTAGGCCCATGGGCTTCGCCCGTTAAGCTGGTCGCCAAGAAGGACGGGACACTCAGATTTTGTGTCGACTATCGCAGACTTAGCAAAATTACCAAAAAGGACGTCTACCCGTTACCTCGAATTGATGACTCTTTCGACCGGCTGCGTCATGCCCGCTATTTTTCTTCTCTTGACCTCCGCAGTGGGTACTGGCAGATTGAGGTAGATGAACGGGACCGCGTTAAGACAGCGTTCGTTACTCCTGACAGGTTGTATATATTCAAGGTGCTCACCTTCGGCTTGTGTTGCGCTCCTGCCACTTTTCAGAGAATGATGGACACGGTCCTCGTTGGCCTCAAATGGCAGTCCTGCCTCGTCTGCCTTGATGATGATGTCATTTTTTCTACCACCTACGACGGGCATCTCAAGCGCTTGAGTGCAGTTCTGGAGGCCATACGATCGGGCGGCCTCTCGCTCAAACCAGAAAGATGCCACTTTGCGTTCCAACGGCTGAAGTTTCTGGGCCATGTCGTGAGCGCTGAAGGTGTTAGCCCTGATCCCGGCAAGGCGGCTGCCGTCGCTGCGTTTCCGACCCCCATTGATAAGCGTGCTGTGCGTCGGTTTTCGGGTCTCTGCGCCTATTACCAACGTTTTGTGCGAGGCTTCTCCCGACTAGCCAAGCCTCTAACTCGCTTGACGAAGGACGAGCAACCTTTCATCTGGGCGCAAGAACAACAGAAGGCCTTCGACAACCTCAGGAACCGCCTCCAAACTACGCCCGTTCTTGGCCACTTCGACGAAGAAGCGGACACGGAACTACACACCGATGCCAGCAACGTCGGCCTGGGTGTCGTCCTCGTTCAGTGGCAAGATGGTGTTGAGCGCGTGATTGCTTATGCAAGCCGCAGTCTGTCGCGATCTAAAGCAAATTATTCTACCACGAAAAAGGAATGCCTTGCTGTCGTTAGGGCGGTAACGAAATTTCGCCCATACTTGTATGGTCGCCCATTTCGAGTTGTGAGCGATCACCACTCTCTTTGTTGGCTCGCGAACCTTAAATACCCATCGGGGAGGCTAGCGCGTTGCAGCCTCCGGTTGCAAGAATTCGATGTTACCATCGTGTACAAGTCTGGCAACAAACACAGCGACGCAGACTGCCTGTCCCGTGCTCCTCTCTCGTACGCAATTGCTGACACGGAAGACGATCTCGCTTCTCTTGGCGCTTTAACCACGTCCGTCCTTGCTCAACAACAGCGAGATGACGCCGAGCTACGACCCCTCGAAAGCCGCACCTCGTCGCCGCCCCGCTTCTTCGCACGCGGGCTACCCTCGTTCTGCTTGAGGGGTGGCATCCTCTACAAGAGAAACTACGGTCCCACGTACGCTCGTGTTTCCAACGGTGCTTCGAGACGAAGTTCTGCACGCATGCCACGACGTCCTTCGTTCTGGCCACCTCGGCTTTTCTCGCCCGTTGGCGCCGATACGGCAGAAGCCAACGTCGGAAGACACCACCTGTGAAGCCGGCCGGCCTATTGAAGCCCATTGATCTGCCCCGAACTCCTTCCCACAACGTCGGCGTGGACTTGCTGAGACCATTTCAGACATTATCATTGGGCAACAGGAACATCATAGTTGCCACCGACTACCTCACCCAGTATTGTGAGACGAAAACCCTTCCCTGCGGCACCACTGCCGAAATCGCGAACTTTTTCAACTTTAACATTGTGTTCCGTCACGGTGCCCCTGAGGTCGTTTTAAATGATAGAGGCATGGCTTTTACATCAACCCTTACTCAGGAACTTATCCGTCTAAGTGACACCAGTCACCGTCGAACCACTGCCTACCATCCTCAAACAAATATACTGACTGAGCGGCTCAATAAGACCATTGCCGACATGCTTTCCATATACGTCGACACCGACCATAATAACTGGGACCATATATTGCCTTACGTCAAGTTCGCCTGTAACACTGCTTTTCAAGAGACAGACGACGTGCTTCACGCCATTCCGTTTGGTGCATGGTCGCGAAACCACGACTATGCTGGACGCAATGTTAGTGCCAGATGTTGCACGTCCCTGCGTCGCTGCCGCTGAAGAGTTGGTTCGGCACGCAGAAGCCGCCCGCCAGCTAGCTAGACAGCGAATCCGTACCCAGCAGGAAATCGATGCTCATCGTTAGAACCTTCATCACCGGGAAGTGCTTTACCACCCTGGCGATCAACTTTGGGTTTGGACCCCAATCCGTCTGCGGGGACGCTCCGAGAAACTTCTGCGCCGCTACTTCGGCCCTTACGAGGTACTGCGCAAACTTAGTCACGCTAACTACGAAGTGCTCCCGTAAGAATCTGTTCGCTCCTCCAGGCGGCAGGCGGCATCCGAAATCGTCCACCTGGCCAGAATGAAGCCCTACCACGCCCGCTAGGACTTATTCTGCCAAGTCCGGCGCCACAGGCTTTATTCCAGCTTCCCGTAATCCCGCGGCATAGGGGCGATGCCCTTTCCAAGAGGAGGGGCAATGCCACAGTGTTAGCCATTTACTGGCTTAAAACATTGAAATATCAGACTGAGAACATTAAAATTATAACAGCAAGTCAAAGGCGTTTTAAAACGCTGAAACACGTAATTGTGTTGCAATAGTCCAACGATACTGGAAAGCACTGCCCAGTGCTTTCAAGTGATAACTGGACTGATGCCTCTGCAGAAAATGAAAAAAAAAATTTAAGGGAACACTTACGCTCCGGGTATGACGCGATAGCGTTAATGGGTTAATGCCCACATAGGTGGAATCAGTCATTCATGACTTTATATTTATAAATATCTGGGAGTCCTCATACCCCTCCTGGCGCAGTGGTGCAGTGCTTAAGCGGTACGCCACTGCCCTACGATGACAGGTGCTGCCATCAGTGGGGCTTGTGGGATCCAGGTTGCTCCTCCCGAGCAATCTCGCACGACCAATCATTAATTTAACCGCCATCTACCGCTGTGGCCAGTTTGCTCCCACTCCAGTGGGCAGGTTTTGAAGATGCCGCAAGGTCACGTCACCTATTTGACCCGCCTGCCACCTTGATGGGTCACGTAGTGACCAACCTAAGTTGGTTCTGTGGCAATTTTTCGTGGGCATGTTCACGGTCAACGACACCGACGCCTGCTCTTCTGCGATACGCACTCCTTAACGCTATCGCGTTAAAACTCGAAGTCCCCAACAACACTTGCCTGGTTACGATGGCAGCTCATGGCATCAAAGCAGAACAAAACAAAATCCACTTAAAAGAACTTTTTTTTTTGCATACAGCAATAACAAACCTTGAATAGTGGCCTTGGATATGCCTGACACACAGCCTCTTTTGTCTTCTACAGCTACAGCTGCTAGTGGTACTGCCACACCATTGCGGTGCGCTGGCGTCTGACACAATGACGTCATGCCCCGGAGCAACTCGTGCATTCGTACACTTGGTCACGACTCACCCTCGAGCTCTCGCCTGCCCTGGTAGATAGTCGTTTTGATATACCATGCTCAGGTAATCTCGTTTCGGTATGCCGTGGTCGGCTAACAACCCCTTCGGAGTCCTCCTGAGGAGTGACCAAGCGTGAGCACGATCTGAGGCGTGCATATCCATGGGCGTGCATAATAAATAACATAGTAGCGCAAGCGCCGTACCGATACCCACAAAATTCTGGAAAAGCACATTTTTCAACGGGAAGTTGTTTTCGAACGAAATTGTTTCATATACCGTAAGATTCCGCTATAACAATCAATATAACTGTAGATATTTTGTCGGGAGGCTTGCGTTTTTTTAGTTATTAACGATTGTGATATCGTCAAAAGCGTTCCCTACCGTTTCTTATGTCAGTCTTAGCTTCTCGATTCAAATGATAGACAAACTTTAAAAGAAGGATTTTCTACGTTTTGTAAGACTGCATTATCACCTATAATATTTCTGTAACAGCACCTTACAATACTACACAGTTGCTTCACAATTAAATTTGACGTTCAAGAATCCTGGACATGATAGACTAAATGTCCCGTACCTTTTTATTTTTCTCGCATCAAATTGGAAAGAATTCAGGCATCAGAATTCTAGGGCTTTTAATTTTTTTCTTCTGATTAGCTTCATGGTTAGGTAACAAGAAAAGGTTTGCCAACGGACTACTTTTTTGTTGTGGAGGTGCTTTGTGCGGCGGTCCAGAATGATGGCGCATCTTCACTGCACACTTAAGTTGTGGACGACTACAGAAGCTGTAGAATTCACCTAGTGCTCATATCTGATAGCTTACTGCTCTTCCTTCTATTCCGGCGTAATCTTTGCTTCTGAGCATAGTGTATGCGGAATGGAACGACAGACATTGCGTCAAAATGACGTGCTTTTTACTTTGCCAGCATTGCACAATTATTGGTGACCAGGGCTGCTCATCAACAGGAGAAAAATGACGTCCAGAAAATTGCAGCAATATTGTAAATAATATCGGGTTGGTCCTACATTAAATCAAAAAAACAAGCTTGCCTTTGTCAGGCTTTGCATATTAAAAGACACGGATGACAGACAGCCGAACGCTTTGACGAGGGCATCTATTGAAAACAAAAGAAAACAAGACCAAGAATTTTTAAATGTACGCTTATGTTATAACTTTTACCTCTCTCGTGTTCTTTATAAAAGTCTTAGGAAGCAATATTTCTTGCTTTACCCGTACGCCAAGCATCTGTTGCTATTTACCACGCCGCAGTTTTTCTTCCTGTAACTGTCGCAGCACCTCAATACTTTATATATCACAGAAAAGCCACTTTTACAGGAGGCTTCGGTAAGAGGACGAGAAAATTGGAGTTTTGGTTCAGCGCACATGTACTAGTGTGGACATATGAGGGACCAGCCGAATGCCGTTCGTGCATGCACAGCCTCTAAAAGCACGTCCCCACTTAACCGCTGCGCATGCGCAGAAGTCACCCCGATCGCCCATTACACGTCAAGGTCCGCTGAGCTTAGAGAGTTGTACAACACGAGTTATTTTTCTGAGATGGTCTCATTGCTTTCTGAGATGATATAAGCGTTAACCTTTTGGAAGCGAACGGGGTACACATACGGTAACGAGATAAAGTGTAAAGAAAGAACGAAATAAATTTCATTGTTTCAGCAAAAGCTGCTAGTAAACATGGAGCTGAAAACATGACTGAGCCTTACAGAAGGAAGAATGATGCACATTTGACGCAAAAACTAGCAGTGGGATAAAACTGTAAGCATTAGCCTCAGGCATGCTGCAAATCACACCCTTTGGAGCTACTACACCTTCCATTATATATCCTGCACTACAACTGCGTCGGTTTGCAGCTCCATTAGCATCGCTTTGCAGTTCCATTAGCATCCCTTCGAAAGCATCACTCAGCACTGGAAGACAGGGAAGAAAAAAATGCACTCCTATGTTCAGCTCAGAAACAATAAAGCTTTTTTGCCTCGCGCTATGACTATCTCCGCACCAGCTGAAGAGCTCACTCAAACAGGGATTCATTGAGTTCTGTCGTGCAGAATTACTGCTAAACAAAATTTCGGCAGCGACACCGCACATATTTATCAAAAGCAAAGCAAGATTTGTCATTTACTATTGCAATGCGCAAAGATTGAAGCCAACCTGCAAGAAAGTGTCGTATTCTCTTCGCACACGGCGTGCTATATTCCTCCGTTTCTCCAGAACTGGTTATTACTTCTTGCGAAACACTCTCGTTAGCACCCATTCTTTCCTAGATAAATCGGCGGTGTCCACACGAGTAGGGGAGCTCACGCGTAGTTTTTGCGCCCTCATTTCTGATTCGCTTTCTCATCAATACATGAAGAAGTTCTGAAAGACGTCGCGGCTGCTTGCTAAACATGCAGACCAGCCAGTGTGCGTGGGGCGATAACACGATTAGGACAGGGACTGAGCCGCATATTATTCGCATCTCGCGAAGGACCATCCCGCCAGTAGAATTTGTCCGGCGCTCGCATGAAACGGGGTCCACCCTATCGGCACTGTCAGGCTTCGCGACACGCGAAGACAATGACACGCAAGTGTGCGACGCTTTCCTTTCTCTTTTTTTTTCTGCCAGCGCAAATCGCGCATCGCCTCTTGTCGTTAATGTCCAGCCACCATGTAGAGCTGGTCTGCAGTCCGGCCGATAGCCAAGGCGGCATGCACAGGAAAGAGGAAAATACAATAGGGAGGACACGCCGTGGGAAGGAAAGAGAGTAAGCCCCGAAAAAAAGCTGACAAAAAATAGGAACGAAGATGGTCTCTTGGGCAACAAATGGGGGCGCCCAGTGAGTGCGAGATAAAATAGAAGCGCTAAGTGTTTTGCGACACGCCGAAGAGATCGGGTTTTGCTGCATAAAAACATCTCGCTGGACAGAAGCAGCAGCAGAAGAAAGCGGTCACCGGCCACTGCAACCCTTTCTTCGCGGCTGCAATTACAGCGATACTGAGCTCCTCCTCGGCAGTGGGTTGGCTAAGCGCGGATTAAAAGCCTCAGAGATGTGTTCCGGCCGTCCCTAAGCACCGCGTCTTTACCCCGTCGCCTCTCCCTACTGTTATTTTGTCCCTTTCGCCAACCCCCCTACTGCGCGGTGTTCGCTACTCCTGATCTCCTTTAATCCTTTTTGTTGGTGACCAAGCAAGCTCCGCACTCGCTTGCGTTATTAGAGGCTCACCGCGCAGACAAGCATGTTGTGTGTGTGTGGGTTTGCCGAACATATAAACGTAGTTTCTTTTCCCCCTTTCGTTGTTGCTTGATTTTTCTTTTTTGCCTTCATTCCTTTTTTATCTTGCTCCTCCACAGAGACTTATTCGCGTCTCAGCCCTTGCAGTTCAGTGAGTACAAAACCAAGCAAGGAGTGGAGCCAGGAGATAGCGTGCTTCTTTGAAGCTTCATTGAAAGCTCAAGCGCCCAATCTGATATTCTCGTTGTGCAGCATTGAATTCTTAGCTTGTTTATGTTAGCTTTTTTAGATGAATATAGTTACATATGAGTACATTGTCTGTACCATTTTTTTCTTTTTTTTTGCAGGGTTTATAGGTTGAAAAAAAATTGTCTCTAACCCTAAGTCACCAAACCGTTCACTACCGGCATTTTTGTTACTTTTTCTCCTTAAGATGATGATATCATTCCTGTTTTCCATATTTCTTCTTTAGAGGGGTTTCTGGTTAACCTTTGAGCCTTTTGTGGTGACATTTGAATGACCAGAAAGATCTGTAGCGGTTCGAGACACGAGTTAGCGGGGTAGCTGCCCGCCGCTGCGGTCGCACTTCAATGGAGGTGAATTTGCCGTGAACGTTGAAGAAACCCAAGTGGTCGAAATTAATTCTGAGGCACCTGTCACGACATGCAGTATAGCCGACCGCGTTATTTTTGGCCCGTCCAAATCCAGTCATTCGCTGACTAAGGCAAGAGATCAAAAACTTTAATGCAGGAAATGCGTTATTCGGTTACATTTTGGCTTTCCAATTTCCTGTCATCCGCTGTGTGGTCTCTCCCGTCCACTCATTTCTGTCTTTCGGTGCGAACAGGTACACAGGTGTACACAAGTGCACCTGTACAAAGGTCACTTTGCCCCTGTTCTGCACCTCTACTTATTATGTGCACGTGTGCAGACCCCAAGCGTCATGAAACGAGCCACTGTTCTTTGCACGACGAGCGCTGTAATACTCGGACTTCGGTGAGCACCCGCGTCATCAACACGGCCCTAAGATTACCTGAACAGCACAGGAGCACTCGTGCATTTACAAGCGCTGATGAGAGCCTGGAAGAATGCATAAGCATCTGCAGGAGACCCGTGAATAGAAGCGTAATAAAAAGTTGCCCTGCTGCATATAGCTGTAACATTATCCCCTTGAAGTAGTAGAAAAATTCAGGCGTGTCTTGGAATAGCCTGCAAATATTTTTGTACAAGTGTTCCTGCACAAAAGAGAATGAAAATTGCTAATAGCCGCGTCGATTTTACTCATGACTCATCTCCGTTTCTGTATTATCCCACCCAACTCCTTTTAGTTTTATGCTGGCGTCCAAACTGCTAGCAAGTTATTGGCAGATTGTCAAGCATGAGTGCCGAAAATTATGAAGAGATATCGGGAAACATTCCTACCTGAAAACCAACTGCTTTTTGTGCAGCTTTTAGCTAAAAAGATGAAGGAAGGGGGAAAAATAGTCCGGAAGTAGCCTGGGCGTAGCTCTTTTCACTGCGCGTTTAGCAGCTGCGTCTAGCATGCTTGTCGCGTTGGAAGAACAGGCAGCATGTTTTCTGATTTGATTTGATTTATGGGGGTTTAACGTCCCAAAGCGACTGAGACTATGAGGGACGCCGTAGTGGAGTTCTCCGGAAATTTCGACCACCTGGGGTTCTTCAACGTGCACTGACATCGCACAGTACACGGGCCTCTAGAATTTCGCCTCCATCGAAATTCGACCACCGCGGCCGGGATCGAACCCGCGTCTTTCGGGTCAGCAGCCGAGCGCCGTAACCACTCAGCCACCGCGGCGGCCGCAGCATGTTTTCTGTCGCGCTTCCACGTGAAGCTATTTGCATGGTGTTTCACCTAAGACTTTCTGAGATTTTTTTAAAATAGGCCTGTTGAGTTAGAAAACCTCTTTTTCTGGCATAGCATTGTCAGTGGTGAAGTACATCAGAATGCACCAAAGACGTGGTAACTAGCAGTGGTTAACTAATATTGTACGGTTAACTTTGTAACTATTACTTTTAGGCTCCTTAGTTGTGGAGAGACGTGTAACCCACCGTAAAAGTAATATCGGTATCCGTATTTAGAATTTCTAAAACGCGGTTCCCCTGGACGCTGTGGCCCAACAAATTTTGTCTATTTTGACGAGTTGCGTGCACTGGAGAGGTTGTTTCGCCAGCAAGCTTCTCGAAAGCGCGTGTATCGTGGTGCGATGTAGCTGAAATTTGTTGGGCCCCAGCGCCGAGTGTAACCGCGTTTTCACAATTGTAGAAAATGATATGGATATTGTTTGCGGCGGGCTGTGCGCCCCTGAATAGTTAATGAGCCTAACAGTAATAATTAAAAGCTAGCTACTCAGTATTAATTAACCATACTGCTAATTAGTATGTATTACCTGTACTCTGATCTATTACACCACTGACAATGCTATGCCGTAAAAAGCGCTCTTCTAACTCAAAAATCCTATTTTTGAAAACTGTGTAAAACTTTAGGTGAAAAACCCTGTATTTTTAAAAATAGGCTAAAAGCCTATTTTTTAAAAATTCTAGAAAGTCTTGGGTCAAACACCTTGTACAGCCGCCGGTCGGTGTGTAATCTGTTCGCTCTGCGTGCGTAATCACGTGTGACGTGCTTAGTTCTGTTCGATGCGTCAGCGGCGGCGCGTGTCAACATCGTGGTCACCTTTGCATCGCGCTTATACAGCGGCTTCTGCTCCGGCGGGAAGTAGAGCTGGATCCTGACGAGAGCTGCTGAGCCTTTGCTCGCACGGAGGTGTTTAGCAGCCTCAATCCTCAATCCTCGCGGTAGAAGAACTGGCCGGTTGTACTGTGCCGCGCCTGTATAGCCATCACCCTCCGACCACTGCAACCCGTGACCGGCCACGATAACGATGTGTGCTCACGCTACAGCGAAAGAGAGCACAAAGCATGTGTTTTTACACAAATATTGTCATGTTCTAAGGAGTTAATGCGACTTGGAGAAACATCGCAGTGCAGTGTTTGGCTCGGAGTTACTTTTACAAAGCAGTACTCTTCCTAAATTGGCATTGTGACACATGAGGCTGCGAGGAGACAATTTAACATCTACCGCGTCAATGTCATGCTTATCGTACCAAAAGACATAAGCCGTGCTGAGCTCTGGACCGGCTCGATGCTCAACCTCCGACGGGGAGTAAGATCCTCGGGCTGTGGCTACAGCAATCGATAGCCCTCAAGGCCTACAAACCACTGTTTAGTTACCTGACGGTGTCGTGCTTGTGCGGCATATTGTGACTGTGCTCCTCAACCCTTGCATCTTTCTCTTTTACATGCCAACTGTAAAAACGACAGCCAACCGGAACAGCCTCCTGGTTAACCTCCCAGCCTTTCGTCTCTTTCTCTTGCAAGCAAATTTTCTTTATTTTCTCAACCAAAAATCTTGAACCATAGCCCACAACCGTTTCAAGTAAGAAAATAAACCGCTTGGTTTTTCGACAAAACCGTGTTTTATGTCTGTATGCTCTCCTGGGCCGTTTTTCGCCAGCAGAGACAAAGAGCAAATAATACTACGTGCTTCGCACTCCGCGAAAAGGAAGACCGTGACAGGGCGATTTTTCGTGGCCCCAAAAGTAACCGCTTCCCAGATGCTCCCGCTTACACGGCCCACATTTCTCCGGGCCATTATTTGACAACGCGGCCCGAGCCAAAACGATCCGCAGTCGAATGAAAGAAGCACACTCTTCGGGCACAGCGCGCACATAGAGACGCGGCAAAGTTCCTTCCCAATCTCGCGGAGTTGATCCGGCCTTCAAAACCCGTTTTATAACCCCGCTCGGAAATCAGGCGCGCCACTATGGCACACATCACTCGGTGTGCCTCGGGGGAAGCGAAGCTCCTCCCTCGTCTCCGCGGAATAGGCAAATAAAACTCTCCCGTTGCCCGTAAAGAAATAGCAAGTGGGCGCGGAACAAACGCAAAGTACAGCGGTGTCGATTTCTAGATGGCCACGCTGAAACTATAACACATCTAGAAGGCCTCTCGCGGTGGTGCCTGTAGAGTCTGTGACAGATTTCTCCGCAGTTAGTGTGGTTGCTGAGGTAAATACAGTCGTACATAGACGTGTGAAGAGCACTCTAACTCCGTGCAGTCTGCGCTCAGCAGAAAATTGGAAAAATTGGTTTTTATGGAAACGAAATGACGCAGTATCTGTCTCACATATCGGCGGACACCTGAATCGCGCCGTAAGGGAACGGAAAAAGGAGGGAGTGAAAGAAGAAAGGAAGAAAGAGGTGCCGTACTGGAGGGCTCCGGAATACTTTCGACAACCTGGGAATCTTTAACGTAGTAGTATTAAGTGGTTTTTATTAAAATAATAATAAAAAAGAAGAAGATTTTTGCTGGCCCCGGCATCTGCAATCGATACTGAAGCACCTGAGCTGGGGCAGCGGAAAAAAAAGATAGCAGGCAGAATGGAGAAATGAAATGAAAGAGGTGAGGGGACAGGAAGAGAGGGCAGGGGGAGAGGTAATATACACAAACTATTTACACAATAAGAAATGTGTCCAGGTTGTGCGCACTGACATCGCACAGCACACGGGCGCCTATTCGTTTCGCCTCAATCGAAGCGCACCCGCCGCGGTCGGGTTCGAGCCCGGTAACTCCAGATGAGTAGCCGAACTCTATAACCACTGAGCCACCGCGGCGAGTCTACCTTTCTTGGAATTCACTATTAATTGTGAGGCAACTGTGTGATATTATAAGGTACTGTTCTGAGTATATTAATAGGGATGGCCTAATTTTCCTGTGCACAGCAAAACCTTCCTTTTAAAGTTTGTCTTTCGCTCGTACGGAGTAGCTAAGTCTGCTATAGAAAACTGATGGGGTGGTTTTTGACAATAAATGGCAAAAAGCTACGAGTGACCCGAGAGGGATCAGCCGATATATTGATTTTTATGATGCAGTCTTGAGATGTGCGCAAAACAAACGTGTTCATAACCAACTTCTTGCTGAAAAAAAAGCTCTTGTGCAGAATTTTTGAATTTCTTTGGGACATAATGCTGAACTCATCCCAAGTTACGGGGCACACCATAAAATCAACTCCGTGTGAGGTCACAGGCTTTTGGGTTCCGAACCAAATACTAGGGACAACGCTACACTAAAAAAAAAAACTCGCATAGTGGTTGTCCTTCCATCTTTAGGAAGCACTAGTGTCAGCAACAGATATGCGCATAATACCTCGTTGCATAAAAGCCTCGTAGTAGGCTCGCAGTCCCCTAGTCGTCTTGCAGTCTCCGCAGCAAAACAGTGAAGCAAGCAGAACCAGGCGTATTGTCACACTGCGTTCTAATATAGTTATGGTATTCCGCTATGAACACAAGTTCAACTTCAGCAGTCCAGTCCAACCTACCACACCTCAAAGCATGTCCGTTTAAAAACTTACAGCAACTCAAAAAAAAAAAGAAACCCTTAATTCGATATTTTCGGCAATACTTCTTCCAGCTAACAGCCGTTCGGCATATGAAGTCAGGGAAGTAACCTTAAGCAGCAGAAACCAGCCAAGCCAGCTAGCGCAGAACGACTTTTCCCTCCCAGTTTGGTGCAGCGCTGCCATAACCTGAAAGCTTGATGCGCTGCTGTTACGCGATGCAAGGTAGTACGGCAGCCATCCAGGAACGTTGCAGCTAGCAGGACAAGTTTCCCTGTACTGTGCATTGAGTAAAAGAGCAATAAAATAAAATAACAAATAACCTGCGGCGTTGATCACTTAAGTGAGAAAAAAAACCGAAAAGCAGTCACAAAACAGAGGCTACTCGTCGTGCCAAAAGGCCACACTGAATGCAAGCCTGTCCAGTCTCTCATCGTGCTGAATCACCGAGCAGCACTTAAAGCTTCTCTGTGCACTGCGCGGATTTAGCCACAGAGGGCGCGCAAACACAAGGAGCGGGACGGGCACCTGCACGGGCTTGAAGAAACATCGCGAGAATCAACAGCTGGTCCGCATAGCGTTCGCGCACGCGAACCAGCCATTTCCCGAAGAGAATGGCACGCGCGACGAAAACTAAAAGGGCACGTGGAAAGGATAAAAGGATCGGAGAACGAATCGGAAGGACGGAAATAAATGAACGACAGAGCTCCTTTTTAGCCGCACGGCACAGTGCGCCGAGCAAGCGGCTTAGGTTTGCTGTCGGCGAACGCAAGCTTCGCCGTCATGGTAGATGCGACGAAAATATTGCGCATTTGACGGGGGCGTTGAATCGGGTTTGCCTGGTTGTTAACTTCTGACGCGAACGCGATCGTGTCGTTCTGGACAAGCCTGTCAAATAACAGAACGAGCTAGCCGGCGAAGGCGTGTCGTTTTTTTTTTTTTGTGGACGTTGGAGGAATCCTGTGCGTGATTTGGTAGCATTAGTTCCGCTTCCAGTGGCAGAACGAAAAGGAGCCAAACGTTTCCAGAGGTCAGATGTTCATGGCATTCTTTAATTTTCTTTTCTGCCTACCCCTGTTCTCCCTGCACGAAAGCGTTCTCCTTCAGAAGGCCTCCCGGCAACTTGTGACGAAACAAGATTTCCTTGAAGTTCGCCTGAACTTTCGATAGCTGTGCGGCTTTCTCCTCTCCTGTCCTTCCTTCTCTCCCCAAGCCTCAGAGTGAGGCCCCCTCTAATAGCATCTTGCATAAACTTGCACTGGAGTTTCACCGAAACCAGTCCGGTGAGCACCGGGGCAATTTATCAAGGATAAAATTTTGGAGCGATGAACACTAGTGGTACGATGTAGTTTACCGAGGATGCTACTTGGCCCAGGAACAACAAACCTTGATCACGTGATCACTGATCCTGATTTCTGATTATCCAGCAGGTGTATACGTGAGGAGATGATCGCGCCGGCCCAGAGTAATGATGAAATTTTGTGTGGCTACGAACATATTGTTACTAATAATGTTGTTACTGCTATTGTTAATAATACTCTTGTAATTATCTTGGGAACCCCTAGAAAATATCGGTAAGGGCACTATCACTGCAAAAACTGAAAATAGCACGAGTCTGTTTTTTCTGCGCGTCACAGCGTCTGTCCCATTGTAAAAATGACCCCAGATTCGTTGTATCGAGTGTTGTGTTGTGTGAAGATTTCAGAATGTCGTTTACACATATGTCCACTCTATAGAGCAAGTATTTTTATAAGAAGAGGGAGGGGGAAGGGGAGGAGGTGACATGACAATGGTGGTAACCTTGCTTCTACAGGTACAGGAACAAGGAAGCAAAAAAAAACATGAATAATTATGCTCCCGCTGATCCCAAAGGCTTCGTCGGAAAACGTCGAGAGATCAGAGGGAAGTTTCGTCTTCCGAAATGCTTCCTGAATGCATGGGATTTAAAGAGTGCCGTCACATCGCTACTTCTAAGCCAAAGGCGCAAAACTTCTGTCCATTAAGGTTGTCGCTTGAAAACAAAAAAGAAAGAACACAACCCTGTTTGTACACGGCAAATGCCCAACGGGGAATTTAGCGCTGGGTTTACAAAACAAAAGACCGATCAGCAAAATGAAGAAAGAGAGCAGTAGGAAAGAAGAAACAGAATTTGCTTTTGTTTTTACATCGTCATCCATTGTTTTTCCTCTACGCACGCGTGCAGTCACGCTAGATTGCGCACGCGCGTGCGCGGGATGCGCTCCACCTGACACCTGTCTTGTTTTGAACCCCGATTGCACCTCCCCACCCGCCCGCCTTCCGCCTTGTTCTCACACTGCACTCGGAACTACTAGCGAATGCGTGAAAAGAGAAAAAATAGTGGGAAAAATCTCTCACGCCATTTTCATCTTCGCGGCTTTGTGTCTCCTCCTTCTTCTTTCACTTTCTATCTCTCTCGCCGCAAGAAGCGCGCTTCATTCTCTTTCCACTCCTACGCTGGTTCAGTTTTCGAGCGCTCTTTCGCTGCCTCATCTATCAAGCATCTCCACCTCGTGTCCTTCGTGTTGTTGTTTTTTTTTTGTTACTTTTCTCCAAGCTATTCCTTCTTCGGGTTGCATCGGTCGTCCTCCATCCACGTAGCGCGTATCTGCAATTCAAAGCAAGCGCCTAAATTCGAACGGTTACAGGCGCTCACGCGACGCGGCTTCGCTGGCCGCAAAAAAGTGGAAAGAAGGAAAAGGAAAGGCGGCACACGCCATGCTTTAGCGCGCGCTCTTATAGCGGCGTTCAGCGGGGCAGTGCACGCGCGAGATCGCACTTTTCTTCCCCCACATCCTCGTGCGGAATCTTGGCAGTCTTCGCTCACCAGCCCGTTCACCCTGCACGTTACAGCGTCCGCGCGCACTCGGCGCTTGTCGAGCCCGGACCTTTTCTTTTTATTTTTTTTCTCAGCAGTAGCGTTTCTTTTCTCCCTCGCAATGCGGTCGGTCGCCCTCGCGTGATGCGCGGAGAGACGCATATTAAGTGAGCATGGACCAAGAATCTCCGCAGCATTCGCTAGCGCGTTATTCTTCTCGTTGATGCTGCTTCTTTTCTGCAAATACATCTTTTCTTTCGCTCTATTCTCCCAACCCTATTCTCTACCGAGCGGGTGAGAAAAGAAACCGCGGCTTCGTCAAGACAAGAAACAACAACTAAAAGTAAAGAAACCCCTCACAATACTCACCGTTGCGCGGGAGCCGCCGGGAACTAGTAGCAGCACAATAGCGAACGAAGAGGATGAGAAAGTGAAAATAAACAGAGAAGAAAACCGCGGTAAGCAAGGAATCAGTGATGATTAGCAGAGAAGAAATGTGATGGGGTGGTCGGTGGGCACGCGAAAGAGGGTTTCTTTTTTGGAACAGGCTGGAGAAGGGCGAAAGGGCGGGAAGGAGGGGGGGGGGGGGGAGACTCACCTCAACTAAATAGTCGTTATTTCTGCGCATAATCAGTGCAGCGAGAGATAGAACGCGGGCGGCGAAAGAGAGGGTCCCTAGCACCGTTAGCGCACGAGCTGCGCTTTCCCGTAACTTAAGTGGTCCGAGGAAGCAGTAGTAAGCGTGTATTTGCTGCGCTAGGCAAGGAAACAAGCCCACGCTTCTCGGCCCCGTCGTGGCAACCCGCGTCAGGTTTTTCCTCACCGCAATAAATGTGGAGCATCTGAGCAGCGTTATGAAGAGAAGGCAGAACCTCGGTTGTGATGAAGGAAATGTAAAAAGGGAAATGCTGAGTGGTGTGCAACATAGTGTTTCTTTTCCAAGCGCTTCTTCAGCGCTCGTTCTGTAATAAAGCGTCTTTTTCTCGCTCTAATTTATCCCCTGCGTTCTACTGAGTCCCTGTTCGGAGAAGAAATGAGTTCGTTTGTGGCATACACGGTGAAAATAAGACAAGGACGCCCGCATCCGCGCATGCCTCCACTTTGAACGAATTATGTGCAGTGTTCTTGTTTGCGGGTCGAGCGGGTCCGCCTCTTCGTGCTTGAAGAGTGCGCGTACATATGGCCATTTGAGAGCAATAAACTTTTTTTCCATACCGCACTTCCGAACAGCTACAAACTAAAGCGGGTATATAGGGACAACATTTTTTTTTTCCTTTCAACAGCATTATATACCAGCCACTCTAGTAATAGTCCGCGTATTTCTATGCCTACAGTTTTATTCCAGTGATTAACACAAGCAAAACGTGAGAAGCTGGTAAACGCTCGTTCTCCTTGCGCGGAAGCAAACACGCTCTGTTTCTGCACGCCACCGTGCCATAGCTTGTTATTTTATGGTATGGTATGGTATGGTATGGTATGGTATGGTATGGTATGGTATGGTATGGTATGGTATGGTATGGTATGGTATGGTATGGTATGGTAAAATGAGAGGCATTGGTCGGATGGAGTCGAAGCGAAGGGCGCGCTGTTCATGAGTCTATGCGTGTATACAGCTTGACGAAGAAATCACCCCTCCCACTCCTGCCCCGACACACTAATCAGTCGCAGGGACGCCTTCCCACAGAAGGAGTAGTAGGCGATTCCCAACTGCTCTTGGAACTGGCTGAGACGTCCTTTCGTCGAATACAGTGGATGACTACCAGCACTGTGCCTTGAAGCCATCCCTACGGAAGCGACACGCAGAATCTTTTACACAGTGAGACCCTCTCAGCCAATATTGTTCCTACTTTGCGAACAACAGTTCCTGTAAAGCTGTGTTCTCCGTTAGAAGAACTCTACTGGGGTGAGGCCACACTTACAGGCAGAAAACACAAGTTGGCGTAAAAGGCTCCAGCACATGGTTCCCTTATGGATAGAGCAGGAAGAACGGTTGCTTTGTAGATCCTAAGGACTGAGGAGGACAAAGATTAATTAATAATAACGGAGGTAAAGAGAATTTAGGCACGGCGCAGTACCCACTGAAATGTTGAAAAGGAAAAGAATACAGCGAAAGAAAAGGATAGAAGGTAATAAGGAACCATATTTGCTTTAAATGCCTGTTATAAATACTTCCTGTATGGATGGAAACTGGATAGACGTAGATACGTTACAACTATGAAAAAAAATTATAAGCGAAAGATAGTTTTCAATGATCGCAAGGCATCTTAAACTGTACTACTTCACAAGAAGAGGCCACTGAGCCACCACGGAATTGTGGCCTTTTCTATGGGACTCTAGTAGATTCTGTCCACACAAGGCTTGAAATAGAAATATGTAAGGTGCGCGGGAGGGGTGACATCGAGTAGCAATCCCGAGTGTTGGCACCTCGTGCAAACACATTCATGAGCAGGCTCCTGGCCACCTGCACACATATGTTTGTATGCTGTTACCGAATTCGCAAAGTCCTGGAGCGACTTTCAACAGTCCTCTTTAAGGTCATCCCTCTAACGACAGTCATGGGGCCGCTGACCTTAACGGTAGTGATGAACTGTTTGCTTGGGATCGAGTCAAGCCCTCTTACTTTGCCGCAATACAGCACACCAAGAAAAAATTCACAGACACACCCAATTCTATTATGTGCTAACAATGCGGTAGCATTAGCGGCTAATGACGCCTTTACCCGAGCGTCATCAGGCCATCACTTCCGGTCTGATGGCGTCACTTCCCCCAGCCAATGGGGATACTCCCGTCTGGTGATGCAATTTACCTCCAGCCAATGAGAATGCCGTTCTCATGACGTCAGTTACCTCCAACCAATGGGAATGTTTGTCTTGAGACGTCCCTTCCCTCCAGCGAAGGGCATGCCCCGTTCTGGTGATGTCATTTCTCTACAGCCAATCAGATAATTTAGCTTCCGATGACACATTTTTTTCCCGATGAGGCTTCTAATGTTATCGCACTAAAACTTGTCACCGTGTCGTCCAACGATTCCAGAGCCTTAAAAAAGTCACCTTAAATAGTACACCCCACTCGTCCAACAGCCATGTTCTGGGTCTCCGGACATCGTCTGTCTTGAACCTTCACACACACATTTTCGATGTCGTGTGCTCCGTCTATGAAGGGTATCGAAAAACAAGCTCGGTTTAAGGTTGGCGAGAGTGGCTATTGTGTGGAGTGCACAGGATTGTTTTGTTGCATAATCAGAAATTCCTGCGACTCTTTATCCACAGCGCCTTCTGTCAGCAAAGATACGGCGGTCCAGCTTGGGTGATGAAAAAAAGCACAAGAAAACAACAGTATATCCAGAGAAATTGTGGAAACACGCAGCAATGTCTCTGCCTTAAATGTCCTGTTCACAGTGCCTATATATACCTCTTTTCACTGGATATCAATATGTTAATAAAAAGATACGGCTGTTATTCCGGTCGACGTAACATCTTTTTTAGGGTGCAAAAAACGAAATAACGTGAATTCCTGGATTCATCAAACAGTGCAAGCTATGTAACGAATACTAAAACATGTGCAGCGAGAATGTGAATACACACTCTCGGGCGATGACAACCAGACTATATCAAGCCAGCAGAACTTTCTCTGAACGCTCAGAGCACGGAGCTTCACCGCAGCAGCTGCTAGGCACTGAAGCACAGAGCAAAGAGAAGAAGTGCTGTAGAGAGAGAACTCTGTCGCCAGCCGACACTAGACAGAATGACGAAATATTCTCTCGGGAGTTCTGGTCGTCATCGTGCGCTTTTTCTCACGCTCTGAAGGAGCCGGGGCTAAAAGAAAAACCACGTAAACCCGCGGCTCTCGCAAATGCTGCGGTAAGCGCTATCGCATCAGCTCGCTCTTAAGCAGTGTGAAGAAACTTCCCACACGCTTTCTTTTTCTTCATTCTGGTCTGAACTTGGCCCCACGGCTAACAGAGCGGTGTATGCGCTCGTCTCGGCGAAGACACCCTGGCGTGACGGACGGCGAACCGGCGTTGGGTCAAAGCCTGTTATTTGGAGTCGCGTAAACCGCGAAAGCTTTTCTGTAGGGCACAAAACGGGCGAAGAAGGCCCGGCTCAGTTTCTCGGAGAGCGAGCGCGCAAAGAGAACAGCGTCTTATTTACATAAGTACGCGAGCTCAATCCGTGTGCCATTGAGTGCGAGCGCCGCTCCCAAATCGCTGCGCATTTCGCAGCCCGCGATGCCTGCGTACTTCTCTGTACATATATATGTACGTGACTCGACTGTAAGTGCTCCTATAAAAAGCGCCCCGAGTCGCGCGCCTAAGGTGCGCGCGAGCGCGCGAGAAAGAAGGAAGAGCATTATGTGGTGCGGTGGGAGACAGCGAGACCACAAGCGGGTGCGAGCGCGAGTTTTCGCTACACCGCCACCTGGAGGTGGCAACAGCGACCACTACGCCACGCAGAGATGATTCGTCCTTTTTTTTTTTTGACGCCCACTTTAAGGAGGTGCCTCTCTCATGCCCTGCTTGGAGATTTTTCGGGATATTTCTGGATCTTCTTTTTTTTTATTTTTTGCCTCCGTTGGCCATTCTCCACTGCGACGTACAGCGGAGTTAGGGTAAGCATTGAGTTCTTTCCACAGTCTCCTTCAAAGTTATTTTGTACCGGCCGCTTCTATCTGCTCACCGAGCGCATTCGGACAAGAGTAACGAAATGTCTTTAAGCAGTGACAACCTAGCCCTCGCTAAATGTCTTGCGGGACATACAGAAGCAGTCCGCCATTTGCACAGCTGTAGAGTGCAGAGAGTGCACTAATGCATGCATACTTAACCCTGCTCAAAATAACTGTAGGTCTATGCATATGCTTGCAAACTATTCTGTGTTCTGATTTTTTTTCTGCCAAAGCGGCCTATATATCGACCCCGCGCCTCATTTGATTGGCAACCATCGTAGGTATGGTACCGTCGCAAACAAGCGGATGAGGCACAGCTCCTCACATTTCAGATTACTGATAGAGGCACGCTTATTTGCGATGCTAATCAATGGGTCACTCAACCTAGCTGCCTCTCCTGGAGCTTTTGCAAGAATTTTGAATATTATAATTAGACAAAATTTTCACCGTCTCGGGAACTGCGATATTACACAGGAGGTGTAAAGCCCTCCGAAGCAAAGCAAGGGATGTCAGAACAACGTTGCTGCCGGAGAACACCGATAAGAACCAGCTCTTTCAGCTTTTCGTTTGCCTTCTTCTCTCAGCAGCGTAATGTGTATGTTGTAATCACCGCATAATAGACACAGATCCCCTCATCCTTGTTCATTTCTTTCTCGTCAGCTTAAATCCCGTTGCCAGAGGCGTGCACCTTTCCTGATTAAAGTTTGGCATTCTCTTTGTTCTCGCGGAAGCATTATTTCATTATTTTTCTTTCTTTGAAATCAAGAAATAGAAAGAGCACCACCTAATAATTTCCCGTCTCTTAAATTGGCGCCCGCCAGCGCATCTGTACTTGTCCCAAATTTTCTATGCTTCCCTTTCCCTAAAGCGAACTTACTGTTCCTTGTCTAATTAGAGAGAAATAACAGGAAATACGTTTCCAAGCCACGTAGACAGTTTCATTTCCAGTCTGGTCATCCCGAATTTCTCTGCCATCTGTTAAATGTTGCCTGCTTTGGTCTGTTCCTCTATCGGACATCTCGTTACGTTTTTGTTTTCTGATTTTTTTTTGCATATGCCCGCAGCTCCCGCGACTAGCTCTCTTTTGTGTCATGTGGAGTGTGCTATTTTCTTCTTAATTCTCTTCACTTTTTATCATTTTATGTTTTCCTTCCCTTCCTTTCTTCTATCTCAGTGTGCTAGGTATACGTCTTCATAGTTTCTTTTTTTCAGTTCCTTGGGTTTTTTTCTCTCTAAATCAATACAATTTGGCCCTGAACTTAATCTTCGTGACTACATTTAGAAATGGCCGCCTTTTTCCGTCCTCTTTTTTCAGTACGCCGAAGCCCTCTCTGTCTTTCTCTGTTCCTTTATTTGTATCCTTCATTTACGCGCGCATTGTCATAGTTTCATTTCTTTTCCGCACACTGCGGCATCGCCTGACGTCTCCTTTTCCCTTTCCTCCTTTCAGCTCGTTCTCTCTCTCCTTGTTTTGAGCTTTGATTTTTCACGTTCTTTCTCTTTTTTTTTCAGTGCAATGCGCACGGCTGTCTGTCTTGTATTCCTCGCTCCTTATAATTAGGGAGGCGTCAGATCTGTGCCTCGGAAAATTGGTGTGTGGAAATGAAGGAACCGCCACTGCTGGCGCGGCCAGCGCGCTCACGGACCAGCAGCCGTGGCCGCCGGTCGGGAAGCAGGGTATAGGGAGAGGGGGAGAAACTGGGGAGCAGGGAGTAGTGAGGAGAGAGGGGAGAAGGGGGAGGGCGTGGAGCACGGAGCTGCGGCGGCCGGCCGGGGAAATTAGCATGTGTCGATGGAGCGGAGAGAATTAGCGGAAGCGCCTGATCGGACGATGTGCCGCCTCCGCCGCCGCCACCGAGTGTGGCTGCCGGAGTGCTGCGCCGCCAGTTCGAGCGAGCACGTGCTGGTTTATACGCGAACGCTGCGCTTGAAGCGCGCCCTTGTACATGGTTCTGGTGCAATATGCCCAGTGGCATGCCTTTTTTATTACTGCAAAAATGAGTGCATCTTTCTCTTTTGCCACTAATATAATTAAAGAGTCTGCGATGTATTTTGTGCTGGATTAAACATAGCCGCAATCGAAATTTAGGCGCGTAACGCGGCATGCCTGATTGCTGCGAATGAGCAGGCTGTTTTTCCGGCACGCGTGCATTATTAAATGTGCACAGGGTCCATCGTTTCCGGATTTTCTTTTCTTTTTTGTGATTCGGGTGGGGGATTCGGGCGTTATTTCCTGAGTTGCAATAAATCGGGTAGAAATCGATTTCTCATCAGATTTTTTTAGATTCGGGTTTTTCTCTGGTTATTGTTTTCAGAGACACGTGAATATCAGCGCGCATTCCTGATCAAAATATAAAATTGCCCATTGCCACTCAACCCTTCCATGATCAGTCCAGAAGTAGCAGGTTTATCCAAGGTATTTCTTTCGTGTATTTCTTTTTATGTCCTTTCAAATATTTAGTCGTGTACGTTACCGTCGACGTATACATCTCTCATGTGTCCGCTAGGCCGGCTTGCATTTGTACATTTCTAAAATATCGAACATCACAGCGACCGTTTGCAACGCCCTCCAACCTTGAAACAGGTAGTCTTTAGCACGGATAGTGCTTGGTACAATGGTGCAAATAAAAAGTGCCAGTATTGCTTCTGTCCTGGCTTCTTGCTTCTGAGACGTACTTTTTGAACCTATTCACAGATTAAAAGAACTACCGAGGGCACTTAAGTCGACTTTTGTGCCATTAATGTGAAACTATTGTGCACTACTGCTGTTTCCGTTGCTGCGTTTGTGGTTTGTGCGTTTGTGTAACTTAGTTCACGTTGGTAACCAAACCGCATGCCCTTCGGAGCTCCGTTGGTTAATGCCCATATGTGCAGAATTGGTAATTTTCTACTTAACATTGATAGATGGCGGTGAGTCCTCATACCACTACCAGCGCAGTGGCGCAGCGGTTAAACAATGCGCCAGCGCACTGGAAGATGGCTGTGCCTGTCACAGCCACCAGTGGGGATTGTGCGCCCCATGTTGCTCGGGAATCTTCCCGGGCAAATTCTGGTACAGCTGGCGCGACGCTCCTTCGAGCTTATTCGAGCTTACCCAAGTTAGTACCCGAGCTTACCCGAGCTTCCTCCTATTGGCTGCAGCTTGCGTGGCGCTTCTCCGAGCTTACCCGAGCTTCGCCGAGTTACTGCCGAGTAACTGAGTAACTCAATTAAGCTCAGGTAATACACATACTTTCTGTTTAAACTTTCTGTTAACACTTCCTGTACACGCTTTTCGTGGACGCCACGCATGAGCCACGTAATGCTTACGCATTAAAAACCCTGCTATAGTTAAAAAGCACTGGAAGACTTAGAATTCTCATCAGCTAACTGAAAACACCACTGTAGAAAAATTACATGGCATCCGCTAGTTTTTGCGTGGTGCCTTCAGCTTTGTGAACCAGACTTTCATTCAGATGTAGAAATCGCGCGTAACACGATGTTTAGGTAATCACATCTGCGGGCAAGATACGGTTGAAACGGATTTTAGCCGAGAATAAAGAGCTCCCGTAGATACATCTCGCCGGCATTGTTCGAGGTGGTTCTTCCTCCTCAAAGTGAAGACTTTATTTAAACCCTGCCAGTGATGAACGCTTTGCTCAGACGAAAACAAGTCCTCTTGTCGAAACGTTGGCAAGCACCCTGAGGCTCGATCCTTCCTTGTTCACTTTGTGATCATACCTATTGAAATTGCATCAATGATGACTCACTCACTCTGCACATATTTAGGTTCCCATGATTATCTACCAGCGCTCCTCCCTCTTGCGTCAATAAATTTGACACCTGAGCTTATTTAATAAGTCCTTCGTTTCGCCCATTTACCTCCTTTAATCCGTCAACGAGCAGTAAGGCGCAACTAGGAACGAACTAGGATTATAAAGGAAGGCCACTGTTTCTAAATTTGTTACGAATGAAAAGAGCACATTGCGCTCATTTCTTTAACCTTTACTGTACTTACGCAACGTTGCAACGTGGTCAGCTGATTGCGTAAAACTTAAGCTTCTAAATATGAAACGTCCCTCCTTTATATTTGCCACTATCAAAGAACAAATGTGTTGTAAGTGCGAAAGAGCCACCTTGTGACACATAATAACATAACTGTAATCGAGGGAGCTCTACACAGACTAGTAGTAAAAGATATATATCAATTCAAGCAAGCAGTCTTTTTTCCACGAGAAATGTGCATTCTTTGGCATTTAGTGCTCTGATTTTGCAAAGTGAGAACGCATTATATCTGTTTTTTCTCCTTTATATCAGCTCGGGACACTTTTCCTGTTACTCCCTCCCCCATTCCCTCCCGCATTTCACCTTCTTTTCTTGTCCCCTATTATATGCGTTTTTTTTCCTCCAGTAATTATCGCAAAATCCTACATCTTGCAGAAAATCATTGACAGTCGATGTCGTCGTCTAGAGAAGATGTAAGCATGAAATGTGTTGCAAGAAAAGTATTGCGCATTACAGGGCGTCACACAAACATCGATAGCTGCCCCCGAGTGTCGAGGAGGCTATGTCATCAGCCGCTCTTCCCAGTTAGACAGTGAGCTCAGCTGCCTTCGCCGCTTTTACTGTGTTGCGTTCTGTGTGACCAGAGGGGTCCACGTGCCGAAAAAGAGGAGGTGGCGCCAGCCTGTGCTACACCGAAAGCGGGGACCTTCGCCTCGGCCCTACACCCCCGCTCGGGGCACAATCACATCGACGTAACTGCAATAAACGTGGCTGCAGTCATTAGGTCGATCGTGACCTAGACCTCGTACTAACGCCACATGCTCTTCGTTGGCAAGTCATCGGCGCTGGTCTCACGGATCGCTACAGATGTTTTGAGTGCTGCCTCCGCATACAGCGCCCTTCTAGATGTGTCAACCAGGAACACTCCGAGAGTATTCACCTTTTTTTTAGAGCAATCAAAGTTTTTCAATCAGTAAATGAATCTTTTTCGGGCTGGACAGCGCCTTCAACGTCTCTCACTTGATCCCTTCGCTGTTCGAAGCGACATAGCGCTCCCCCACCCTTAAGCGACTTTGTAAACATTCCTGGCGCATAAATAAAACACGCCCGTGTGCTATGCGATGTCAGTGCGCGTTAAGAATTCCAAGTGCTCGAAATTCGTTCGGAGCCCTCCACTATGCCACCTCTCACTCTCTTCCTTCTTTTAACCCCTTCTTTCTCCCTTCCCTCCAAGAAGTTGTCGAGGTGTCCACCTAGAAGCGAGACAACTGGTGCGCCTTTATGTCCTAAAAACCAAAATTTCTCACGGTAGGGTTGAGGTGCCCGCCAAGAAGTGAGCTATGTACTGCGTCCTTCCTTTCCTGAAAACTCATTTCTCGCGGCGCAAAACGATCGGTTGAAAGTCGGAGACGACGGTATCCAACCAACGCACAGCGTGAGAAGCTACCAGTTCATTACGCAGCGCGAAAACATTTTCGCCTTGCCTAGTGCCTGTTTTGATGGAAGTTTTCAAAGCATCTTATGATGTGGGTGTCCTGCCTCCCACTTTTTATTCTGGGCACACAATATTAATTCCCAAAAGCAAAGATACTAATCGGTTGAAAACTGTTGAGGGATATCGTCCAATTTCCCTTTGCAATGTTGATTACAAAATTTTTGCCAAGGTTCTTAGCAGTCGTCTGCAGCTAGTCATTATGGACTTGATAGGTCCGCATCAGGTCTGTGGTATTAGAGGCCGCAGTATTCAAACACATATCCATATTGCACGTTCAGTATTAGAGACAGTATCAGATGATATAGGCCAAGTAGCTCTGATTCAAATTGACTTGGCTAAGGCGTTTGATAAAGTTCGGCACGATTTCTTGTTTGCGGTCTTGGAGTATGCAAATATTGGTGACGTCTTGCTCAAAGGCATAAGGCTGTGCTATAAGAACTCCTATACAAGGGTTATTGTTAATCAGGAGCTAACGAAACCAGTACCACTAGAAGCATCTGTTCGTCAAGGATGTCCACTGTCTCCGTTGTTGTTTGCCCTATATCTGGAACCCCTCTGTCTCAGTATAATTAACAGCGCAGCTATCCGCGGTTTCTCTCTGGCTCAATGTGAAGTTAAAGTTTTAGCTTACGCTGATGATGTCGCCCTCTTTTGTTCTGACAAAAAGAGTGTACTCGAGGCTCTAAACTTCACTAAACAGTTCTGCGATGTATCAGGCGCGGCTCTTAATTTAGAGAAATCCAAAGGCTTTTGGTTGGGTCATTGGGGAACTAGGCCAAGCCACTTCGGTGGTATATGCTGGAACTGTAGCCCTCTTGAGTACCTAGGCGTTCCGCTGCACCAAGTTCGCAACAGTACAGCCTACTGGGATTCACAAACTGTAACTCTACGGCGGCAAACACAGGCTTGGATGGGTAGGGAACTCTCAGTGTTTGCGAGGGCACAGGTCTGTAACATTTTTTTGTTTGCAAAGCTCGCGTATGTCCTTCAAGTCCTGCATTGTGCGAGGAGGAAGGTGCAAGCAATACATAGAATATTTGCAGCATTCGTTTGGCGCTCTCAATGGGAGCCGATGAGGCTTGACAACTTGTTCCTTCCCTTAGAGGGTGGTGGAGTTGGCCTTGTTCACCTGTTCGTGCATCAACTCGTTTCCCGTTTTTTTTTTTCAAATCGGCAAACGACCCGTTTCTGGTAGCTGTGCTCATTAGGCGGCTTAGTTTTCATTTGCCTTACTTATTCGCACCGACTGTGCAGGCTCGTGAGGGGACTTTATGGGGATTTCTTAAGGAGGTTGCTGACACTTTCAATTTTCTCACTGTGCGCTTCTCTTTAGATTACCTGTATAGCCTCTCGAGAAAGCAGATGACCCAGGCTCTCACTGAGTCTTTGTTCCCTACACCATTGTATCGGCAGCCTTATCTGGGGTCTTTGGACATCAGTGTTCTAAAGCGTGTTAGGCGGATGTGCATTCACCCGCCGCGGTGGCTCAGTGGTTAGGGCGCTCGACTACTGATCCGGAGTTCCCGGGTTCGAACCCGACCGCGGCGGCTGCGTTTTTATGGAGGAAAAACGCTAAGGCGCCCGTGTGCTGTGCGATGTCAGTGCACGTTAAAAATCCCCAGGTGGTCGAAATTATTCCGGAGTCCTCCACTACGGCACCTCTTTCTTCCTTTCTTTCACTCCCTCCTTTATCCCTTCCCTTACGGCGCGGTTCAGGTGTCCAACGATATATGAGACAGATACTGCGCCATTTCCTTTCTCCCAAAAAGCCAATTATTAATTATTATTATTATGTGCATTCAGGCAGCCGCTAAAACGTTCTTTTTCAAACTACACACAGCGACGCTGCCTGTCAAGACATTTCTTAATGACAAGGGGATGTTTGTACCCTGGAATGTGAATTGTCGTCTGTGTAACGTGCCTGAGACAATTGATCATTGCTTCATCCTGTGCCGTGATGCCATGTTCTTTTGGGACATACTACAACGAACTCTTAAGAAGGACATTGAAATTACACCATACACTATTAGATTTCTGCCTGTTGACAAAAACTCTGTTGTGCCTTATGACGTGTTTGTGTTGATGGGACTATTCAGTCTTTGGAAAAGCCGTATGATGGACAGACATGCCGAGCCACCAAGATCGTCCAAATCTGTGTTTCGGGAACAGTGTGCGTTGGTGAGGAGTGTATATGCTGCTCGCGACGAACCTCCAAGCTGGCTGCCGTGCTTAGATGCTTGTGTGTGCCTCCCTGAATTTTGATGTGATGTTTTGATGGGGATGCAGTGGTGAGTTAGGGCTATGGGGGGCTCATATTAAGCAGCCCGGTAACTTGAGACGCGAACTAGTCTGATTGAAGTTTCCTCCTTTCTACAGAAGTTCTTCCATGCAATAAAGAAAAAAACTGCGGCGATGGCCGAGTGGTCCAAGCCACCGACAAACGAAGTTTCTGTGCTTACGCCGACGGCGGTTCGAATCCCGCTTGGAGCTGAAGATTATTTCTGCTGGATGTCATTCGGACAGAAATGTTCGGAAGTTTTCCTTTAAGTTCGGCTTCGTGTTCGACCTCATGTACGACCTTATTTTTGGCTTCAGGTTCGTGTGATGTTCGCCTGAAGTCGCCAAAAAATGAAGCTTAACGAACTTGTACGCTGATTCTTTCGTACTTATCGAGCGGCAGATCATTGCAACACCCACAGTGGTGTCAGGCATTGCATTAATTCGCGTCCCTGTGTTTCCACGTGGCATTCTAGCAGCCCGCAGTTTATTACGGGCCCCACACCAGCAGCCGTTTCACCCTAAAATGCTGGGTTCTTTATGACCCCTGTGATGCCCGCGGATACCATGCCGCAGCATCCAATAAAGAGATGCTGGCGTTTCCTCCAGCCTACAAATGTATCGAGCCAGAGGCGTTACGAAGACGGAGGAAGGGATAGGCGCTTGATTTTTCCTTCCTGCCAGCATGGTCCGAAATACACTCCGATCGATTACAATTACTCGGCGGGAAAAACTCGTTTCAGGACGCGCCGTAGAAATCACCGAAGCGCGAAATACACAAGCGCAAGGAAGCGGGCGAGAAGCTCGCCTCAATACATCCATAACCAGGCAGCATTGGCGAAGAGAAAACGGGAGGGGGATGGGGGGGGGGGGGGATCACTCAGCGCCCCAGCTGCAGCAAGCAACAGCCCCGATGCCCGCTCTAAATTCAGCTCTTCTTCTTCAGTGTTGGGGGATGAGATGGATGCGCTGCCGTGAATCCGAATTCGTCTTCGGGAAACACTAAAACAGAGAGGAGCTACACGCGCAAGACTCCCTGGTTCCCACAAGAATAATTATCTTCGCCGTGCAGCGGCGCTCCTTGATACCTCCTTGTGACGCGCATGGGTGCAGCTCACGATGCCGATGCGTCCGCGCCAGATTTGGCAGGCTTGGTTGTGAGGTAGCATGAACACACATATTTCGTTTGCATTTTTTATAGCTTTGAAAAATCGCAGAGAAATTCGTGTCAGGACTTGAAATAACCGTAGAATGGCGTCGACATTTTTCATCAATGAAATCTACTTCAATGCAACAGTCGAGTGCGTAAGCGCGTCAGCAGCAATTAGGAATTGCAAGTCGACATTCGTACGGGTACATCTAAAAGCAATGCGCCTGATTAAGCTGCCTTTGTGGGAACTATAAATAGCTCACCATAGAACTGAATTGAATGTTAATCACATGGAGGAAGCTCAAGGAGGTGTATTGCTCCATCTTACGACCGTTTCGCCAAGTCCTATTTGTTATTGAAGAGGTGGCGCGACCTGAAACGCGCATTACATTGAAACACATTGCACTTTTTCCTCGCCATCTGGGGCTCTTTATCATCGACTTCGTCAAACGCTTCGTTTACAAACGCCTTACAGTTCCGTTTAGGTCGAGCGAACAGTCCACATTGTAACAACTGCGGCTTAATAGAAACAGTGGAGTATATGTTGTTACGTCAGGACGAATTTTCATTAACTGTAAAATTTCTGAGAAAGCTGTACAGCTTTTCTGCACTTGGGTGGATGCCAATGAATAATTACTCCATTGTTAAATATAATTAATAGCATGCCCAGCACATGCTGAGAAGCGCGCACATTATTAACACATTATGGAATCACTCACTCAATTGCCTCTAACACTGTAATGTGTATTAGGACCCTTAGCCTCCCATAATCAGCAGAGACGCGCTATGAGTTTTTTATTTGAATATTTAGAGGACATTGGTCTTCTATACAAACTTTAATCTCTCTGCATTCTTTCTGCACTGAACTTTGTCATCCCATTCCTTACACCCCTCTCATTCCATCTTTCTCTCCCCGAATTCCTTCCCCACAATAAGCAGCACGTCAGCAGAGTTAAACGGCGGCTAAATTGCCTCTTTTTTTTAAATAAACATATTCGCTATCTATCTCTCTCTCTCTCTCTTTTAGTGTCGCTTTGGAATTTTTACACTTCTGGACCTGCAAACGATATTAGTGTCAGCACTTGTAGAAAATGCATATATGTATACGTATATTGATATGCCACGGAATGTATTTCAGTAGGGTGACGTAAGTTTTGTGCTTTCTTTTCTTGCAACTATTAATGAAAGCAGCCAGAAGATAGGTAGCACTGGCATGTCATTCTTTTATTCTTTCGCAGGAACAAAATAGGTAGGCGCAGTGTAAGGAGGAGATAGGTAGTGAAAATGGTTTCTATTGAATTTTATTCACAAGCATTAAAAGTCATTCTTAATTATTGGTCAGCTTTATTTTCAGTAGTCAGCAATTTCGTACGCCATAGTTCTGGTGGACTCTTTTCTTAAGCGTTTCAGTTTAATTTCTCGCGCCATTATTTTTGTTAGTCAACAGCTATCTGAAGTTTCCACGATACACAGATGAGTTTGCTGTTCAGTTCCAGACAATTTAATCGCAGAACAAAGTCCACTACACCTTACAAATTCTAGCCGATGGCATTTCATTTACGCTTCTAAGAATTTTTCGCACATTGGTTGCTTTATTTGGTGAAGCCAATATACAACGTTTATGTAACAAAAACGCTTATGTAACGTTATGTAAGTTACTATGGTATACGTAAAACGCTTATGTAAAGCTTATATAGTAAATATGTAACAAAGAGCTAATTTCTTGGACTGCATACCCCATTGAGCGAGCGAACTCCTTTCCCTGCATGGCCCATGCCTACCTAGACAACGTTCTCATTGGCTAGCAGGCTTACCTGAGGCCTGTAAGAAACGAAATGCAGCACCGACGGTGTGGCTATAAAAAATCAGCTGTTCAAGAAGATTCGTTACAAGCTTGTCACCGCATATGAAATAGTCATCATTTGGCTACCCTGTGTGTCTAAAAAGAAAAAGAGAATAAAAGCGCCCTAAAAACCCACTAAGCCACCCGGGTAACAACCATTACATTTCCCGAAACTACTTCAACTGGTCATACATCTACCCTTCCTCCCATGTGCAGCCAGAAGATAGGTAGCAATTTCTGTGGTTTGTATGGCTTCGGAGAAATCGGCGAAGTAGGCAGTATTCGCAACCTTCTCCTGCCGGTCGCAGTACACTGTTGCGTTTTTTTTTATTTTGCAAAATCTTCATTACAGCAACAGTTCGCGCAGTGTTGTAAAATTTCCCCGCCACACGTTTCCTCTCGGAGCGATTACTACAATAAAGTCAGGGTAATTTCTTGTCAGACTTGAGCTTGCTTTCAGTTACTTGTTCCAACGACTTCGCTAAGCTGGAACCGCCTTTCCTGCCCTACAAGTGGCATTCAAGATCATTATCAGATTCGTGAAGCAATGGCCAACTTCGTATAATCCGCATCTCACTAAAACGAACACTGCATAATTAAGTACCATATGATTTCGCCCGCTGCCGTTTGCACTGCTGTGTTAGTGTTTTGTGCCTCCCTACACAGAAACCCCTCCTATGATTGGGTGTACAAATCGTGAGCTCATTTCTGTAGCTGGGTTTGGTAGAAGTTAAAGTGGTAACGGAAGGGTTTCCTATATTTGGCAGAGGGCACCAGTGTAGTCAGCGAACACCCGGAGAGCGAGCACCGACACCGTGGCGAGGCTCACCGGTGAACGCCCGCAAGCCCGTTATACTTAAGTGCCACAGGCCGGAACGCTTCATTTTTAGTTCTTTTTAATCAGTCCCGCCCTATCATAACTATGCGACACAGTAGTAAAAAAGATAGAAAACTCTTGAAAGTCGGTTTCAGACAATAAGCAAACAGAAACTTGGCAGCGCTTCTGATTCAACGCCACGTCGTGCCTACTATCTTCGAACCAAGCTTTGTTAAGCGTTCTGCGCGGTGCAGCAACTACAGAAGCATACACAAGCGAGACATTCGCATCACGTATTCTCCCCTCCATCCCCGCCCCCCTTCTTTGTTCTCTTACTTCGCTGCAACTTACGAACGTTGCATTCTGTACGCATTCAAACATGTCGCGCACCTCCTGCGGTCACATTCGCTGTGCCGCCGTGTTTCTAAGGCATTCTTTCTGGTGCTCGCCATTTTCCAGGCCCGACCAGGAGCCCAGCCGAGATGAAGAAGGAGCTCTATATGGACCGAGAGATCAACGCTCCCGGCGCAAGCGGGAGAGAGCGAGGGAGAGGGGAAGATAGCAGAAGGAAAATCATCAGGCCAAGCGTTGAGCCACCGTGCGAAGAGCGGCCATTGCGACGCGCGGTCCCCAAGCGGCGGCCGAAAGCGTTCAAGCCAGTAGTGGAACAGACAGGCCTCGTTTGTATCAATAGCGTGTGTTCGTTTTGAACGCCGCCGCCGCCGTCGGTGGCGCTTGTGCCGCGCAGCGTGGCAAGTCTGCCTCCTTGACCGTGCGCTGGTGTGGCCGCATCCGGACGCCCGGCCGGCATTTGTCTTGATAACCGCGGAGCACCCGAGACGATGATCAGTCGCAGCAGCCGGCCGGCCGTTTGCGGGGCCTCTTTTTTAAATGAGCCGATGGGGCCACCAACCGAAGGAGATAGGATGGCTCCCGAGAGGAGATTCCTGAGTCGCGGCAGGATTCATGCATGGGAAAAGGAGCTTTAGAGCGAAAGTTTATCGCTGGGGCCAATACCCTTTATGCCCGGTGTTTATATGTACGATGCAGATATGCGCACGTTTATTAATGCGAAAGCAGTACACGGCTCATGAGGCAGAAAATCAGGAGTTGTAGTTGTCCACGCCAGACGGTCCGAAAACCCACGTGACCTCATGACGTCATCGGCAGTGCTTACATCATCATGAAAGAAAGAAAAATATAATTTTCTGAATAAAATTTATCCCGCAGTGGATGTCAAACCCAGGCCGGCGCCAACAGATCGCCTTCGCTGGCCACTTCATTAGAGAACTGCGCCATTCCCTTAGCACAGCACCCCGCCCGCTAAATTGCCAGTCTCTCGCACTGTGAGTGTCGCCGTCTTCATCAACTTCCATTCGGGCGGCGCGAACAGATGAGCTTCGCTGGCCACCGCATTAGAGTAGCACTCCATCGCAGCAGCCCAACACCCCACGTGCAAGCTTTCGCATTCATAGCACGTAAGTAGTCTCAAATTCCCTTCGTCTTTTAGTGCGTGCAGAAATGCATGGGCTGGAAGTGTTCGAAACGTTTCGACGCACGGGCTGTCACGATGAGGTCGCGACATCAAAGCCATTAATTGGAATGGATGAACAAAGAGAAAGAACACACCCCTCCTATTCCGCGGCCTTGAAGAAAAGGGTGGCGGAAGCCATGTGGTTTTGGAGGCCACATTGTTCGGGTACTCTTTGCAACTGGCACGAACATTCGTTGCAGAAGACGGAGCGACGTCAGGCTGAATACCAACGCAAGGCCCAAAATGGCGGCTTCAAAGCACACGAGTAAGTACAAGGGGTGGTACGAAGGAGGCGGGAGGGGGGAGGGGTGGAGGGTTTGGTTACTTTTTATACATGAATGTTAAGCAAGACAATACCGAGTGAGAGGCCACGCGAATTGAAGGAAATACAGGATGCGGAAGAATCACATGTTTGTCGGCAGTATCCGCCTAACACGATTTTTTAGAAGAATCGCTTTATTGTCGGCAATGCCTGTCTAATACAATTCTCTCCTTTTGCATTTTCACTCCGCTGCACAGCCTCTAAGCATGCTGCTGAAGCGTGACGAAGCCGCGTAACAAAATTTGCGTTAAAACTGCATGTTGCCCTCAAGACCATAGTCGCTTCTATGCAGCCCATTGGCTTGAAAGCAGTTCTAAACTTTGGGTCGCGACGACCTTCTCGACCATGAGTTCGTTTCCTTATTCAGGCGCTAACCAGCCTGAACCGTACGCAAGTCAAACGCCTTGCCCCGTAGACGCAGAAGCTCTCACTCCTCCAGCTCTAGCGTGACGAAGCCGCGTAACAAAATTTGCGTTAAAACTGCATGTTGCCCTCAAGACCATAGTCGCTTCTATGCAGCCCATTGGCTTGAAAGCAGTTCTAAACTTTGGGTCGCGACGACCTTCTCGACCATGAGTTCGTTTCCTTATTCAGGCGCTAACCAGCCTGAACCGTACGCAAGTCAAACGCCTTGCCCCGTAGACGCAGAAGCTCTCACTCCTCCAGCTCTAGCGTGACGAAGCCGCGTAACAAAATTTGCGTTAAAACTGCATGTTGCCCTCAAGACCATAGTCGCTTCTATGCAGCCCATTGGCTTGAAAGCAGTTCTAAACTTTGGGTCGCGACGACCTTCTCGACCATGAGTTCGTTTCCTTATTCAGGCGCTAACCAGCCTGAACCGTACGCAAGTCAAACGCCTTGCCCCGTAGACGCAGAAGCTCTCACTCCTCCAGCTCTAGCGTGACGAAGCCGCGTAACAAAATTTGCGTTAAAACTGCATGTTGCCCTCAAGACCATAGTCGCTTCTATGCAGCCCATTGGCTTGAAAGCAGTTCTAAACTTTGGGTCGCGACGACCTTCTCGACCATGAGTTCGTTTCCTTATTCAGGCGCTAACCAGCCTGAACCGTACGCAAGTCAAACGCCTTGCCCCGTAGACGCAGAAGCTCTCACTCCTCCAGCTCTAGCGTGACGAAGCCGCGTAACAAAATTTGCGTTAAAACTGCATGTTGCCCTCAAGACCATAGTCGCTTCTATGCAGCCCATTGGCTTGAAAGCAGTTCTAAACTTTGGGTCGCGACGACCTTCTCGACCATGAGTTCGTTTCCTTATTCAGGCGCTAACCAGCCTGAACCGTACGCAAGTCAAACGCCTTGCCCCGTAGACGCAGAAGCTCTCACTCCTCCAGCTCTAGCGTGACGAAGCCGCGTAACAAAATTTGCGTTAAAACTGCATGTTGCCCTCAAGACCATAGTCGCTTCTATGCAGCCCATTGGCTTGAAAGCAGTTCTAAACTTTGGGTCGCGACGACCTTCTCGACCATGAGTTCGTTTCCTTATTCAGGCGCTAACCAGCCTGAACCGTACGCAAGTCAAACGCCTTGCCCCGTAGACGCAGAAGCTCTCACTCCTCCAGCTCTAGCGTGACGAAGCCGCGTAACAAAATTTGCGTTAAAACTGCATGTTGCCCTCAAGACCATAGTCGCTTCTATGCAGCCCATTGGCTTGAAAGCAGTTCTAAACTTTGGGTCGCGACGACCTTCTCGACCATGAGTTCGTTTCCTTATTCAGGCGCTAACCAGCCTGAACCGTACGCAAGTCAAACGCCTCGCCCCGTAGACGCAGAAGCGCTCACTCCTCCAGCTCTAGCAAAAACGCCAGGCGCTGAGACTCAAGTGGCTCCACGCAACAATTCAGTGCAGTCCGGAAGGCGCTGTCACGTCTTGGGTAAACACCAACCACCTGTTCATTACCGCCGTCGGTCCACATCGATTGTCAGGGCCCCGCACGCGGAGGAACTTTGTCCCTAGAAAAGCGGTGACACCATGTCACGCTCGGCTTGTTCTCGAGCGCCGAGAAGGGCAGTCACGTATGGAATGCGCCGCCGCGCCAGCTCGCCTGCTGGCCAGCTTCCGCCCGACGCGGATCGTGGGCATGCCGCCGTCCCTCGGAAGAAAGATCGATGCAAGAAGGCGACCCCCCCCCCCCCCCCCCCCCCCCGGCGCCAAGGCTCTCTCCTCTGGCCGTTCTTGATTAGCGGCGTGGCGACCCCCGAGGTCCATCCCCTGGAATGCTGTCAAGATCTGCACGTTCCTGGCACACCAGTCCCGGACTCTGCCGTCTTCCCGCCGATCACCGCCGCGAGGGCGAGGACAGGAGGGACGAAATAGAAGGAAACGTTAAGTCAAGCACAATGGCGAGCAGACGGACGCATGGCCACGGAGCGGAGCACGCTGGTCCTCCCGAAGATGGCTGTTCAATGGCTCGTGGCGAGGGACTCTGCCTACGTGTCTGTATGGGTGGAGGGAGGAGCAGGAAAAGAGGGCGCGGAGACCTCCGAATCAGTGGCCGGTCGCGTGATTCTGTGTCTGCGAATAAATCTGTCGCGCCGGCTGAAGTGGCGCGGCTAAGCGAATCACGCGGCATCAGCTTAAGCGAGGCGCTTGTGAGTGGCGGGGAGTGTGAAGAAACGAGGGGAGGGGGTGAGGAGAAGAAAGAGGCAAGAATTTGCGGACACTCTCCAGTGAAAGCGGACTCACTCGATTCCCTATTTCTTCTTGTCGTGATATGATTTTGTGTTTGGTACACAATGCACAGATTTTCCCATTATAGTGCCGATGTCGGGGAGCGAATGAGGTTTACCATCACACTAGTAAGAACAGCACATGATCCACTACAGATTTCCTGGCAGCTGGCACGTTGATGACAAGCCAAAAGATTAGATATTTGTACGAACATGCCGAACAGTGTTCCTTTGCTTGGTAGCTTTCAAGTGCTTGCAGTGGGAGGCTCTGACAAACGCGGGAGTGGCGCACAGTTTTGGGTATCGGCTAGGGTTACAAGTGCTCAAACAGTCCTTTCGCCTTCTTAGCTTACATTGCTGTATTTTCACTTCGGGCTGTTAGATTGCATTTGATCAGTGGTATGCGTCCAGCAAAGAGCTGACGTCTAAGGTAAAAATAGGAAACAGATGTAATATTATGCAGCTAAATCTCTTGATTTGTCTCTGCCAAAGATTGCATACATGACGCCGAATTTTTTTAACTCCGCTTATTATAAAAGTAGTAAGGTTTTAACGTTTCTAAACCTAGTAGACGTTCCAAAGCATGTGTTTAGCCTGGATGACGCATGGTTTTGCTTTTCTGGGTCGCCGGCACGTCTGGTGACGACATTAGGCTCAGGTTAAGCTCTGATCGAAGTTAAGCTGATCTGATCTGTTCGCGCCGCACATATAAGTTGATGAAGACCACGGTGTGCAATGCACAGCGCGAGAATGTGTTGCAGTTTCACACAAGGTGTGATTGGCTGCGGCGATAGCATAGTGCGGTTGTGCAGTAGCCAGTAAAGCTGCTCTGTTCGCGCCGCCCGGTGGGTTCGACATCCAGTAGCGGCAATATTTATCTATATTTATTTTATTTCTGCATGGGCCAAGCACGCCCTCAAGGCAAGCTTCACACAAACTTGGGGAGCATGTTAGACCTTGTGAAGTAGGGCCTTCGCTCCAAAACTCCACACTACACTTGTAAGGAGACCTTTTATTGCCAGTGTAGAAGCTTTGGCCTGTGGTACAGAAGTCCGAATAAACTTAGTCTGTCAGAATGGCATGTATTTTCACTGCGTTTTAGTACTCTTTTTTTTTCGGAAAAAATGGCATTCAGAACATTTGTTGTACAAAAACACTAGTTTCAACGCATCATAAACCCTTCAGAAATTCATCATGAACTTAACATGTGTACACCGCATAATAATGAGAATCTCGACAAAATATAACGCATCATGTGTTAATCAGAAACGCGTGGGCCAATTTTCACCGGCATTACCTTAGAAACTTAACTCAGAAGTCATCGGATATACCTGATACGTGTAATGTCTGAAATCAGTCATTTAGACGAAAACCTCATGACACATTTTGTAAGGGATAGCTTCAGTACGACTATCGCTTCCTTCGTTCCTCTTTTGGTTAAGACGGTGTTCAGATCTGTAGCTAAAAAGTAGAATGTTGTCCCTGGGACAACGTCAAAACGAGCGAGGGCTACTGGCGGCTGAGCAACTGTCAGGTTCCCGGGTTGGTGGCCCCCAAAGCGCAGGAATCTGAACGAGACAGAACAGCGAAGCCTGGACAAACAAGGACCACGGAGCTTGCGGAAACGCCTGGGAACTGGCTGGGCCGTCAGGTTTGGACAAAGGTAAACAAAGACCTGACTCCGCAGCTGAGACCATGGAGGGAACAAAAGGAAAGACATCTGCAGGAAGTGTTCCAGCGAAAACAAAACGAACCACAAGGAAACGTTGTCCTCAGCACCCTCGTGCGAGCTTGCCCGCGGGCTACTTTAGATCCCCATTGTGCTTCTTGTCTTCCAGTAGTGGCTTCAAAATCTGTTCAGTATGCAGTGCACGGCACTCTATACAGGAAGAAAAATGGATTCTGCTCGTCTTTTTGGATCTTTTCAAAATTAGGATTTCTTTTTACTGGTCAAATGTTTTTCTATGAATTTTGCAGCCATATTGTAAAATTTAGTTGTTAATGCACGATTACAAGTCGTGCAAGAAGTGCGCGGTCTCTCGGTTTCCTTTCGCTAAAACGATGAGAATGTTCGCATTCTCTGCGACAAGTTTACAAAAACGTCAGAACGGAACCAGTGAACCTTTGGGTAAACAAGACCTTGCGAGATATACGAACGTCTAAACAGTCTTTGAGCTCAATACAGGAAGTTGCGGAAATTCTCTGTTTGAAAGAACCAGGCTGTCTCGCTGTCAAGATGCTGATGACCGCACACTTCACTTGGGTCATTTTGTATTCTCGTGGAAAACTATAGCTTTTAGAATACAAAGCTGGTTTCAAACATTAGTAGTCTCTCATTTCGGTCTCACGTCCCTGTGGCTCGTCCCTGCAAAAACAGGCTGCAAGCGCCAGTGTGATTCACGGGGAAACAAAGTAAAAAGAAACAAAAGCGGCGACAGCGGATTGATCAAAACTAACGGCAAATGAAGATGCTCGCTTTACGCTGCAGGGATCTGAATCCCGCTTTGCGCTGAAGATATTTTTTTTTTCGAATAGGTGCTATTCGGACGGAAATATCGGGGGTTTTTGATTAAGTTCGGTTTCTTTTACGACCTCCGATTCAGTGTCAAGTTCTCCCTGATGTTCGGCTTAAGGTTACGTTGGCAATAATGTCCTAGAATGATAGCCAAAAACATTTCACACTTTAAGAAAAAGAGCTAAAGACACTGCTCTAACCATTGAAAGTTCACTGAGCAAAGTGAAAAACCTACAGCACCCACTTGCGTGCGCCCGCATTTTCTGCCTGAAAAGGCACAGCAATGCTCAAAGTTTTATCTTGTCAACCGAAGAGAGTTCAGAATGGACTTAAGAAGTTCGTGGGAACTCTCGCATTTATTTCTTTTAACGTGTGTCGGAGTTTTCTTACCAACCGTCTAGGTTGAGGCTGAGGTGTTGAATGCTACAGGTGGGGTTAGCATTGCTTTATCTGCCGGCAATTGCTCCACCGCAGCGTCCCTTCTATATTAACAATGCCGCATCTACTCCGCTAAGCGCACAGTCTCTTATAATAGCACACATTCTCTCCCGCAGTCACCATCTATGCACACAATCAATCCACACAGTTCGCATCACAGTCCACTCCAACCGTGTAAAACCAACCGTGTAAAACACTTGTGCAGTCTCTGGCTGCTATTTAAGCCCGGGTCGGCTTGAAAGCGACACCGTGCAGGTTGAAAAGACAGGACAGAAGTGGAGTGGCGCGCCCTTCTCGTTAGTGATATATGATATCGCGACCACGGGCACCGGAAGCGGCGATAGTGCAGTCTTATTCTTAAAACGCGGCGCGAGTTGTTTTGATGGACCCTTCAGGGTGAGTTCTCTCTTACTGCTATTTCGTGTGCCGGTGCAAACACAGGTATAACAGCACACTCAGAGGCTCCTCGAAGAAAGTGAGACGTACGGTGCGTCCATATGCGACAGCGAGGACGGCTAAGCAGCTCATCAGCGCGCCATTAAAATTTTGTTGCATATAGGACAGCTGCATTCAGTTAGAACTGCAGGACGCCCTGCGTCTACGTCTCTTCCCATTGGTACCAATTAGCCCAGCTTTGCGCGTCGCCGCTTTTTTCTCAACTATGTGCGTTCGGGAGGAAGAAATCGGACCGAACAGTAAAGCGTAAGCGATTGTGGCCAGTATAATTCTTTGTTTATTATTGTCACTGTGAGCATTTAACGAGAAAAGTTTTGAAAAACAAAGCAGCTAACGACAAACGTAGAGCCTGAAATTTGAACTCGTGCTGCGCACATGCCCAGGGGTATCATCATAGCTGTCCGCCAGAATTTTGGATATGTGTACCACCCATGGTGTCAAAGCCTTCCTAAGATGGCTAGTTGAGAAGTCGGAGTAGTTGCGTAGTTAGTGTCCAAAAATGTCCGTGTGAGGTCGCCACCTAATACCACCGGTACCTCCTGCGACAGCCGCTGACGAGCCTCATGTTCTGCGTTGTCGATTCTTGGTCGTGCTCGATGACTTCGGACTCTTCCACCGCTGATTCAACGTTATTTCGTGTTCATGTCGAGGGGAGAGGGGGGGGGGGGGGGGGTCTTCCTTAAGTTTGTTTACCCGGCGGGAGCTTCGACAACGTCCCTGCGCTGCGCGTGAAAAACTTGGAGTCATTGGCGCAGGCCACCTTGGTGACGGCGATCTTGATTATTGCCTGCGAGAATCAGGCATGCACTGTTCGTTGATGAATTCTTCGACGGCCCGGGCCCGTTGCGACGTCGGCAATAATTGGCAGGGAAAAGTCGCAGTCCCAGTTTTCGGTATCGGAAAGTTTTCGGTATCGGAAGCGCCGTATGATATGACCCGCTTCCCGACACTGGAAGCACAGGAGACTGGTAGCGCAGGAGACCCGTCTGTGAGGTGGTCGCCAAGCGTCTGCTGCTTTTCGCACGGACGATCGCGGAACCTCAGTGTACGGCAGCGGTGACGCTGGTAATCGCTGTGGCACTTCCACACAAGCTGAAAACGAAAGACGCCGAGCCAGGCACTCGACACCGCATGGCCTCGGCGTACGTCGTGTAACGATGGTCGGGCGGCGCAAGGGTATTGGCTGCCTGAGGTACAACGTTTTATAACGGAGGCCGGAACGAATGCTGCACCTCCTTGCGCGTGAGACTGCCTATGGACAGCCCACTGGGGTGCACCGTAAAGCTTCGGCAGGTCGTCGCGCACAGTGGAGCATACAAGCTGCATCAAAACATTGTAGCGCCCTCTCTTGGGTGGCGCCAGGAACCCGGACAGCGCGCGCCACCCGGTGAAGAAAATAAAGACGGCACCTCGCCGTAGCTCGTGCAGCCACGACTCGCAGGGCTGTTCGGGTGTCGATTCGCAGTAGTGGTCTTCCTTCGCTCCTGAGGTGTTAAGCCTACAACATCAAAACAGTTTTTTCACTCCGGTAAAAAGGTAACACGTCGGAGATCGAAGCGGCGTGCACTCTTCTGGAGCTCCTCCTTCTCAATAGCTGCGGGCTCTGCCAGGAACTTGGCTATTTTCAGAGGGCTTATGCCATGGTCTGCAAGAAGCTATTCCTTAATGTCAGGCATGAGGTGGAACATCATTTTCTCTTCCGTCATTGTGATATCGGCATGGTTGAAGAGACGCGTCGTATCTTCCACGTACGTCGCGACATTGCGCGACTTGAGAGGCGCTTGGTTCGTTCGCGACGATTATCGCTTATGTAGTTTCCAGGAGTCGATGCTGCAACCCGCGCTAAAGTGGAAAGCAACTCCTCGTGGTTTCAGAACCACGTTCGCGCGCTATTTTTAAGACTTCACGCCTCAATTTTTTGCCGTCATCCCACTGATGGAACATGTCAACTTTCTTGTAGTACAGCAAGCACTCTTCCTTCTAAATATTCAAAGATGTTGGCATGAAAGACCTTTCGGGCGCCGGGGCAATGCAGCGTAACATACGTGGGGGCCACAACTTGCGTGGTGCTAGCATCTGTCCTTGCCGTGGGTTCTTCAGGTGGGGAAAACTCGAGTAGTAGGCCTTGTTGCCGCAGGCTCGCACGGTGAGTCGATGTGTCCACGGGGCCAGGACTGTGGTCTTGCTAAAGGTGCGGGTACGGTACACAAGCTACCGTCAACCCAGTACCTCCGGTAGTTCAGTCACGATGTTGGCGACAATAAAAGGTTGCCCCTTATCTGCAACAATCGAGGCTGCTTTAGCGCATGTTCTCGAGAAGCAGAGCAGAACTTCAACGCTGTAGCTCTAACACATCTACGGCTGTGCGATCTGTATTCGGGGTGACGCGCGCCTGACAGATAACCGTCTGTTTCCCACAAGCATTAGGCAAGAGCCTTTCGTTAGGTGATCAAGTTTGCGCACCGCAGGAAAGCTGACGCAGGAAAGATAGTAAACGGCGTCCATATGTGTGCTACCATGCCGCCCTGCCCGCCCGACCACATCCCGTCTCAGGAAGCCGGCTCAATTCATTTTTCGTACGCGGATTCAAGAAGTCGTCTGGACAGACGACTTCTGCTTGGTCTGCGCTGAGTAGTTTCGTCCTAAAGTTAACACTCAGACAACGGTACCCACTTGTGCGACGTCCTTTCGTTCACCTTTTTTGCGTTTCGAAGGTTAGACGGAGCAAGAGAGCCTGGCATTATGCGAAGTCTGAAACAGCGAGCGCCGCAGGCATAGTTCTCGGCGATGCGTCTCCAAAACGTGGAGAGAAGCGAGCCTCACAGCAGCGCGAGGCGCAATTCGCCAGGCACAGAAGGAGCGAACAAATCTGGTCCGACACGGCGAAAACCGATTGAGCGGCCGGGTCCCGAGAGCGACGCATCAGATTGGCAACTCGAATACATCTCAGGGAGAGACACAATGGCTCCAAGAAGGGGTCGGGGGACCGCGGCTGGGGAAAGAGGGAGGTGAGGGAAGTCCCTTCCGGAGGTGGCCGAGAGCAGAGTGGAGCGCTAGCGAGTACAATAGGCTACGGGCGAGGCGAACCTCAGTGCTCGCGCTACAGGGCGGAGTGGTCTGGAGTTCTATACGGCCCGCGACGGAGCCTGGTAGGAGAAGAACGGGAGGGGAGAAAGGGAAGGAAAGGGTGCCAGAGGCGCGCAGCTCCATTTACATTCCAAGAGCGCAATCACCAACGTTCGATCGGCCGAGGAGGGACCAGAGCAAAGCCAAAACGACGGCGACCGGCCCGGAATCCAGAGAAGGTCAAAACAAAAACGGCCGCTCCGCCACCGCGGGAACTGCGGGAACGAGCGGTAAGAATAAAGAAAGGGTGGTGGGGAGGTTTCAGTGTAAAGAGAGAGCCAACGAGGGAAGTGGCGACTCACAACTAGCCTGCTAATCCAGTTAAGCCACGCCTGCGACCCTATAAGGCCCTAATTCAATTCCGGATGCGAGGGACCCCTCCCTTTCGGCGCCGCCGCTGCCGCCTCCGCAACGCGTTCTTCCACTTGTTCCTATACTTCCTTTCTTTCCCCTTTCTTGGTTCTTGTGGTGTCCGCCTTCCTATTTTTCCTGCTCCTTTTTTCCCCTATCTCTTTCCCCCTTTTTGAAGCTCCTTTCGCCGCGTGTGTGGGGGGCTGTGGGCCACTTGCCATCCGCGCCTCTATGCAGTGAAGCTCGCTTCTCTTCTCCGATTGTGCGCGGCCGCTTGCTCCTGTGGGCGGACGACTCCTACGGCTACGGGTCGCTCTATTCGAACACGCACGCACGCACGCACGCATGGAGCGCCACCACTTCGCTCATCGGCGTGTTTGCAGAGCTAACTGCGCGAGCGTTTGCATTTCTCAGCGCTGGAGGAAAACCCGCCCGTTTGCAAGGGGGAGACTGCCGAGGGTTCCCGGAGACCGGAGCGGCGCTGGTGCTCAAGCAAAAGAAACCAGGGATTGCTCCTTTCTCTCCGGCCGCCTTTCCCGCATCCCCACGTCTGTCTGTACGTCTGTGTTCTCGCGGGAGACAAATTTCCCGCTTTCCCGAACAACGTTCCCGGTTGCGCGCTCCCCTGGCTCTCCGTGTATGGGTGTTTTCCCTCCCGTGCGTATCTATGCGTGTTGTGTGAAAAGCGTTGAAAATCGGAGACAGTCCACGTTGCGAGAGTGTCGCCTCCTTAGCCGCTTTCGGGGCCCGGGGCTCTTCGAATTGGTGAGCCCCGCGTGTTAGACGAAGCTGCTTCCGCGTCTTCGCCCCGCAGCTAGAGGACGAGTCAACATCCTTCTTTACTTTCTTTTATTTTTTTTTGTCTTTTGCCAAGTGTATGCGTCCTCCTCGACTTGTTTCAAAACACGGCGAAGCTTTGACGGTGAGCGGCTGGGCGGTACTGTTGACTTTCAGCCCTTCGTTAGGCTACGTCTTGGCCCTCTCTCTCTCTCTCTCTCTCTCGCTTCGGGTAGGAAGTGTCCGAAACCAAATTATGCAAGAAACGGGAGTGAGAAGGATGCCATAGGCATTGATCTCGGTAGGAAAAAATGTCTGGTGCAGCGAGCTCTTCATGCTTCCATCAATACCCCCCACCCCCTCCCCACCCCGCCTCTATACTTGTCTTCACATACAAATAGGAGCAAAGGACGCTCCCTGGCTGAATAAGCGAACATTGACTAATGTATTGATCTCTGTAAAGCAACAAATTTTTATCCCCCAAACCCTTCTCCTCGTCCCTTCACTGTTTTCCTCCGTTCATCACCAGCGAGAACTGACGCGCGGCGTCTATTGCATACACGTGCCGGAGCGATAGCGGAGCAGTAACTCCTCGGCATTAAGGACGAATCCTACAGAAAATTGCGCCCGCCTTACTTGCGCGGCCGAAACAGCGAACGCATCTCGCTCGCATCTCTCAATTCACACGCGCAGGAGCTTCCCTTGCGTCGCAAAACTGGTGACAAAAAAGGAGGTGGGCGAGCAGAGCAGAGCAGAGCACAGTAGAGACAATATTCTCAGCACCAAATCGCGACGCAGAGCGTCCTAAACAGTACGAGATGAAGGAAAGTTAGGAAAAAAAAAGGGGGGGGGGGGGGGACTATTGAGCTACCAGAGGAGCCGGAATAAGCGACGAGAAAGCACCGGCGCTCGTTCAGCAATCCCCTTCCCTGATCCTCCGACACACACACCGCAGGGCACGGGTGTCAAACAGCGGCGTTGTCGGCGCACGCCAGCGCCTCCCTTCTTCTCCCTGTCTCCGCAGCGCAAGCAGCGTGGGAAACGTAACCGGGGTGCGCGAAGCGCCCGGCGCTTCGAGACAGCATCTGCGAGCTCGTGCCGAACCGTGGGGACTCGTGTTTTGGGGGGGCGTCGGCGTCAAGCACTGAGCGTGGCAAGGGGAAGCGGGGAGAACCGTGGTGGAAGCGGCAGCAGCTCCGAATGCTTTCGCTTTCGGAGAATTAATCTCTGCGCCAGCAGAATACCAGGCGCAGCAACCATTCGTCCTCCCATCTCTCGTTTTCCCACCCGTTTCTGCGTTGTCTTTCTGTATTATTGCCTTTTCCCTATACCCGTCAGCTGGCTGCAGCTTCATAACTCACCGGCCGTATGTTCCGCGGCTGATTTGCGATTGAGGGACAGGCTTGACTCGTTTCCGCGTGCCGCTCGGTTGCATGCTTCTTGTGCACGCGTTCCGGTAAGAGAAGAGCCGGTTTGTTACGCTGTGCACGTGCTTTCAGGAGTTTAAAAGGACATAGTTAGGACATAGAAAACAAATTGAAGTTGGCTTGCGTCGATAGACTACGCCGTTCTAACGACGAAGAGATCACTCTCGCCAGAAACGCTGTCATTATAAGATGCAAAAGAATATAAAACGAAAGACAGGTGCCGCCACCACCGGCCAATTTCGCAAGTAAACTGCGTGCGTCGACACCGATTTTAATCGCGGATCTCAGAGGCTATGCTATGTCGTTCGCTACAAAACGGCGGCTGCTAGTCCTCAGTGCGAATGTCATGTTTTCGAATCAAATGGCGGGAAACTTTTTAAATTCAGTTAACACGCCCAAAAAATCCACAGAACTAATTTTTACTGAGAACAATAAGCGTGCTGTGCGATGTCGATACGGGCCCTGTTTTCGAAACAGTATTCGCAAGAAAACTACGGAGCGCCCTATTTGAGTTTCGTGCCAATTTTTCGAAAACTTTTCGAAACATTTAGACGCATTTCTTCGGTTTCGAATAATATTAACCTGCGGTTTTTCATTAGTTAGGGAATCGAATAGAAGGTATTCGATTCGCTATTCGAATATTTCGAGTACTCGCACACCGCTACCTGGAGGGCCTCGTCAGAGTGCAAGAGATATCATCGACTTCCGTAGGACCCTCTGCAATACGTCCTCGGTATGAAAGAACAAGGCATGCTTTCCAGGCACATGATGCAAACTACGTGCGTACCTGTCCAAATCGAGTGGACAGGTACACTGTGACTCAGTGAAAAAAGGGGTGCAAGCAACGTCACACACGCATAACAAAAGTAATCCACAGCTTACCACTAATTGTTTACTGGTGTGTTTCGTTTCTTCGCCTATTTTCAACTGGAAGAGGCAGGTCATTTTTTTCCTAGTCGTGACCGCTCAGTGGCAATGCTCTTTTACGGATTGCGTTGTCACTGACGCGATCCGAGACGCAGGTGAACTATTACGCAGCAAGCGAAATCCAGAAACTTTCATGCACACAAAATTTAGTGCATCTTTAGTGTATGTGGAAAAATGATCATCTACCTTTGCTCTCTCCCCTTTCTGTCTCTCCCTCCGTTCCCATTCCCACGTGTAGGGTAGCATACTGGGCACTGCCTAGTTATCCTCCCTGCCTTTCCGTCTTTCTCTCTCTCTCTCTTTCTCTTAGTGCACCTTTGAGAACCCCACATTACCGCTGCCAACCCAGAGCCTTTTAATGTACTGCATGCGTCACAGGTGCTTTCCTGGCGTTTATAACTACTACTAACTTTCGGGTCATTTTCTATCTGCCCTGGACGCGCCCGTAAAGGCCTTGTTGATACCTCTTAAGATAATATTTTACAGCGCTACCTGTACGCAGCACCGTTGTCCGCTTTCATGACGCCTCACTCGATCCTCTTGCGTAACGCTACGACATCCCTCGTCATAATGCTTCTGCAGTTCTGCCGTGGCTGTGTCGTCAGTCGATCGCAGAGTGGCCTATGAGTGTGCTATCTGTCGCACGTATACGGTCGCTTGTTACTGTTCAGAAGAAGATGGAGTGCCTGAAGCAAGTACTCGCGGTTTCTTTCATGGCTGTCCGGTAAGTTTTTATATTCTTTTTATGAGCCCTTTTTTTGACAATGTGACAAGTTTTTTTTTTATTTCTTTGTTAAACCCTCAGTTCCGAGTCAGCGCTTAAGATGTTTTTTATCTTCCTTGGTTCATTCGCTTCTTTGCGTTGCTTTTATTAAAAAAAAACACGCAGTGACAGCTACCCGTCTCATCGCCATCAGTAAGAGGAGAATAAAGTGTAGAGGTGTACGAATAATGCTTTTTCGAAACTTACTCGAATAACAAAAGGCTATAGATTTGCCACTGAATCGAATATGACTAGTGTATTTTAAAAGCAAATAGAATATGAATCGAATATTTCTTGTGATTATTCGCTACTTGGGCGAATATTCGTACAAAAAAAATGTTCATGCGATGCAAGGAAGCGCTAGCGGCGACTTTATCAGTCATAAAATTAGAGCTATGCCTGTAGTAAGACAAAACACGAATATCCACCAGAGGACACTCAAAACGATGTTTGTATATAAACTCTGACCTTCATACAATACGCATAGGAAAATTGCCTGTTTTTTGCTAATGACAACAGCGAACAAAGTAGTGCCAAATTGCAGTTGATGAGAAGGACATGTGTGAGCCATGGCCTTCGAGATCAGGTATGCCGGCGGGGTTTGTCAAACCTGGTCGAACCCTCTCGCATCACGCATTTATAAAGGTCATATATATGAGCATTATGGATGCCACCAGACGAATGGACCGTTGCGGTGATGAACCCTGCTTTCTGCACAGACCGCGGTGACATGCTATGCGGTGTCGGAGTCGGCATGCTTGTGTAACGCTCATCGAAAAAAATATGGCTTGCCTTATTGGAGTTTCGCGCCAATCATCGAAAAACTTGAGAACGAATTCTTTTCGTTTCGAATAATTTTCGACATTCACATTTTGATTAATTCAACAAATCGAATGCAACAATATTCGATTTGATGTCCGAAAATATCGAACATTCGCACACCCCTAATAAAGTTGAACAGATGCATACTAGTTCTCAATACGCGAACGTAGTTTGTCATGAAGAAAACTTTCATCTGTTTCGCTTCACACAAGTTGAGATCGAGTGCATAAAATAAATAACGCTCTTCAATAAATCAACCAATATACACACTACCTACGGCTTCCTGCTGTAATTTAGGAATTTGATGTTTCGCCCTAAAGATGGCGCACAACGCTGAGGTGAACCTACCCTAATAATTACGAAAGGGCCCATAACATTACCACAGGCCTGCGGACGATCCTCAGCGAGATCTCTGGGGTGGACCTCAGATGAAAAACCACAGCGGGTGAGCCTCAGCGGGCGTACCTCAGAAGCGAATCAGCAGGTGAACATTAGCGAGTGAATCACTGTAGGTGAACTTCAGCAGGCGGACCTCAATTACTGTGAACCTCAGCGGATAAACCTCGGTATGCTAATCACAGCAGGTGAACTTCACTTCAGGAATGAACATCAGCGAATTCAGCGAATAAACCACAGCGGGCTAACCTCAACGGCCGAATCATAGCATGTAGTCGTACCTTAGAGTGTGAACCAGTGCGGGCGAATCCAGCAAATGAACATCAGCGGGTTAACCTCAGAGCGTGAGAGCCACAGTTGCCATTTATCACATGGCTACTGCCATTTGCTGTGCAGAAAGTCTGCTACATAGTTATTTGTTCAAATTTCTTTTTGTTAAATATGTTTCGCTCACTGATACAAAGCGGTTGGGCTTGTGAGACCCCCTTTTCCGGCTTACAGCACGCGCGAAGCGAAGAGTCAGTTAAGTTCTAAAACACAAAGCTTGCTGTCCCTCTCAGCAAAATATGCTCATTGTGCGAGTTGGGTTAAGGCCGATGTGCTAAATCAAGGATCTTCGAAACTGAAGAGGAAAAAAAAACGAGAAAAAAATGCGCCGTATATAGTGAAAGGCTGCGGCTCAAAAAATAAAAAGCTGGGAGGCGCTCAATTTCATTGATGCGGAGGAAATGCGAGAGAGTTCTTCTCTGCCTACTCTTTTTTTGTACTCTAGTTCTGCAGCCTGTAGCACCAATTGTACTACTACAACCACTGCCGCAACTTGTAGCTTCACTAAGCCACTGTCGTCCCTAGAACCTCATCACTACCACCTGTCACTGAAGTGTACTTACCAAATTGCTTTCGCCAGTTTTTCACTAGAGAAAATATTTTATTATATCCAGTTTTTTATAGCATACGGTATTTATTTTAAAGGCGATGTCTCATTAGAACCCGTTTTATTGCAGGTCGCAGGCGGAGTGGTGATACGCCCGGCATTATAACCGACGTGTCATTAGAACGGTTGTTTCGCTTTAGCCTGTGTTATAGCAGGTGGAGAGTTGGCAGGTGGAGAGTGGAACTCCCCTCTGAAAGCCACCTGCCACGTTTGGCAGGTGGAGGTTTCACACAGACACCGACGCCGGACAGTTTTCGCCGTCATTGTCCTCCTAGTGCTGTCGCATTAAAAATAAATTTTGGGGACAAAACGCTCCAGTCGGGGAGTAGTCATGAATCTCAAGCTGTTACAAGACTGAAAGCGAAGGCAATGTTACAACAAGAACGCCTACTTACATCACTTCTATGCCCTATGCAACCAGGTAAGCATCTGCGGACTGCCGAAGCAGCTTCTAGTATCATAGCACCTTAGAACGCCTGTCTGGATATTCGCCATTTTATAACGACAAGGTGTTGGGCTTTCTATGTTCACGTGCTTTGAATAAAGTAAAGTTTTTACCACCACCAACTATAGCGGTTTATAACCTGCACAAGCGCCGAAAGGAGGAAAATAATGAGTGTTTCTTCATATCAGTCGAGCATGATTTACAAGCATACTATGAAAAGTATTCAGCATTTCTTAATCAACTGCTGCGAAAAAAACGTTATCCCGTAGTTCGCACTTACGTAATTTTCGTATACTGTCGATACAGTGGGGCACAGATCTGTTGTGTTATAGATGACGACCTTTGTGAAGAAAACTCAAATGGGAACGCCCGGAATACCCCTCTTGTAATAAGGGAGTAATTACTCATTGGCATCCACCCAAGCACAGCCATAATGCTACAAAGGAAAGCTATACAGCTTTCTCAGAAACTTCGCAGTTAAAGAAAAATTCGCCCTGGTCCAGGGTTCGAACCCGGGACCACTGCCACACCGGAGCGGTCGCTCTACCAACTGAGCTAACCGGGACGGCAAGCTTATGGTAGGGCGAGAGGGAATTTATCAATAACTCGAAGTGGGAAGAGTGTTAATGAAATGTTGGTGAAATATTGGTGAAATGTTGGTGAAATGTTGGTGAAATGTTGGTGAAATGTTGGTCAAAACATTGGACCAATATCCCTCTTTCCGCGACCGTAACAGGAGTCATCACGGAAAGCACCACGTTCCACAAAAGACATTATTCTTATTGTTAAAGGCTCGAATCGTTTTGTTTTCCGCCCCCCACTCGTCCGGCCATCGTCGTCGTCTTGGCGTTGTTCGTCGGCCGTTCGTCAACAAGCGTGGCGGACAAGCGGAGCCATGCGGGTCCGACTCGGTGGGGCCCTAAATGGCCGGCGGCAGCGGGCGTAAACCTGATCACACGCTGCGTTGAGCGGCGCGCGCTCAAAGCACGGGCCGCTCATTCGGCCTCGCGCTTGGACGAAAATTAACTCAGAAGGCAGCGGCACGTCCGTCGCCGGGCTCCCCAAACTCGCTGCAACTCGCCGGAACAGTTCCGCCCGCTGCCGCTCCGACCTCTACCACCAGAGGCCAAGTTCGCTCCCTTCGCCTCCACTGTTTCCACTAGCCTTCTCTTCGTTCTTTATTCCTCTCTCTCTCTCTCTGACTCGTTTTTTTCTTTATTGTCCTTTTCCCAGCGGAACTTGTCTTTCCCTGTCGGCCACTTTTGCCTCCTGTTCCTTTTTTATTATTATTATTCTACTCGTGAGAATGCACGGCGGCAGCCTAGTGTCCGCAGACTAACCCTCTTTTTCCGCTCACTCGTTTGGCCCTACTTGGTCCCGCCTTGTTCCGTGCCTCTGACCGGTTGGCCTTCCCCGCAACGCTCGCTTGTGCGTGCGCTGGCGCCCAGCGTCTACTGTTAGTGGTGGCGATGGTGGTTTCTTTTCCTGCTTATCTTCTTTCGCGCCACTGCTCCGCCGACCAAACCTCTGCGGCGGCTCCCGACTTCACCTACCACACGGTTCTTCTTCTCATTCTTCTCACCTCCCGACGCCTAGGTGCTGGCGTCGTCGCTCGTGGGACCACTGAGCCAATAGCGGACAGAGGTTGGTGCGCTATGCCGCCGGAATACAAAACAATCGCGTCGATGAACCACTGCCAGCACTCTTGCGCCTCAGACTGCTGCCTTCTCTTTTCCCCCTCTCCTTCCCCTCCGTTCCTCCGTGCCGCTCGGGTAAACCCAGGCACGAATCAGACCCGGGGAAAGGCAAGACCGGATGCCTCGACGCCTCATATATATATATGTATATACACACACACACTGTCTTTGCTGCGTTGCGCGCTGTTTTTCTTGATCTCGTCTTCACCGCAAAGACAAATCTGGCACGGATTTCTGTACATAGCAGAGAGAGGGAAGAGAAAGCGCGGCTTGTTTCCATGTCGTTTAACGAGATTTGAAACGTCCAGGCGGATGATGAAGTGACGAATTGCAGCTACTTAGTACAGCAAACACTGCCTGCGAGACGTGAACGTAGCTGACTTGGTACGGTCGCGCCTCGTTGATACGACCCCCGTTAATATGGACGACTCAGATTATGGACAATTTTTCTGAGACCAAACTTTTTGAATGCACTTACGCCGCGCTATTATGGAAGCTCACTGTCCGGACAACATATAGGGCGAAATGCACGGACCCCATCGGGACTCATGTATTTCTGTCGCGTTAATATGAACAGCAATGAGAACAAAATATGGACTGCCCCAATCAGATGTTTATGTCTCTGCATTTCGAAAGCAGGACATGAGCGAAAGGCAGAGTGAAAGTGCGAACGCCTTAGTGAGGACCTTTTCTCGTGCTTTCGTGGTTTACAATGCAAGGTGCACAGTTGACGTGTCTTACTGTTCGCCGTAGCCATATTGCTGGAACTGATGCAAATAAAACTCTGTAGCCCGTACTGTGTTTCCAGTCATATTCAACAGCTGTCAGCGAATTAGTACAGATATGAAGCATACTCGTTGTTCATGAGGTCTTAGCAGTTATAGTAGGATATAAGCCATCATACCATGAGACGCCATCCCGCATGTCGTGGAAACCTAGGGGATTCAAATAGCACCGCATGATTTAAAAGATAATAGCTACAAGAATAATTCACATGGAACTCTGAAGGTTTCGTCTAATTTCCACTTGACTGCTACCATCAGTACGTACGGGAGCATAAATTCATTATAATCCTTTTATTTCAGATTTTATAACGTTTCGTTATTACAGGCGACTCACCTTATGAACAGTTTTGCTCGTCGGGACCAAAGTGTTCATATTAACGCGGCATGACTGTATCTGGATTGGTTTGACCTTACTGAAGGCCCAGTTCACCCCAGTTCCTTTTTTTAAAAAAATCCGATCCAAGTTTAATAAATCCACAATTCCTACAACAGGTAAACATTGTTAAATATGCCGCGTCATGAAAGTTAAAAGGACGCAATTGTATACCGAGTAATAAGCCATGACAATGTTGTGGTTATCAACTTATTAGCGAAAAAAGAGAAAAAGTGCACGATGGCATGATTTCGCCCGATTAAGGCGAAAATATTCGTTTTTCCAGACTGCGAACTTGTGCGATGTAAAGCTTAAACTGTCCATCTGAATCACTATCAATGCTCATCTACAGAAAATGCTTGTCTGCTGCAGCTTGCTAATATAATGAACAGCAAAAAATGCACCGTGAATATTTAGCAGAATGGCACCCAAGGGCAAACATGCACAGCACTTTTTCGGCACCTAATGCGACTCTGTGCTCTGCGGCTCAGCGGAGAAAGTTAGAAAACGTGAATAGAAGTAAGCACTCCTTATCTCATTGCAAGCTCTTTGAGCACTATGATAGAAATGTATTAAGTTCTACTAGGGGGAACCACCAAAGTCGCTCAGCGCAATCTCCACCACCTCCCTCCTCCCCTGGCCTACGTCCCCTCTTATATGTCCACTTTATCAAGTATCTCTACTTCCCCACCCTTCAATTTCATAATGCTCAAAGCAATATTTGTTACACCCTTCGGAGAACTTCCGACTGGAATATCAGGCTTTCAGCAGAATTCTGATGAAACTATCTTCCTCGCCGAGTAAACGCGGCTGCACAATTACACACCCGGGAAACGAGATGGCACTCCAAATTTGATTACGTGTATTGCTCAGTAAACAGAACTGTAACTCGGTTACTCACCGAAACTCCGTTTTGCGGTAAGCAAAGACTCGCGCTAAATGGTTCCTTCGCCACGTGTAGTCGTCCTGCAGTAGCTATATGCATGAAGTCCTCGAGAACCGCAACACCCTGTATTTCTCGCTTCTCTTTTATTTTTATTTTACTGCTCCTGCTTTTCATATTCTCGTCATGTTAGCTCAGCCCGACCAATGACATAATGGCAAATGTATATCCTATGCGAAGAGAAAGTAAACACTGTGGGCGAGAACGCATTGCTACGGTATTTGTGCACTGCGCTGAAAGTTTTGTTCCCTGAATTTGCCTTTCCACTTACTGCGCTCTAACATATATCTTACCGCTGCGCGCTTAATTATTTCTTTTTTGCTTTTTCCGTATCAATCGTACACTGTTGCTGCCCAACTTTCGGCGAAACGGTTTGCTGGTTGTGTGATATAGACAGCTCGTTAAACACACGGAGCGCGGGTATCGAGCTTATTACGCAGACAAAAAAAAAACTAGCCGCACAAAGTTAACAATTGTTAACAGGTCGATTAAATTGGTAACTGTTTGTCCTGACTGCAAATCGCGGACGCAAAAGGCCAACTAGATATTCGCAAGATCTATGCTTCGAGTTTATAATTCGATGCCGAAGCGGGAATCGGGTACCCGTGGATTGTCCAATCAGGTGAGAGTACCCGTTCGATGACGTTTCCATTCTGTGATTACGGGTAACCTTTCTGCAAAATTCCTCGATTTTCTGAAGCTGACGTGTCTTGCTGAAAAACTTGTTCGACAGAGGTGTACTCCAGCGAGACGCGACATTCTAGAGGAAAAACAAACTTCATGCGAAGAAATGGTATCTGTACAAATGATATTACGTCATAAACTGTATACAAAAGGTTGAAAAGACAGATAATTGATCTGGCTAGACTGGAAGAGGCTCTGGGTCTTGGCAGGGGCGAAGGTTGGCATCGCCTATCAATAGCCCACAGCAATACTGTTTAAAGTGTATTAAAAATTAGTTTGCAATCATATCGTGCTGGAGGCTAGCTAACGCTAGCTACGGACAGCGTCATTAAAGCACTGATAGAAAAAGGGAATGCACAACGGAATTATACCACGTGTATCAGGGACGCCGGCGATGTCTTTTTTTTAATGGAGTTTTTATTATTATTTAAAAGGAAACTTTCTGCGGCATTGTAATACCAGTGTTGGCGGATGTCAAAAACAAGCGCATGATGTTAGCTACTAAGGTGGTGAACTAAATTTTAATAGTTAACTTTCTAACGACTACCGATGGGTGCCTGACTGCAATTAGCGACTTTTAGCCGGCCGTAACTATAGCCATATCAGTTTTAATATTTTGAAAACGCGATTACCCTCACCGCTGTGGCTCAACTAATTTGGGCCATTTCTCGCGCCACTCGAAACTCGCGTGCGCATGCAGGAGGGCGCATATCGACGTCAGTCAAACGCGTCACTCTGTGACGCAGGTACCACGGGACAATCTTCCACGTCCGAGCTGCGGTGCTCCCCGCTCTTCGCCACTTCGCTATGGTGGCTAACTTCGCTGCTCCAGCGCGGGCGGGGCAGAGAATGTCACGTGACGTTTGCGTCACAGTGCATCGCGATTTGATGGACGACGCTTCGCGCCCTCCGCTGGCGCGCTGGTCTTTTAATGGCCCAAGAAATGGACACAGCACCGAGGGTAATCGCGTTTTAGAAATTTTAAAACTTAAATGGCTGTTGGAATTACAGCTTGCTACAAAGTCGCTAATTTTAATCAAGCGTCTATCGGTAATAGTTAAAAAGTCAACTATTAGAATTTAGTCAACCACTTTACAAGTTAACATCATTCGCCCATTTAACTGACGTCCGCCAACACTAGTATTACTATGACGCGGAAAGGTTCTCTTTACCTCAAAAACACTAGTTTTTTAATTAGTGGCTGGCTTCCCTGAAACACCTTGCATTTATAAACGACGACTCTCAAGAACAAAAACAGCAGGAATTGCGCACTCACTAGGAAGGGTATGTCTATCTTCGCAATCGTCATCGCAAATTATGACGTATTTACCATCCTTCGCTTGCAGCAGCGTGAAAAGGCAGGGCTTTCTTTTTGAGAGCTTAGCGACGCCCTCACGACAGTCGCTGAGCGATGTATACAGGACTAATCACATGCTTCCTTTCAACCATGCGAACTGGGGAATTAATCCTTTAGTGTGTACGCCATAGTACAATGTGTCTTCTGTAGTTTATTGTATCTCACTAAGGGTTCGTAATAACCAAGGATTGGCACAATATGCATCCGTAAGTCCCAGCAAAACAATTGAAGTGACCCGCGCGACGGGCGAACCTCCTTGCAAGACACAATATCAGGGGGAATACAGCCTAAATTGATTAAAGGTTGCATTGTTCCAAAAACAGCCAACAGGCCGAAATTTCTTCGTTATGGGGCTGGCTTGTCGCAATTATTTGCTATAACACCGACCAGGGCACCACATTCAATAGCATGCCCTTATGCGGAATTCAAAAATGTCTCTTAATCCTGACGAACCTAGAGGACTTCCTTGTTTTCCCAGTAAAAACGCTACAAATAAAATATCAGTGAAGCAGTGCTGAGGGCGGTTTATCAAGCTCTTGTTATTTGGAGCTTTTTTCATTCTTTCCATAGAATTTTAGTGATGCATACGAGCCACGCCCAAATAACTGACAGTGTGGTACCCGCCAGCTTCGTTGTCAGAGATGTTGTCATGAGATATATAAGATCTCTGAGGATATATCGACGCCTGATTCTAATTAGCACGTATCTTATATTATATAAGAGAGAGAGAAAGGAGAGGGGTTAATCAGGCAACGTCCAGTCACTTAGCATAGGACCTCACAGACTAACTTTCTGCTCAGCGTCGTTATCCCGGAAAGAATCTTTCGGCATCTGTAATTGCAAAGATACACCGACCCAGTGCTGTTAAAGTGCGTGGAGAATTTTTGAAAGAGGCGTGTAAGAAGCGGTCGCACATGGTTTCCTCTGTGCTTATGTATTACCCAAAGATACCGTACAGCCTTCGCCATCAATTTCGCTTATCAGTCCTCATTCATACAAAAGAAGCACGTCTATAGTAGACAACACAGCAACGCCGAAGCCCCTTTCTTTTTTTCTGGTTCACTCTAAAGCATATTACTTGGTCTACTCAAATTTTGCGCGGAAAGACAATGGCGGTAATTTGACATGCCAGCGGCGACGAGCGGAGCGCCCCCTGTCTGCTCCATTTTGCACGGCGGAAGTCATCGTGCGGCCACCTACCACGCGATGGCGCCCCAGCAGACCAGATCTCCGTCACCGTGATCGCAGTCGCACCCATTATCGACGCTGCCGCCGGAGAACTGCTCGCAAATGTGTTCATAACAAGCAAGGGGCAGTCTACCGCTTCTCGGAATCGCAGCATAAAAGCTCGAAAAATTCTTCTTGAAAATGCCAGCGGTTCAAAATTTCCTCTTCGCATTGCAGTTTCCGTCCACATAGTATAAAGGTGCGAAGCTGGTCTACGGATGATAATTTATTTTATACTTCTTTTTTTTCGCTTTCAGGCTCAGTCGGCATTACTGTTGGGCTAACACTATTTCTAGTGAACACTGAAAGTTGTCTCATTACGCGACCTCTTCTCTATCACCTCTCTTCTTCGCGCTCCTCCCTTTTACAATGCTAGCACACATCACGAAAAACACCCAATTCTGGCTTGTTTAGCCTAGTGGGCGATGATGATCTGCTTCTTTAATGGCGCGAGGGCAAGCCTGGGCAAAGAGCGCAACTGCGCAGGGTATTTTTGGTCGATTCAAGGGGGCGTCAGAGGTCCATTTTGAAGCGAAAGCTTTACTACACCGTGTTAAAATTGAAAATTTGTTTTTGAGGAAAGGAAATGGCGCAGTAACTGTCTCACATATCTCGGTGGACATCCGAACCGCGCCGAAAGAAAAGGGATAAAGGATGGCGTGAAAGAAGAAAGGAAGAAAGAGGTACCGTAGTGCCCTAAATAGCGACTGTCTATGGAAGTCAAGTTGTCTCTCTCTCTCTCTCTCTCTCTCTCTCTCTCTCTCTCTCTCTCTCTCTCTCTCTCTCTCTCTCTCTCTCTCTCTCTGAAGATCTGCGGGTTAATTTAGACCGCCTGGGGATCTTTAACGCGCACTGACGTCGCTCAGCTCACTGGCGCCTTGAGAAATAGCGGTCAAAGGTAGGAGATTGAAAGAGAGGAACTTGCTGCGACTAACACAGGCGTACGTAATTAGTAGAATTAGTTACGTGACGCCCTACTTAGATATTAAAGACGGATAGAGGGAGAAAATAGATGCACTCATTCGGAAACGTATTAAAAAGGCACTAGGGCTACCCATGGGTACCTCGACGGAGCGACTGCTTGGGTTAGTTTTGTTTGGTTTGGTTTAAGGAGGTTTAACGTCCCAAAGTAACTCAGGCTATGAGGGACGCCGTAGTGAAGGGCTCCGGAAATTTCTACCACCTGGGGTTCTTACACGTGCACTGACAGCGCACAGCACACGGGCCTGTAGAATTTCACCGCCTCCATCGAAATTCGACTACCGCGGCCGGGATCCGACTGCTTGAGTTAGGGGTACATAACACATGGATAGAACTAGCGGAAGCGGTGCGCGCCTCTCATAGAGAGACTCAGCACAACGGAAACAGCCAGGGTAATCCTAGCGAAAGTTGGATTAAATCCCGAAAGGGGGATTAAAATGAAAGTTGAAATCGACAGGGAGCGAAGGAACGCCTTCGTAGCCCCCCCCCCCCCCCCTTTCTCGAAAAATATTCTATTTCCGGGTAGCCGTAGAGCCCCCGAGCACTGGGGGAAAGAGAAGCGCCTGCAAAATTACGGGGAAATTGTTAACGATTACAAATTGTTACTTAGGCTGGTACCCCCACCAGACCCAAAATTAAACAAGAGAGAAGCTGTCCCGTGGAGGCGGCTACAAACCAATACATTTATGAACCCGGTATGGACATGTGTATTAAGAGCTGATGAAGTCGAGAGTGTGACGGAATCCCGTCTGGCCGGGGGGATACATTTCAAAACAAAGAGACGCCGACCAGTAAAACGAAAAAATTGTATTGACGTTTCGGCGCCCAGAACGGGGGCCTTGTTCACAATGGAAACACACCAAGAGGGTTCGTCTTTTTAAAAGCTATAGTAATCGCCGTAAAGATCGCGCGTAAATCGGGTTAAGATTGCCCTCGTTACGATTAAGCGTGTGAGCCGTTGTCTGTATCACCAGGGACTCGAGATGAAGCCGTGATGTTGTCAGTTTCTCTTTTTCGATGATTCTTGCTTTTTCCCAATCTATTCTGTGATTTGCCGTCACCGCGTGCTCTGCCAAGGCGTTATTGCGGGTATCTTCTTTCTGCACATCACGAGCATGTTGTTGTAGGCGCTTCTTGTAACTTCCGGTTTCGCCGATGTAAACGCCGTTGCAATCTGCACAAGGGATGGCGTAGACAACTCCTGGGAACTTCTCTTTTGGCAACTGATCTTTGACGTTCATCAGTTGTTGTCGCATTTTCTTGACAGGGACATGGGCAACTTGCACGTCATACTCTCGTAATACACGGGCGAGGCACTCACTTGTTTTCGGCACATAAGGAATAGCCGCACGTTTTTTGGGCGGAAGAGGGGCGTCCGGATGACGAGGCCGTGACAGCCGTCGTTCTGTGGACCTGATGAAATGGCTTGGGTAACCACAGCTAGTGAGATCTTTTCGTACCCTTGACGCGTCCGCAGCGGCGTCAGTGGTGTTTGTGCATATCTTCTTGGCCCGCTGCATTAAACTGCTCACAACGGCTCTTTTTTGGGCGGCAGGATGGACGGAACTGAAATGTAGGTAGCGGCCTGTATGTGTAGCCTTTCTATACACGCTAAACGACAACTTCTGGCCTTTCCTTGAGACGAGGACGTCCAGAAAAGGCAGACTGCCGTCCACCTCTTCTTCCAACGTAAACTGAATGGCGTCTTCCTGGCTGTTCAGGTGTGTCAGAAACTGGCTCACCGCGTCCTTGTGCAGAATGCAAAAGCAGTCGTCGATGTAACGGAAGAAGACCTTGGGGGCAGGGTGAAAGGAGGTTAACGCGCGTCGCTCCAATGACTCCATGGTGAGGTTAGCGGCCGTCACCGAAACAGAAGCACCCATGGGGGTCCCATGGACTTGCTTGTAGTAGTTTCCCCTAAAAACAAAGTAGGTATTGCTCAGGCAGAAAGCAAGCAGCCGGCGCAGGTCCCGTGCTTCTATTGGCGATCTTTCCGGTAGAGAGGCATCGCTATCGAGCGCAGCGGTGCATACGTCGACAGCAAGGTCAGTCGGTACACTCGTGAACAGGGACTTCACGTCGAAAGACACCATCAATTCACTGTCTTCGATCAGGGTGTTGCGGGTCTTCTCAACAAAGTCGTATGAGTTGCGAACGTGGCAAGTCCCATGGCCAACAAGCGGGGAAAGAACACGGTGCAAGAATTTGGAGAGGCTGTGCAGAGGGGAGCGGGTAAAATCCACGATAGGTCGCATTGGAACTCCTGGTTTATGTATCTTTGGCAAGCCATAAAACGCTGGCGCGGAACCATTGTGGCATAGTAACTTGTAGTAGAGCGGTTTTTGGCTCGGCGGGACGAACTGAAATACGTCGGCGAGAAGCTTCTGTAGTTCCCTCTCCAACTTGAGTGTAGGGTCCTTCTTGAGGCGGACGTACGTGTCACCGTCTTCCAGGAGAGACAGTATCTTGCGGTCATAGTCAGACTTGTCCAAAAGGACTGTCGCGTTGCCTTTGTCTGCTGGCAAAATTACAATATCTTTGTTGTCACGGAGGCTCTTCATAGCGGATTGTTCCTCGCGAGACAAAGCAGAACGGGAAGGCCCGCGATGAATGGCGTTGAGAACGCCCACCACCCGTGTGCGGGCCTCTTCGCGGCGAGTGTTCTCAACTTGGCTGATCGCATTTTCCACAGCGCATACCAACTTCTTCCTATTCGGTGCAGCTCCTAGGCTGAAATTCAACCCCAAATTCAGAACAGCCTCTTCAGCTCGGTTGGGCTTATACGATGAAAGGTTATGCACAGCGGGTTTTGAAATCATCGTCTGCCCTCTCTGGTGCTCGGATAGGAGCCTGCCTAACTTATTGTCATGAGCACGCTCACCTTTCTGGCGTTGACGTTCCATCTTCTGATTTGCGTGCAACTGAATGCTGGTGAACTCATTAGGAGATTGGTGTTCTAGACGACGACGAGCAAAAAACGCTTCGTTCTCCAGTGCGCGGATTTTTCCTTTGCAGTCCAAGATTCTTGCTTGCAGGAGCTGATGTTCCGCTTTGCCAACCACACTGAGCCCAAAAGGCGTCGACACCGGTCTGTTGAGACGCAAGGAGCGGGGAACCAAGGCGTGGGCTTTGCATGTTAGAGTAAAATTCAGGTGAGCCTTGAATGAGGCAATACGGCAGTTGAGGCCAACATACTGACGAATCTTGGTGATGATTCCTTGGCCATGGGCCTGGCGAAGGTTGATGAAGTCGAGAGTGTGACGGAATCCCGTCTGGCCGGGGGGATACATTTCAAAACAAAGAGACGCCGACCAGTAAAACGATAAAAAAAAAATTGTATTGTAAGGCAATAACGCTTTGGCAGAGCACGCGGTGACGGCAAATCACAGAATAGATTGGGAAAAAGCAAGAATCATCGAAAAAGAGAAACTGACAACATCACGGCTTCATCTCGAGTCCCTGGTGATACAGACAACGGCTCACACGCTTAATCGTAACGAGGGCAATCTTAACCCGATTTACGCGCGATCTTTACGGCGATTACTATAGCTTTTAAAAAGACGAACCCTCTTGGTGTGTTTCCATTGTGAACAAGGCCCCCGTTCTGGGCGCCGAAACGTCAATACAATTTTTTCGTTTTACTGGTCGGCGTCTCTTTGTTTTGAAATGTATCCCCCCGGCCAGACGGGATTCCGTCACACTCTCGACTTCATCAACCTTCGCCAGGCCCATGGCCAAGGAATCATCACCAAGATTCGTCAGTATGTTGGCCTCAACTGCCGTATTGCCTCATTCAAGGCTCACCTGAATTTTACTCTAACATGCAAAGCCCGCGCCTTGGTTCCCCGCTCCTTGCGTCTCAACAGACCGGTGTCGACGCCTTTTGGGCTCAGTGTGGTTGGCAAAGCGGAACATCAGCTCCTGCAAGCAAGAATCTTGGACTGCAAAGGAAAAATCCGCGCACTGGAGAACGAAGCGTTTTTTGCTCGTCGTCGTCTAGAACACCAATCTCCTAATGAGTTCACCAGCATTCAGTTGCACGCAAATCAGAAGATGGAACGTCAACGCCAGAAAGGTGAGCGTGCTCATGACAATAAGTTAGGCAGGCTCCTATCCGAGCACCAGAGAGGGCAGACGATGATTTCAAAACCCGCTGTGCATAACCTTTCATCGTATAAGCCCAACCGAGCTGAAGAGGCTGTTCTGAATTTGGGGTTGAATTTCAGCCTAGGAGCTGCACCGAATAGGAAGAAGTTGGTATGCGCTGTGGAAAATGCGATCAGCCAAGTTGAGAACACTCGCCGCGAAGAGGCCCGCACACGGGTGGTGGGCGTTCTCAACGCCATTCATCGCGGGCCTTCCCGTTCTGCTTTGTCTCGCGAGGAACAATCCGCTATGAAGAGCCTCCGTGACAACAAAGATATTGTAATTTTGCCAGCAGACAAAGGCAACGCGACAGTCCTTTTGGACAAGTCTGACTATGACCGCAAGATACTGTCTCTCCTGGAAGACGGTGACACGTACGTCCGCCTCAAGAAGGACCCTACACTCAAGTTGGAGAGGGAACTACAGAAGCTTCTCGCCGACGTATTTCAGTTCGTCCCGCCGAGCCAAAAACCGCTCTACTACAAGTTACTATGCCACAATGGTTCCGCGCCAGCGTTTTATGGCTTGCCAAAGATACATAAACCAGGAGTTCCAATGCGACCTATCGTGGATTTTACCCGCTCCCCTCTGCACAGCCTCTCCAAATTCTTGCACCGTGTTCTTTCCCCGCTTGTTGGCCATGGGACTTGCCACGTTCGCAACTCATACGACTTTGTTGAGAAGACCCGCAACACCCTGATCGAAGACAGTGAATTGATGGTGTCTTTCGACGTGAAGTCCCTGTTCACGAGTGTACCGACTGACCTTGCTGTCGACGTATGCACCGCTGCGCTCGATAGCGATGCCTCTCTACCGGAAAGATCGCCAATAGAAGCACGGGACCTGCGCCGGCTGCTTGCTTTCTGCCTGAGCAATACCTACTTTGTTTTTAGGGGAAACTACTACAAGCAAGTCCATGGGACCCCCATGGGTGCTTCTGTTTCGGTGACGGCCGCTAACCTCACCATGGAGTCATTGGAGCGACGCGCGTTAACCTCCTTTCACCCTGCCCCCAAGGTCTTCTTCCGTTACATCGACGACTGCTTTTGCATTCTGCACAAGGACGCGGTGAGCCAGTTTCTGACACACCTGAACAGCCAGGAAGACGCCATTCAGTTTACGTTGGAAGAAGAGGTGGACGGCAGTCTGCCTTTTCTGGACGTCCTCGTCTCAAGGAAAGGCCAGAAGTTGTCGTTTAGCGTGTATAGAAAGGCTACACATACAGGCCGCTACCTACATTTCAGTTCCGTCCATCCTGCCGCCCAAAAAAGAGCCGTTGTGAGCAGTTTAATGCAGCGGGCCAAGAAGATATGCACAAACACCACTGACGCCGCTGCGGACGCGTCAAGGGTACGAAAAGATCTCACTAGCTGTGGTTACCCAAGCCATTTCATCAGGTCCACAGAACGACGGCTGTCACGGCCTCGTCATCCGGACGCCCCTCTTCCGCCCAAAAAACGTGCGGCTATTCCTTATGTGCCGAAAACAAGTGAGTGCCTCGCCCGTGTATCACGAGAGTATGACGTGCAAGTTGCCCATGTCCCTGTCAAGAAAATGCGACAACAACTGATGAGCGTCAAAGATCAGTTGCCAAAAGAGAAGTTCCCAGGAGTTGTCTACGCCATCCCTTGTGCAGATTGCAACGGCGTTTACATCGGCGAAACCGGAAGTTACAAGAAGCGCCTACAACAACATGCTCGTGATGTGCAGAAAGAAGATACCCGCAATAACGCCTTGGCAGAGCACGCGGTGACGGCAAATCACAGAATAGATTGGGAAAAAGCAAGAATCATCGAAAAAGAGAAACTGACAACATCACGGCTTCATCTCGAGTCCCTGGTGATACAGACAACGGCTCACACGCTTAATCGTAACGAGGGCAATCTTAACCCGATTTACGCGCGATCTTTACGGCGATTACTATAGCTTTTAAAAAGACGAACCCTCTTGGTGTGTTTCCATTGTGAACAAGGCCCCCGTTCTGGGCGCCGAAACGTCAATACAATTTTTTCGTTTTACTGGTCGGCGTCTCTTTGTTTTGAAATGTATTAAGAGCTGATGTCGATTGCTGATGTCGCTCCATGCAAGAACAAAGTTTCGGTTTGGAAAGTAAGAAAAAAAACGAAAAGTGCCCGCGGCCGAAGTCCAGAACGAGCCAGATGGCCTCTGATCCCGTAGTCCACGTGATGACGGCAGCAGTGGAAGTGCGGCTGAACTGTCGTGGAAGCATGACACATTTTCGTGACGATTGTGCATGCTTTCGAGTTTACGGTGGCTTGTTACGGTTACAAACGTTGTCAGTGCCCTTACATGCCGCGAGCAATCTCCTTAAACAAGTAACGACTCTGATGAAGTGATGACAGTCTGTGAGCTGAAGGTCCTACCCTCCTAGTATACAAAGCATGGCGAGTTAATGGAGCCTATCGGTCGCAGCTGGCGTTTTTCTAAAGCGTCGCGCAAAGCCTGAAAATGTACCAATGATCCTGTTGTATTACCGCCCTCCTGGCGTCCGCACTCTGTTATTTCTCGCTTGTGACAAGTTATCACTCGTACTCCATACACAGCAAACTATGGCGTACATCCGAAAGATACGGACCTTTCTCGAATCAAAACCAAATTTCAAAAAATGAATTTCACACATATTTATAGGTCTTTTGTGGGTAGGGGGGGGGGGGGGGGGGGGGTCTGTTTAAACTGAAAGTGTTAGCCCATAGTAAGGTAGGCCTTGAGAAGACATACTCTACTCTAATTGAACAAAAAAAAAGGTTACGTAGCTTGAACTTATTCTGCTTAACTCCAGTACCCCCGAGTAACGAGTATCACTAAATGACTTCTGGCGACGCCACGTCTGGTAGTAATAAAAAAATGCTGTCGGAAATTGTCAACACAGTTAAAATAACAGCAGTTTTTGAAGAAATGCAGCTATATAATAGTAAACTTCCATTTTTTAGGCATATTGTATTCGCAACTCACATAACTCTCTCTTCTCAGTGTTTGTTTTGTATGATCTGTTGAATGCGTCACACAAGTTTTATTACATTTAAGAAACGAAAACAACAATTATTTTCAACTGAGCGGTAGGAAATGTTCAGCTCAATTACTAGACTGCCCTTATATCTTAATTGCAAGATTTTTGGGCGAAGTAAAGCCTTACTGCTTGCCACTATTTTCTTGCTTAGGCCTAAAACAATGAACGCATTCTTGTACAAAAGCTGCGAAGTGTGCAGTAATTTCTCACCTGCATACATGTGCATAATAATAAAACACCATTGGCTCCGCGCACGCAGCAACTGCGCAGAATAAATTGTGCGTTCCTCTGAGCACACTGAAATGCTATATCGGGCACGCAAAATGACTTTTCCTGTTTTCGACGAGCACGAATATCAGTAGTTTCAGCACAGCGGAGGCGCACAAGCGTAGACGTACATGTACACCAGACCAGCAGGGTGCCTGTCGCGCATGCGCAACTGGCCAGGTGTGTGCGCCCACCTGCAGCTAAGAATGGGAGAGCTTGGGAAAAAACAGACCGCTTTGGGAGCAAAAAAAAAAACGTTTGTTTTTTTTTTTTGGTGGGAGGGGGAGGTCTGAAGGCATGAAAAGTTGGAAAAAACGGGTACGGTCACATAGGCCCCTAACGTACATAATCAGCAATTAATCCGCTCTCAACTGAAAGTGCAATGGACGGATGTGTAAAAAAAAAAAGCGTGAAAACGTACCCCATATTTAGTCTACCGTTTCAGTGGCAAGATAATTCGAGGTTTAACCACGACATCACGTTTGCTTCCAAGTCCATCACCATAATCAACGTAAGTGCGTTCAGTTCAAGAGAAAGGGTTGGTCCCACATCTCTCCAATTAAGCATAGGAGAAGCTGACACGACTAGTGCATGAAGTACAGGCCTGCTTTATTCTGTTGTTGTTCCTTTTGCTCTCCGTTATAAATTACTGTCAAGTTGGCACAAATTCTTTTTGCTCAAGAACGTGGCTACATGCGGTGATAATTTTACAAGTGGATGCTCAAATCCGCTGCTAAAAGTTCGCTGCCACTAATCTGTGCGTATAAAAGTTGCTTCCTCAGAAAAAAAAAAGGGGGAAGCCTGTAGTTTTTTTCTGGGCCTGGAAATATTATGGCATTTCTGCCCTCTCGATTCCGGAAAAATTCACTGCGGCAAAACTGCCAAGCGTGTTGGTGAACTACAAAGAAAAAAAAGGGAGAGATTGCCTCCAGAACGGTTGCTTGAATGGAAAAGGTGACGTGCGTTACGTAAGAGTTTTTTATGTGCCTATTCTCTCTTCCCTAATACGGGGTAGCCAACCAGAACACACTTCTGGTTAACATCCCTGCCTTCCCTCTTCCTCTTTATCTCTCTCTCTCTCTCTCTCTCTCTCTCTCTCTCTCTATTCGCACATTTGAACTTCTTAACTTCTTGCAGCGTCATTATTTTAATTGCGTTAAGGAGTAATTACTCATTGACATCCACCCAAGCGCAGATATACGGCTCCAACGGGAAGCTTTACAGCTTCCTCGGGAACTTCGCAGTTGCAGAAAGAAATTCGTTCTGGTCCGGAGTTCAAGCCCGGGACCACTGCTTCATCGGAGCTGTCGCTCTGTTAACTGAGCTACATAACCGGGACGGCAAGCTTATGGTAGGGCGACATCGAATTGATCAATAATTGGCGGAATCTCCCAAGATGGAGTAGATTTGTAATAAGGGAGTAATTAGTCATTGGCATCATTGGCATTTACTTCCGACAAAATCAAGTTAGGTGCGTGGGCTCTAAATCCCAGCGTTATGACGTAGGATAATGCCGTTTAATGATCACCCATGTGCAACTTTCAAGCTCGAACAGTCTGCGACAATGTGGCAAACTCTATCTGCCGAGCCCTCCAATAAACCTCTCAAATCTCTGCAGATAGACGGGTGTTTCAGCGAACACTTTCAAAAATTGGTGAAAAATATTGGGCTCAATATAGCAAAAAAATAGGTTTGGGATCACACTCACTGCCCCAGGGTATACAGTATGCTGCAAACCTCCTTCATTATTCAAGTAATTAACAAAAACCACACTAATTAACTTTTAATTATCGCAGCTGGGTGATTAGACCCAATTGGGAGTTTGATGCCGTGAACAACACGATGTCATATCAGTTTTTGGAACGGAAAAAAAAACTCGTTTCTAGAGCCTTGCAGCGCGAACAAATCCGACGCTTTTTCCCGCAGGCGACCGAAACTGAGCGCACAAGGAGCGCCGGAAGTATAGCGACAGCGAAGCGTCCGCTGGTGACGTGTCGTAATGAATGCAGCGCCCATTTCGAAACGCGTGTGCTAGCTTTCCTCGCTTGAGAATCTCGGCGCTCAGCTTAGACCGCGGCCGGCGTTATCGACTGCTCCGTCGCTCGGAGTAAGGAAAATCATACTCATCGTCTGCTACGCGACCGTCGCTTTTGGGAACACTGATAAGCACACCTAGCGCTCTGCCTGTCTGGTTAACTCCGGAAAGATTTTTTTATATTTTTTTATTTTCGTCACTATCTTCGCGAAAGGGACAAAGATACTCCTCTCTGACAGCGTGCAGATTACTGTTTAACGTTAAATAGTGCCGGTATATCGACATGCATTGTATCATTATTATCAAGCGTCTATTTCTTTTATGTGGTATCGGCTTGACTGCTACAATAAATGAGAATGACTTCGTAGATGAAAATATCCTAACTGAAAACATTGCAATTTTAGCACTACGATGCTCCGTATACCGGCTAGCTCAATACGGTTGCCGTGTGCTGGATTAGTCCCGTGCTGTAAGAAGTGCTAGTACTTAATTAGGAAACCTTGTCCGCAGATGTTTAGCACTTTCTAGTTGTATAACAAACAGGAATGAATGAAATTTGTACCTTTTATAGGTTTAGTTGGTTGCAGCCCCACTTGGACACTCCAGGAAAGAACTAGTATATGGGATGGAAAGAAGCCGTTTTCACATCGCGTGTTCAAAAAATTCTTGCCGTCCATTGCGAAGCACAGTAGAATGCGGTCTTTGATGGAATTCACAGCAGAAATGAGCATCTCTCGGGGAATCTTTTCACTTGATATCTTGATAATCTCCTTCAAGTCTTCGAGGTTCGCTGATTCCGTATTGAAAACTTCGTTCTTAACGTATCCCCAGAGGAAGGTATCCAGTGATGACAAATCGGGCGATCTTGGAGGCCACGTTGTTGTCCCCCCCGCCCAATCCAGGAATTGCACCGCAGAACTAAAAAGAATGTGGCGGGGCCGCGTCATGCTGGAACCACATTTTTTTTTCAGCGCGGCCAGTGGTATCTCTGAGTCAAATTCAGAGACGGCGCCTTTTAGGATGCAGTCTGCGCACTTTTTCCCAGTGAGGTTTCCGTCGGTGAAGTAAAGACCGACAATACGGCCGTCTTAAATGCCACACCAAACATTCGCTGACCATCTTACTTGTTGGTTGTGCTGGCGCAGCCAATGTGGGTTCTTGTCGCACCAATAATGCGTATTGTGCAAGTTGACACTGGAGTCCCTGCAAAATTGGGCCTCGTCTGTCCAAAGCACTGCGTGCAAGAATTCCGGGTCTGCATCACACTTAATTAGCCAACAGCTGCAAAAATCTAGCCGTTTCTGAAAGTCGTTCGGTGTCAGTTCCTGGTGAAGACACCCATGATAGGGGTTGTAGCTGCGTCTTGATAGTGACCTCCAAACTGATGCCCGGATGGCTCCGTGCACGTTGGCGATTTCCCTGACACTTGCTTCTGGCGTGACAGAAATATACGCGAGGACATTAATGTCAAAATCGTCGGTTGCGCTCCCTGGTCTCTTCCTTTCATGAACTGATCCAGTAGACTTAAATCGATTAAATATCGATACGAACGTAAGATGATTCGGAACACGACGACCAGGACGTTGGGAAACACACACTCTGGATGCCAGCTCCGCGTCCATTTGCCCGCTCACATAAGCGATCACAATGTCCACATTCTTGGCAGTGGAGTATTGGAGTTGCGCTGGCGCGGTCACTCCCACAATTCACACCATGCGGCGTGACGTTTTAATCCTAGACGGCACTTCCACACATTCAAGTGACTTGAAACACTGGCACTGCAATGGCCTTGTCACACGCGCACCTCCAAGACAAGCACCTGAAATGCAAACGACTGCACTCTATCGGGAAACTGAAGCTAACGCACGCTAACACAACCGCAAGAACAACTGCCCGATAGCACACAGCCACTGACGCCCAAGCTCTCCTTGCCACGCTGACACAGCTTTTCTTTTTCGGACGTGGTTCCTGATGCGCAGCGATCATAAGAAAACCGAAGATTAACCTAGTGAGTAAATGAATTCATGATGACGCACAAAAAACGAGCCCGTCGGGCAGCCATGCCAAAAGTGGCGCACAGACACACAAGAACGCCTGCGGATGCGCCCATCAGGGCTCTCAAACTCGACGTTCCCGTAGCAGACGATGACTATAGCTTTCCTAACTCCGAGCGACGAAGCAGTCGATGAAGCCGGCCGCGGTCTAAGCTGAGCGCCGAGGATTTCTAGCGAGGAAAGCTAGCACACGCGTTTCGAATTGGGCGCTGCAATCATTAAGACACGTCACCGGCGGACGCTTCGCTTACGCCATACTTCAAGCGCTTCTCGTGCGTTCTGTCTCGGTCGCGTGCGGGAAAAAGCGTCGGATTTCTTCGCGCTGCAGGGCTCTTGAAATTGAGTTTTCTTCATTTAAAAAATTGGTATGACATCGTCTTGTTCACGGCATCAAACTCCCAGTTGCGACTAACCACCCAGCTACGATAATTAAAGCTAATTAGTTGGCTTTTATTAATTACCTCATAATTAGAGGCGTTTTGCAGCATACTGTGTCCACCGGGGCGGAGAGTGTGATCCCGCACCTATTAGTTTGTTTATTGAACCCAATATTTTCAGGAATTTCGAAAGTGTTCGCTGAAACACCCGGTATACTATCCTCCTCTTTTCCGGCAAACACCAGTTTCCACGGTAGTGTGAATGATTAGCCCAACATACCCACAAGAAAGTTCATCACACTCACTCCAAGCGCGTTGGTCCAGCAGCTGGTGACCAGAAACGAAGATGTCCAAGGCGCAGGGATTTTTTATGTTTTTGTCATCACCCTAGCTGTCATATTCAACCGCCAGGGGTGTCCCGCCTTGCGAATGCCTTGACGGCGACAGGAATGCGACCCTTCAAAGCATCAGAACTTCCACCTCCTCTCGGTTCTAAAGAACAAAGCTTTTCTATTGGTGTACATTCTTGATGGTAGCGCCTCGTCCTACTTTTTCTAGCAGTCTATTGCAATTCGATCCCCATAAGTTTCAATACAGGTACACTGATCGTCTTTTTCGTGTCTTTCTTATCCTTGGGGCTGTCAGCTTTCTACATCGTACTCCCGGATGTGACAATTTCGTTGCTTTGGCCCTTGGAGATATGATAAACAGAATAAATCCTTGAAGCCCCGTTTTTTTATAGAATGAGCAGGATACCTAATCTCCGGCGGGCAACCCTTGCACCATCAGTGTTCCATCGTAAGCGCATTCCTAACCTCACCGTGGCTGAGTTCAGACGCATCTGCCGCCGGCACCCCAACCGAGGAAACATCCGTCACTGGGCAGCCAAAGCAACATGCAATATTAAAGGCTTATGAACAAGAATTCGTACAAATGTATTTTCTATTCAGGTTCCGGTCATGACTGGAAAGTAAATTTTGAGCGTATTACTGTTTCAAGCCTATTTCTAATATTTCTGGGTGGAAAAAAAAATCTTTCTTTTATCGTTCTTTGTTTTTTGTTCCGTCGTTCAACATTTCCGGAAATTTTACATCCCTGCTTGCTACTGCGCATACGAAGCAAGAACGTTGTTGGTCAGGCATATATCAATGCTAGTTTGTCTCTGTTGTGCCGCAACTATGTGCTTCCTTTGTCGTATTTTCCAGGCACATTCGTTTTCCGGCCGTTAAGTCCAAGGCTGCGGCTTCGTGGGTGTTTTGCTAGCCTCCTTAACAACGCGTACCGTGTTTTCGCTCAAAGGGCATGTGAGCTGCACATGTCCCCTGCGTGCTCTTGGCAGTTATGTGAGTGTTGCCGAGGGTCGACAGCAATCTCAAACTGTTCTCATCACCCTCCGTGAAAAAAAAAAGGAACGTTATCTTCACAGCCGTGAAAACACTGCAAGTCCTGGTGATTTCCTCGCGTCGTTCGGATTTTGTGCCAAAATGGACGTCCTAGATGCCATCCTGGATGCTCCTGCAGCATGCGTCGACTTGAGAGAGTCTTCCGTACCTATACACTGTTAACCGCTTAATCTCTATGTATTCCTTTATCGGCCTTTAACCTTTATCGTCGAGGTATACACGGCTGTACGTTTTTATGTTTTCATTCTTTTTCATGCTTTAAAGGTTACATACTTGTTCACAGAGGTCACAACTGACATTTAGAGGTATATGACTCCTGTATATATCTTGGTTTTTGCTTTGAAGACGAACGCGTCTCCGGCAGAACCTGTATACATTATAAGGCATGTCTATCTTTTACGGCGGTTTTTTTTTTAAGCATCAGTTATGTAGCGTAAGTGCCATCGGAAGTCAGAGCGTTATTGACTGTGCTTCCACGTATGTAGCCATATTTCGTGAATTGAGTGGCAACAGAGACGCTCTGAGCTTCTTTCCAAGTTGCTTGGTTTATCTAAGTCAGCCATCTGTGGCGGCGAAACAGCTCTCCAGTTTCTCGCGCTTAACGATGAGATTATTTGCAACTTTGACTTAAGTACGTATTGTATCAGGTGTGCACTTAACTAAGAATTCCTCACAGGAAGTAGCGGCACTCGTCGCTGTGGCTGAGTGGATTTGGCGTACGGGTTATCTGATCCCAAGGTCGCGGGTTCGATCGCAGCCACGGCAGCATTATTTCGATGGAGATTAAATACAAACAATTAAGAGTACGTTTAAGCTTCGCCTAAAGAGTAGATGCGATAGCGCCTTCTTCTACTTTTTTCTCTTTTTACTCCTTTTTTCTCTCATTTCTTTCCGATTACATATCTACAATCGTGTTACCGATCACGGTCATCGATTATAATAGCAATTACCGATCACATTACCGATTAATAACCGCAGTTATAAATTCCCAATAACCAATAACTGCCTACGCTACACTGCACGACATACTACGCCACTACATACTATTAGGTATACGCACCATTTGTTTCAGTACAATGAACCGCCATAACACCACCTTTTCATTCCGCGCAATTTGTGACGCCTAATTAGCATATTTATACACCGATTAAGGATGGATAGCTAGGCGAGTTGCTATCAGTAGTTCATTGCGGGTTGTGCAGCTAGAAGCAGAGGAAAGATAAAATGTCTTCCGTGTCGCCTTCTGTTTGCGCTGCACCACCCACAATGAACTAGCACGTTTATGTTTGTTTTTATTTTTTAATTACTATGAGATCAGCACACATTCCAAACACACGTTACTAAGTCATACACACCACAACGCGTTCACTCGTTGCTTTCGCTTTTCTCACTATACTGAGATTTGGCGTTAGATTATTCGCTGCTTTCCTCCGTACCAAAAGGTAGTGTTTCTGCACGTATAACATGATGGTCAAGCGTTAATACACTGACTTCACGTTGTTTGCCCCATAGAGGAGATCAGTTTTCTTTGCGTCTTTTGACAGCTGTAGCTATAACTCCATAAGTTACAGCACTGTACCACAAAGCACTTCGCTGTTTCACACGATCATTCTTCTTGAGCGAATATTCGCACAAGGAGCGAATATTCGAAACATATATGTAATTCATATTCGGTTAGGTTCGATCGCTATTCAATTTTAATTCCTTTCGGATAGTAGCAATACTATTCGGATTTGAAATGTGCTCTGCGCACAGCCCTGTATTAAAAATATTCACCAGTTAACCTTTTTTCGTTTTTTAAACCAAGGCTAGCCTGTACATTAAACAAATCGCTAGGTACAACTAGCTCCTGTGGTAACTTCATTGTCTATTCGAACAACACTTTGTGCATTGAGTGCGAGCGGGCGAACTTACAGGAGGATAGCACACAAGTTGCACTTCTAGAATGCAATCGCTATATACTGCGTAAACAGTAGGGGTGTGCGAATACTGAAGTAATCGAATACGAACCGACTAGAAATATGAAAACAAAACACCGTCCAATATCTGTTCAGTATGAAAAAAGCTAAAAATAATAAATAGGCAAATGTCCGAACTTTTTTCTAAAGAGCACATGGTCTTTACAACCGAAATTAAACATAACTGCACTCACTACACACTGCATATTAAAAAAAACATGACGAGCACTGACATCTGTACTACTTTATAGCCGTCGTAACTGAACGTAAAGTAGTTATGAAAAGGATTGGAAAATGAAACCCAAGAATGGCGCGTTATTGGCAACAAAAAATAACATAATGGGTAGTAAAACCTTTTTAATTCGCACCTCAAAGGACTATAAGAATGCACCCTATATAATACGCGGGAATTTTGCACGATCGCTTGCCCTGCCACGACACCTCTGCTCGGACCCTCTACAAGATACCCATGCGAAATTCCGCAAGGGCGCTTTCCCGCATATCAGAGTCGGCCAATCAAGATGGCGGAGCTCAGGCTAGCATGACTGTGAAGGAGACAGAACGAATGCCATGTGTGCTGTCGTTATGGGACACATTACTAATGGATCACAGAAAAAAAAGAAAAAACGTGCGTTTTGGCGTTGTGATTGTTCGAAGCGAGCCATCTTGTCCACTTGATGAATTTCGTATGAGATACAAGCCTAGCAGCGTCCGAATGTGATCGGTAAATGCGACTAACGATGGAGAAGAAAGAAGATTACGCCTCCGTACTGTTTTTCCAGGCAGTTTAAACTCGATCGTCAGATAATTTGCCCAGATATTTTGGTTTTCACAGCCGGATTTGTGTAAGTCGGCAGTATTCGGCTATTGTCGAATATTTCGATATTTGACAATATATATTTCTCTAATCAAATATCAACCGAATAACAAAACATATTCGATTTGTATTTGAAATTTAGACTATTTCTAATCCCCAATAAACCTTTGCAATGCATAAACGAACAAAAGTTTAGAGAGACAACGACATTGTGGTTTGTTCAGTTTTACTGCATGCTACCCACAATCACCTGATTCTTCAAGCAGATAGTGGCCTGTATTGGTAACTTTTTAGTCGTGAATACACACCAGAAAAGTCTTCTGTCACTGCTTTAGGATGTTCCGAGAAAGTACACCTCATCCGGGCAGTCAGACGAAGTCTGGATGTACTGCAAATACGTCCGGAATGACCTAAAAAACTCATCATATATTCGAAGTACCTCGTGATCATGTCCTAAGGACGTATCTACACTCTAAATAGAAAGGAGTAAAAAGGGAGTGAGCTGTCCTCTAGCGAGCTCCTTTTCATTAAAGGGGGTGCGTTAGAGGACAGCTTACTCGTCTTTTTTTTACTCCCGTATAGTTGTATTCGTGCTTAGAACATATGCTGTCCTCCGGTTGTGCCTTCATGTCGCGGCCGTGTGAACCTTCACGTGAAGAGTTGCTCAGCGTGCCCTTGGCCTGACGCCGCCTTGGTGTTTTTCTGCTGTTTTCTTTACCTCTCCTCTTTCTCCTATCATTCGTTTTTGTTCCTCATGGATGAATCATTCAAGAGACGTCGTCTCCTGCACAAAGCGTGTCGACATCAGCTGCACCCGTACTTGCTTGCTATCTTACTTGTCCGCCCAGATAGTGGGAAGCTTCCTGGAACCCGTGACTCTCCGTCTAGGCATCGCAAAACAGGGCTTCCCGATTCGCATGGCATGCCGCGCGTATCGCAGCAAGGTCAACGCAGAAATTCTGCATATGCAAAAACACCCCGGTATTATTCTTTGCGCAAGCTTACAGTTATACGCGAACGTGTCCAAATTACTCACTCAACCTCTATGACTGGCTCGAAGCCAGACTACATAACAGCGTTCAGGTCTTTGGACTCGTCGTTCTGTGGAGTGATTAGCAAATGCTTTAATCTTCCGCGACGCATATGCTCGAGCCACCAGAGGCGGTATAAAAAAGTATTCATAGACGTGAAAAAGATTAGAATTTTTTATCATCATGTTTTCTCAGTATCTTCTCCAACGCATTAAATGGACACTTTTGCGTATTTGTGAGCCCTTTCTCTAAAAACATTATTTTAATTAAACATTCGTTTCATTCGTTCATGCGTTTTGTTTTGTTTTTTCGGGCGCCGTGAAGATCACTCTCGTAAGCGGTGACCGGCTCCTTCACTGCTTTAGATCATGCCACTTTTGCGAGAGTGAGATAAATGCTCATTAGAAAATTATAAATAAATAGAGCTGTGGACTCCAGCAATGCAGCCGGTGATTCCGAAAACCTGTGAGCGGCGCGAAGGAAACATAGACAACCTAAGAAAGCATGCAGAGTGCAGGAAAGTTAGACGAAATATTTAAAAGTAGGGAGTATCTAGCGTTCCGTCCAGACGGAACATTTGCTGCTGCTGCAGTTCCGTCTAGACGGAAATATTTACTGCAGCTAGAGTTCTTTCATGTTACTCCTTTATGTTTATTTATGTTCATCTATGTAACGTTCAAGCCGACGTCCCGATGTGCCGGTGTCCTTTATTCCTTTATGTTCCTTTATGTTACTTTCAAGCCGACGTCCCGATGTGCCGGTGTCGAAGCCGTTGTCAGCGAACCCAGCAAACAATCCAGCGAAGCCGGCTGAGAGGAACAGTTAAGGCGCAGTTACGTAGTTGAAACTATTAAAAAAGTTCAAAAAGCAGCAATCAGCAAAGTCAGATGTAAAATTGTACACTATAGCTCAATAATTTAAGACTAGTGAAAGTTGTTGTGCGTTTTTTTAAACATGCTAACCGTGGCAAACATAAAGTAACTCTTGCGCAAATTGGAGTTCCGTCTGGACGGAACTCTAGCCACAGCCTTTAAAGTATTCACTTTAAGTGCAGCATCAACTCTATTTACGCTATGCTATGTGATGGTTCATTGGCTGTGGTGTTCGGCTGCTAGCCCAAGGTCAGGGGTCGAATCCATGCCGGTGGTGGAGGCGAAATGCAGAAAAACATGCTGCCACCCACCACGCCGCATCATGCCATACCATAGCCAACAAGTACACTAGTAACAATACTTATAATGCCGCACATGCTGTGCGTAGACAATCCGTCAGCCTGCGGACCAGTCAATAAATACCAGAAATTATTTCGACACGCAGCAGATTCTTGAGAGCATATGATGGCTTACTCTGAGCATGCATGTTTAAAAGGGTGTTAAAAGTGGTGTGGAGACGTGGTGCAGCAGTTCCTTTCCATTGCGCGAGCCTCTCACTTCCGTAATTATATGACATTTAAGGAGAAGAGTTTCATGCCAGAGGGAGAGCGGGGAAGGATGGGGCCGGGCGACTAATTCATTTCGTCCGTCCGATATGGCAATTGAATGACAAGCCGAAAACAACAACAGTAGCCATGCTATAGAAACTGTGATAAGAAAAAATTTTCAATTTGCATTGTTTTTTTTATTAGAAACATGTCTTCCTTCAGTGCTATGTTGGTAAAATTGTTAATTTGCATTAAGTTAGACTAAAACCGCAGCAATATTTCATTTTCTGCAACTATATTTCCGCAGTTCCCTCGTCGCATGTTAGCCGCAGCAAAAGTGCGTAAACAAGACGCTCGTTGAGTTACGACGACGCCTCAAACCTCTAATCAAACCTCTCAAGCCTCAAATCAAACCTCTAATAAATGGCCCATCAAGGCCATGTGAGAGCACAATTCAAATGCCATCAGCCTCGTCAGAGCCTCATCAATTCCAATGCCATCATCAAAGGCCATCAGCCTTCAATGGTGAAAGACTGAAATGGACCAAAACAAAAATGACACAAAGAGCGAAGTGGTAAAGGAAATCATTTGATGACTACGAACGCTGGCCGGCAACGGCCACCTTAATAGAAAAATATGCTGCTGCAGCACTCAATGTGTGGAAGGAGAAGACGAAAGCAGACTGCTCCATGTTTTACGGTTGCATCAGTACCTAAGGAACACATCCCTCGCACGTGTGCTGTAAATTTTCAATTACATCGTTCCCCTCAATCAACACCTCCGTTTGCGCAATTGTCTTGTTGCTTCACGGCCTTTTTCTACCTCCGTACTGAAAGAAGAGCTTTCTACTCAGACCAGTCATTCAACCAATCTGCGGGAAAGTGTTCCGACTTAATCAAATGAAGCAATGCCTTCACGCATTTTCTGCTTAGCAAACAAGCACTGGAGCTTGAAGCTTGAAGAGTTCACAAACCCCTGCAGACACCTTATACATGTTCATGTTCACTATATGCGAATGTTTCGCCACAGTTCAGTACTTAATCGCCAGGCCTTGTCAGCGATTAGCGTACTTAGACATTTCTGTGGCATGGGTATCACCCGCAGAGTTCGCTGACCCGGAGATAAAAGAAGCATGGCGTAATATGAGGTGCCATACACCATTCCTTCTCGCTCTTAAGACTTTTCTCGAGCAAAAAACAATTATACTCGCGGGCTCAGAAGAAAGTTTAAGGCACTAAGGATGGTCAAAGCTGATGTTCTTTGACAGGAAAGGTGACCGGTTATTCAAATGTCAGTGTTCCAAAGTCACTGCCCGAAGACGGCGGCACGGTATGCCTTCGCAGTTTAGTACTACTCACTAGAAAAGGGAACAAAATACATAGTGTCGCTGAACAGAGAGCGAATTTTGAAGCTGTTTTATAACGGACGCTAGAAAATTGTAGCATATTCTAGTATAGTGGAAATAATTATGCTTACACAGTTGGTAAACCTGGGTTTTAGGAATTGGCGGAACGTCAGGAAAGTCAAGGGCCCTATGAAACACGTGGTACATTTTTAAAGCGAAAGCTTTACTATGCCAGCCAGCGAGCCATTTCGGCTCGTCGCGCCGTGTGCGGTATGCCATATGTAGGCAGCCGTATGCCGTATGCGGTGGCGGGCGAACGACCTTGAGCCGCCGTTGCATAGCAACACCGCAGCCGCGCTCCAACAGATGGCGCCGCCATAGATATATATATATACCCTTCGTGAGGCGACACCTCCACTATATATATATATATATATATATATATATATATATATATAGCAGATAAGGTAAGGGAACTGAGGGACTCATTTTGACAAACTTATGAAGGGAGCCAACCGTCACCGAAACCAAGGTGCATAGATGAGTGTTTTAATTTTTTTTTAATGTGTGGTGCTAATCAGTGGGATAATGATACTAAGATTAATCTATCGCTTAAAGAAAATTACTTATAAAGCAGCAGGAAAACAACCATACCGCCGGTGGGATCCGAACCCACGACCTCCGAATATCGCGTCCGGTGCTCTTACCAACTGAGCTACGGCGACGGCTGTCCAATCTGCTGCTTTCGTGGGTATTTATATTTTTGCTTGTAAGCTAACCTTGAGAGTGTTCACCAGCGCCACCCTCGTCCATAGCGGTAGACGTAGCACGTCCTGTAATACCGCGAGTGTGACGTAGAACGTCATCTAACGGCGAGGGCGGAAACTGTGCGAGAGCCCTCTTATACTACCTATGGCATCAAGACTTCCAGAACCGAGACCCTCGTTAAGCAATTAGCAGATAAGGTAAGGGAAATGAGGGACTCGTTTTGACAAACTTATGAAGGGAGCCAACAGTCACCGAATGCAAGTTTGTCACAACGAGTCCCTCATTTCCCTTACCTTATCTGCTAATTGCTTAACGAGGGTCTCGGTTCTGGCAGTCTTGATGCCATAGATAGCATAAGAGGGCTCTCGCACAGTTTCCGCCCTCGCCGTTAGATGACGTTCTACGTCACACTCGCGGTATTACAGGACGTGCTACGTCTACCGCTATGGACGAGGGTGGCGCTGGTGAACACTCTCAAGGTTAGCTTACAAGCAAAAATATAAATACCCACGAAAGCAGCAGATTGGACAGCCGTCGCCGTAGCTCAGTTAGTAAGAGCACCGGACGCGATATTCGGAGGTCGTGGGTTCGGATCCCACCGGCGGCATGATTGTTTTTTCTGCTGCTTTATAAGTAATGTTCTTTAAGCGAAAGATTAATCTTCGTATTATTATCCCACTGATTAGCACCGCACATTAAAAAAAATTAAAACTTTCCCCTATGCACCTTGGTTTCGGTGACTGTTGGCTTCCTTCATAAGCATGTATATATATATATATATATATATATATATATATATATATATATATATATATATATATATATATATATATATATATATATATATATATATATCGCCGATATCAACAACGACCTACTGGCACGTGCTGATGTGACAAGCGTCAACAGAATCATCGAACCGGCAGCCAGGATTTCTGCGCATGCCCCGACGTCTGGGACGGCAGAGCACGTGGTTCACCAAGCCTTTAAAAGGAGCCCTGCATCTGCGTTCATCTTCAGTGGGCTCGGCAGCAGCGCATCGGAAACGATGTTCAGGAGCCATTTTTGCTTCATTCTTCAGGTTTGTTCTTATATGCCTACTAAATGCTTCCGCAGCGATAACCGCTGCCTATTGCTGCTGCCTTGCCCACTATGCATTGCGTACTTTTTATCTGATGTCCGGTCATTCACAGAAGATCTATTGTCATGCGGTAACATTGAATCTAACCCCGGTCCAACACAGGAGGATTTGTTGCTTCAGCTTGTTTCAGGCCAAACCAATATGACTGCCTCTATTAACCAGTTGCTGGAAAAACAGACTACGCTGGAGGATAAAATCGGAGGTTTATCTGTTCGCATTACCAACCTGGAAGACAAACTATCCTGTCTGGCATCTATAAGCAAAGTGGTCAGTGATCTAAAAGAAACGGTAGCTCAACTTGAGCAAGATAATTCATACATGCTAAAAAAATTGATGATTTAGAAAACAGGAGTAGGAGAAATAACTTGATTGTTTATGGTTTGGAGGAGGGTGACGAAGAAACTCCTACCAGTCTTCAGAATGCGATCCGGAAAGAACTCTTTGAAGAAAAATTGAAAGTTGAAATCAATAGCATAGAGAGGTGTCACAGGCTGGGAAAAAAGAAGAAAGATCAAAGCCGCCCCGTAATTATGAAGTTTCAGGACTACAGAGAAAAACTTTCGGTGTTACAGGCTTGTTCGGGGCTGAAAGGAACCAAATTCTCTGTGGCTGAAGACTTTTCCAGCCGAGTTCGTGAAATTAGAAAAAAGCTGTGGCAAAGCTGTGCAGTGGAGAAGGCTAACGGCGCTAAAGCCAAACTGATATTTGATAAGCTGGTTATCGACGGTGCTATGTTCGAATGGGACGAAGTGAAGAATGAGCCCTATCGTATATCTAAAAAGAGGGAATGACAGACGCATATTATGAACAAAAGGTTCACACTGATAAACGTCAACTGTCGAAGTATTGTCTGCAAAGCTACGCAACTTGAGGGCCTGCTGTTGACGTATGATGTAGAAATCGCTGCACTCACTGAAACCTGGTTGGGAAAAAATATTTTTGACAGCGAATTCGTACCACAAAACTACAAAGTTTTTCGCAAAGACCGAGATGGAAGGGGCGGTGGAGTGGCCATACTGTTCAAATCTTCACTGCAAGTCTTTAGAATGCCAGATATTGACGATGTAGAAGGCATCTTTTGTAAATTTTACAAAAACAATGTTCGTTACGTTTTAGGAGCCGTGTACAGGCCACCCAATTCCTCTGTAGCACTCCTAGTGAATCTAAAAAAATATATTGAGCGCCATATAAAACAGAATGATAGGCTAATGTTGACTGGCGATTTTAATTTACCAAACATAGACTGGACTGCCTTTTCGCATTCTAATAACATCATTGAGCAAACTATGCTTGATATTTCTATTGCCTTTGACCTGCTTCAGGTAGTTAAAGATCCTACTAGAGTCCACAATGGTTCATATTCAATTCTTGATCTATTTTTTGTAAATGGTACTGTCAAAGAAAATGTCGAATGCTATGTAATGACCGGTATTTCTGATCACAAAGCTGTTGTACTGACATTGATAAATGCAAACTTTGATCGCCGAAATACTGTCGGTTTCTTTCCTAATTTTTCTCGTGCACATGATGAATCTATTCTTGATATGCTCGACTTTCATTATGACCGCTTTATGAATTTTAATGGAAATGTGAATGACTTATGGCTATTTTTCAAAAGTGTTGTCTTTCAGTGTATTGAACGCTTCGTTCCAAAAATTGCAAAAAAGTCCCCAAAATGTAACCCTTGGATAACACAAGAGACATTACGCTCACAACGAAAGCTAAAAAGAATGAAAAAAAGGTTAAAAGCAGGAAACTATTCCCAAACGATCATTGATGAACAAACAGAAAAACTCAAACAGCTGATTGCCCATGACAAGGAAAAGTACTTTTCTACTCAGCTACCTACCTTCATTAAAACATGCCCTGAGAAATTCTGGAGGCAGATAACTCCAGCTTCACGATCTCATGATACTTTCAAAGTAAATGGAATATGTGAGCGTGATGATGCTTTGGTGTCCACGGCTTTCAATGACTACTTCAAATCGGTGTTTACGCAGGATGACAGCTCTCTTCCCTGCTATTCCGTGAATTTGCCTTCAATTCCTGATGTTGTGATTTCCGAGGCAGGTGTTCTCAATTTATTATTGAAGCTTGATGTAAAAAAATCTCCCGGACCAGATGACATTCCCAACGCATTCCTGAAGCGTTATGCAGAATGGTGTGCCAAGTACTTATGCATCTTATTTAACAAATCACTAAATGAAGGATCATTACCGGATGACTGGAGAACGGCAAGAATCAAACCAATTCACAAAACTGGAGACAAAGCATCTATTCAGAATTACCGTCCGATATCGTTAACATCTACAGCATGCAAGGTCTTGGAACACATCATTCATAAACATATAGCAGATTTTCTTGAACAAAACAATTTTCTAACTAATGCACAGCATGGCTTCAGACGAGGATTTTCCACTGCCACTCAGCTAGTACAAACTATACATGATTTTGCGCAGGCAATAAATGAAGGAAAGCAGACTGACGCTATATTTATGGACTTTAAAAAAGCATTTGATAAAGTTTCGCATAACAAACTTCTTCACAAATTAGGTAATGTACTAAAAAATGACAAATTACTTGCATGGATTACAGCCTACTTAAGAAACCGTCGTCAGTTTGTAGTAGTAAATAATTCCCCTTCCCCTCCAGTTCCTGTTGATTCCGGCGTTCCCCAAGGATCTGTTCTTGGGCCACTCCTCTTCTTGATTTTTATTAATGACATTGTCGATAACATCTCAGTTTCTGTTAGATTATATGCTGACGATTGTGTGTTATATGAAAAGATTACTACTACTGAGGACCAAGTACGGTTAAATAACGATTTCACTAAGATAATAACATGGTGTGACCAATGGCAAATGTGCGTTAATTATGATAAAACAGTGTTCATGCGTATAACCCAGAAAAAGAAGCCTCTTTTGTTTAACTATACTGCTAAAAACAAAGTTCTCTCTCAAGTGAATACTTACAAATACCTAGGTCTGCGGATCTGCAATAACCTCTCCTGGACAGAGCACATTGACAACGTTACAGCTAATGCCCTACGCAAACTATTTTTCCTCCGACGTGCTCTGAAGCTCGGCCCCCCCAGTGTACGTTCACTTTCGTATAACACTATTATTCGCCCTATGTTAGAATATGCCGTCATAATCTGGGATCCTTTCACTAAATCTAACATTGCTAAATTAGACAGAGTCCGAAAGAAAGCAGCCCGGTTTATTTACAATTCATATAACCGCACATCTATCACTGCACTTCTTAATCAAAGTGGTTTGCTTCCAGTCTCTCATAGAAATCGCATCTGTCGTCTAAAATTTTTATTTCAGTTAATCAAAGGTCAGTACAATATTGACACATCCAATATTATATCGTTCTCCTCAGGGTACAACACAAGACAACGCCATGATTTTACAGTAACACCATTAAACGCACGAAATAACACCTTTAAGTACTCTTTTTTCCCCAGAACGATTACAGACTGGAATAATCTAACTAATGATGCAGTAACCCAAACTTCACTAAAAAGGTTTGAAAGCCACCTTTAACTTTTTTTATAATGTCGTACCGCTACATTTCTTTGTTTCATTGTTTCTTGATCTTAAATTGTTGATCAATTGTTCTTGATTGTTTGCTTGTTCCTGAGGTCGTTTTTGTTGTTTCCAGAATTTATGTATTGTGTGCCCACCCCTGCGAAGGTCTTGTAAAAGATCGCAGTATCAATAAATAAAAAAATAAAATATATATATATATATATATATATATATATATATATATATATATATATATATATATATATATATATATATATATATATATATATATATATATATATATATATATATATATATATATATATATATGCGCGCTTCGCCTCAGTGTATTGTAGTCGTTATGGAGACCGCGAGAGAGATGCAACAATGACAGAACGAAGCGAGGAAGAGACAACGCGCTCAAGAGATGCCAGAAGAACGCGCCGCACGACTCAAGAAGCGTCGTAACGAAGATGCGGCTAGAAGAAGTCGTGTTACGTCCCGGGGTGACTCTAACTGCGGAAGAGACCGCTTTCAGTTTTCGAGAGCGTCGGAATGAGACGCTGCGTAGACGACGTGCCGAGGAAACGAAGCTTTCACAATTCAACTACGGTTAACCAGAGCTAAACCACAGTCAAATTTTCCTTTTTTTCTTTTTCGTGCTACTCCTAAAACGCAGGGCTTCCATATTTTCACCTCCTTTGTATCCTGCAATACCGCTTAACATTAAGGTTAACGATGTGTTTCTATCTACGCTACTATTTTTCTTTCTCTTCAATCTCATAAATTTATTAAGAACGAGAGACAAGACCACCGCACGGGTAGAGCTATCCATTTCAATTCCCCTGCAGAATACTGCCATATTTCCAGCTTGTCTACGCAGTCAAGGCAAGAGTCATCTTCTCAACATGATCCTCTTGGCGCAGCCTCATTTCACAAGGCAATGTTTCTCTGTAAGTGCGGCACAGACTTGCTAGAGTGTCTGTAGACTGCCACCATGCAAAGCACGCCACTGTCTTCAAAGCAACACGGCTGAGAACGAAAAGCATGCGTTCAGGGATAAAGAGGCCAGTGAAACTATTAATACGAACAACTAAGTGTCAGTGGCGCAGACCAAAATAAGCCAGCTCGTGAATTCGCAAGGTACGGGATAAACATGAAATAAATAACGGGCCACTCACGCAAGAGTCCTCAACACATATAAATTAGGAGTTAATCGTGTCCCCTCTCTTTTGAGTCATTTTGTTTGGTTGTGCTTCTTTTCTTTAGTCTCAAATCTAAAGTGTGACTACCTGGCGCTACTTGTTATATACGAATACGGTTTTCATTCCAGCCTGTGCTGGACGATTACAGCTGACTACAGCAAAGGGAAGAAACACAGAAATCCAGTAACGAATGATCGGTGGTTCCTCTACTTACACTCTCACACTTCCTTCTGATGACCTGTTTCCTTTGGAAGCACTCGAGAGCAGATAAAGGGAGCTTGGATGTCAAGTATGCCCTTTATCTCGGCGACCACGCGTCCCTGTGGATAACCATAAACAGTGAAGCTAACCATTGTTTAATCTCTCTGTCACCATTTTATCACATCAATGACCGGCGACGTATACCTACGCGCCCTCGAAGACCTGAGTGGTGACGACGATGCTCTAGAAACAGCTGTGAGAGCAACCCATCTCTTTACCCTTGTGCTGGAGAAAACGAAACCGCCGCCACACTGATAAGCGCAGCATGCTGCTGACTTCGGGCGCCTTGGGAATGGCGTCCTACTTGAAGTGATAACAGTGGCACCTGAATAAACCGGAGCCAGCGAATAGGTCAACGCTAACGCAGAGACGAAGCGCTGTCGTATAGCATGTTCTCAAATAAATGAATACTTGACTTGGCTATGCGATCCACAGCAGGGTTCACACCGAATGGAAATTCATTCTTCAAGTGTATCTCGGCATACTTCAGTTATATTTAGGCTAGAATATTCCCAGGAAAGCTGGTCGACTTCCTTGATCCTGATTCTGGAACCCGCAAAAAGAAATTGCTTTGGTTTATGGGGGTTTAACGTCCCAAAGCGACTCAGGCTATGAGGGACACCGTAGTGGAGGGCTCCGGAAATTTCGACCATCTGGGGTTCTTTAACGTGCATTGACATCGCACAGCACACATGCCTCTAGGATTTCGCCTCCATCGAAATTCCACCGCCACGGCCGGGATCGAACCCGCGTCTTTCGAGCCAACAGCCGAGTGCCATAACCACTCAGCCACCGCGGCGGCCGCAAAAGGAATTATGAAAGGAGAGGAAAGATCTCGTCTCATCCTGCCTGCGCAGTAGTTGTATACTTTTCATCGATCATTTTCATTCGCATAGCCACATCCGTGCTTCGATGTTCCTTGCCTTTACCATGGTATTAATTTCAGTTTTCAGCCAGGTATGCCTGCACGTGACACTGTTCAAACGGTCAACAAGTGACGTCGTTGCAAAAATTTTGTTAAGGAAAGGCAAAAGTGTGTGCTGCTGACTGCAATTCTTTATTTTTGTACAAAGCGAAAACAAACAGCTCTAAGCAAAAAGAACTCATCGCAAACAGCTACGCATCGTTGCTCATCGCCAATAGATTAAATATAGTACTTTCAGCTTTTCTCGTCCACTACAATAACTCGAAATAACTGTGCTGGTGGAAGCATGCCACTTGGAAGACTACGCGCACACAAGACAAGAGCTGTGCTTGCTCTTTGTCGGCCTAGCATGTCCAGGCACACTGAGTACTTTCCTTCGCCTGGTTATCAGCCCTCCTACAAAAGGCACACTTGGAAAATGTCTTGTTCGAGGCAATACGTGGTACTCTTTCCAGGCTTTATTTAAAGACTCGAGCAGCAGTCCGGAGTGATTCTTTCATGCATAGAAAAACCTTTACGTTCTCGGCGGCATTCAGTGTACCCTTGCGACACTAGATGACTTAACTACCACTAGGTCATCGTCACCTTTTAACCAGCGTTATTTACTGTATATCTGATTATCACCGTTATCATTTCTGATTTGGCATCGCATGACCAACTGCGCAGTCCACCTGCATAGTCGCTACTCATCTTTTAAAACAACTGCCGCGTGACCGTGACCACAGGAGCAGATAAACTGTCCTAGAGCATGCATGGAATGTGGTAAACTGCGCAGAAAGAATTGAAGCGTGTGGGGCATTACACTCCCCTTTGTCCTTTCTCAGCTTTTGCCCAGGACAACAAGAGAGGACAAAGGCTGATGGTGCACAAAATCGCTCGCAGCAACGACTATTTGCCGTATTCAGTATCTTCTGTCTCACAACTTATCAGCACCACTTAGATACGGCCAGAGTACGTGGGCATACTTGTATAAACCAATGATAGCAGCAAAACACGCACAAAAGGAGCGTGAGTGTGGGTTGCCTGACTTCGCGGGCGGGTTTTAATCTGCTTACGCTTCTATAAAGTTTCCGCTTATGAGTTTAGGCATGACTGCTGGTATGAGACACAAAACACTCGCTCTAAACGAACGCCCTCTACACATCGTCGCGGTCTTGTCACGTAAGCCTTGACTTTGGCGATGGATCTGCCGACACACATCTGCGGATTCCGAATCGGAATACGAGCGTTATGGACGAAGAAGGCTTTTTTACGATCAAATATACGCCTCTCTATGAGAGCTGTTGGTGAACGCAACAGATGCGCGCCCTCTCCCTAATTTTCGGTCCGGACGCAATATGTGAGAAGCAAGCGGCTGTTTGCATTCCTGACGGCTTGCAGCAGTGCCATGCCTTTGGTCAATAATCGTTATTTCGGAGTTCCTGTTTTAATATTCGACTGTAGCTCTTACGTCATCAAGGTGCAGAGCTATAGGTGCCCACCGTTGCCCTTGTCTTTTATAAAAGCTGGAGAAGCCCCAACGTAGCTTTTTCATAAACCTGCTTCTACGTTTTCCTGTTAGTGTTTGGAAATAAATTATTGGGCTTGGCCGCTTGGAAAAGATATTGAGTGAGAGACGTGCACGGCGATAATAATGGCTTGGTTACGAGGCAGCCCTAAGGTGCTGCTGCTAAAAAAAAATTATGAGCGTTATTATAAGCTGTGAAAACTTACCTGTTCCTGCGGGTCCAGCTTTATTACTTTTAATCGTGAGGCAACTGTGGAATATTGTAAGATACTGTTATGAACATATTGATAGGTATGGTCGAACATTCCAAAGCGTAGCAAAATATCGCTTTTACAGCTTTTCCGGTGCTCGAACTGGCATAGAAAGACAGTTGGGAGCGTTTTGGACAGAAAGTGGCAGAAAACCACAGGTATCCTGAGAAGGAATCTGCGGATGTTTTTGATTTTTGTGGCGCAATATGATATCCGAAAGATTACTTTCCGTTGAAAAAAATACGCTTGTCCAGAATGTCTGAGTATGAAAAATTCCGGCGCTGCCATTCGTGATAAAATTTCGCTGATGGAAGAATGTACCGCACACGATGGTATCTCGGTATGTTGGTCACACAAATCGGCGTACGTGATCTGCCAATTTAGCCGAGACTGCTATCTACGATTGTTTCGAGGCCACAGCAGAATGTGACGTAATCGCTTCTAAAGCACAAAGCGATAATGTGACCTCTTAATTTCATAACCTTTGTACTTCTGTTCGCAGCGACCCGGCAGAGCCCAAAAATGTCCGACCTCAGGATGTAGGGCAACCCCGGGCAGCAGATAACATTCTACTTGGTTTCATTTCATCCCTTGCCAATGGGTGTCCCTGAATTCATCTGTTTCTCTCTATTTTTTCAGTCATCATTAGCCACACTTCAAACAGAAAAACGTGGCTTCTCTTTCCACTGTTTTACGCACAATTTATCAGACAGAATAGCCAAACGTCGAGGACAATAGAATCTGAAGGTCATGATTAAAACTGTGGTGCGGAAATGCTATTTCTTGGCATCTGGCCGCAATGGGGTGCTGCGACAATGAAAAGGCGGCCGCTTTCCCTGAAATTAGTTGGTATCGTCCTGCAAGCCATCAGCGAATACCTAGTCTGTTCTAAACTTCGCCTGATGAACTGCCTCCGTACATCTTTATTGTCGGGAGCTTTGTAACCGCACTGCCAAGAAGCTGAACTCTTTTTCCTAATAATGGTTGATCTTGACCTAACCACGTAAATAACCAAAAGCTCGGTAGAAAACTGCAAGGTTGACCGGCCACATAGAACCAGACGTATGACATTTACGGCAAGTATCTCTTTTTTTGGCTTTCTGGTTGAGTGCCGGCCATGCAACTCAATAAATGCGGCTGCCCTAATTATCGACGGCTGTCTACACAGTTCGACAGCAACACTTCGCCAGCTACGAGGAACCCGTGTCATCGACCGCTCTCGGTGCCGCACATCCCGTGCCGCGGACACGACACAGGCGCTCGTAATTTGATCGGCGCAGGCAGGAGCCGCAGCACGCGCTCCAACGCCAGCTGACGTACTTCCCGGCAGACACAAACGTGAGCGGCCGCTCGCGAGAACCTTTCACGCCGCCACTCCCGCCTGCGGTGTCCGGCAGCAAGTCGAGTATTAGCACGCCGAACAAGCGGACGTCTCTTCCGAACGCAATGGCGGCGTCCGAAACCTCCCTCCCGAGGCGGCAGCAGCGGAGGCGTTGAAGAGGCAAGCGACGAGCATCAAATCTGGAGGACTTCGTGGATGACGAGAAGGAAAGGAGCGGCGTGCGATAACGGAAGGCCTCTACCCTCTCGCCGGCAGCCAGCTTTCCTCCTCCGTCATTCCACGCGCACGATAAGCCACCGAACAAACCGCGCCTCCCGGCAGCAGCGATCTCTAAATACGCCCCGACAAGCTTTGCAGACGGCACGCAACCTCGCTCCGGGGAGAGACCGCTACATATACGGGTAAGAGCAGTTCGTCTTCTCTCGCACGTACCGCACGAAGCGAGGTTCGGCACGGCGTAGCTGCGAGGCTACGCCTACGGTGCCGCCGCCGAAGCAGCTTGCGCACGCCGTCGGCTGGCGCGCAGCCAGCCATCCAGCCAGGCGCGCACCTGCGGCGCAGCAGCAGTTTGCCGTTTATATAGGCGGTTTGTGCGGACGGAACGCAAGTTGGGGCTGTGCGCAAAAGGCTCACCTCCTTGCTCGCTCGTTGCGGCGCGCGTTATCTCGAACGTGGGGAGTCGGCCGCGCTTGGACTGGCGAGGCCTAGCTAGCCAGCCGCGGAAACGCGCTAGCGGTGATGTCCGCCCCTCATCACCCGACGGGTGTGAAAATGCGCCCCCACTTAAACGGCCTCTCTTAGGTAATGCGGTGACGAAGTCAAAAATTCCGAGCGTCGCTGGACTGGCCATCCGAGCTGCGCTGACCGTTCGCGGCTTTCGTAATTCAAGCGCTGGCCGGGTCGTTTCAAGAATACCGAATGAATCTGCGCCTACCCAGCAAGAAAAATAAAAGGAATGAAATAAGGCTATCTTTCGTCATTAATGCTACGTATAAAAAAAGGGTAAGATAAGTAACCTTGAAGAACCTCGCCATGAATTATAATGAATTTTGAGACGAACCGCAAACAGGAAAACTTTCCTCAGCTTTACATTCTGGATGCACGTCTCATTCCTTAGTGCAGTGACCAGACAGACAATATATTTTTGAACGCAGATACATTTATAAGTGCAAAGTCCCGTCGCTCAACCGCCTCGCTCAGGCAGCTGCTCTGTTGCTGTGGCCAGCAGGGTCAGGAGTTGTTTTCTCGGGCGCCATTCGAAAGTGCATTCAGTCAGTGCCTTGTAGTTGCGATTGAGGCGATTTACCGACGACGATATTTACCAGAGAGACACAAATGACAGCGAAGTCTAAGGGTATCGGACGCTTAATAAAAACCATGATCCCGCCAAACGTCTGTTTTGCCACTTTGTACCCACGACGACGTGCGTCACAAGGGAGGAGCTTGAGCGCAAAGGTCACCCAGAGGAAGGGAGAGTTTTCTGAGCAGAAGAACATGCCCCTAGTCTATTGCGATGCAGCCTTTGAAATAAAATATCTGACCGCAAAAGGCAGAAAAAGAGCCATTTCCCGGAGGCAGGGAAAAGGAGAGTGGAGTGAAGTTGTATAGAACTTTTATTATTTTTGCATGTGTTGGTTCACGCGCACTTGACGCCGTTCGCGTCTCCGTTACCCGTTTTTTTTTTTTTTTTACTGCCTTACTTGCAGTCTGTTCAGTGCACTGCTTCCAATTAGGCTACGACTTCGGTACGCGTTTAGAGAGGCTGCTGAAGTTGTATAGTGCAGGTAAAGTAGCAAGGTCAGAAATGCAGCCGTTGTATTTCAGTGCTGTGTAGAATGCCACCAATCATTTTACTGTTGCCAATTTCTCGAAGTTCTGCTAGTGAAGGTGATGCGAAAGGTTTCGACTTCATGTAATGCCCGGTTCACTATTCCTAGCTGTGAAATTTCACCAGCAGTATATCAATGCCAACGCGCATAATTTTACCGATGTAGCTGTTAAATTAAAGGCAAATTTTGGCTCGCTTTTCCTTTTCTGAAGTTGGCCGCGTTCTACTTGTACAAACAGAAATGTTGACCGCGAGATAAATTGAGCGGCTGGGTTAGCGGAACTAAAGAACATTTTTGCATATCCTTTTTAGGCCTGTTTCTTCGTCTTTGCGGCCAGTGTTGCATACGACGAAAGCCCACGGCGGGAGATAACAGAAGCGACTAACATAAAAAAAAGGAAACAGCCGTCTAGGAAATAAGGCTCGTAGCAACAGTCGCATAAGCAGACAGCAGTTGTTCATGATAAATGCGAAAGAAGATGCGAGGATGAAAAGCCTGTTACGAAAGTAAACTACGCAGCAGTTTCAGGAAGGAGAAATGAAGGGATTGTGGAGGAGCGTTTAAGAGGGAAGGGGGGGGGGGGGGGCGTTGCAGCTGATTCTTTTTCTGTGTCGGGATGAGGGGTGGTAGGGTCCCTAATTATTGATGGCAAGCTTTGGATTCGTTATCTGTCCGTTGCCTATTTCTGCAGCATTACGTTTATCCTCGCAAATCAGTCATCACCAGTTGACGTGACAATCATCGAACTGGCATTCACCAATGATCACCTGCGGTAGAAGAGAATGCTCGATGATTAGCAACGCTTCGAATGACACGATAGATGTTTCGACAAATTTTAAGGTGGTGCGACTCAGTTTTCTCTTCTTTTTTATGGTTAACGGAACGTGAGAGAAGGTTTGTGTTCACGTATACAAAACGCAGTTCTACCACCTTCTTTTCAAGTTTCAATGTAGCGCCGATATATATCTATCTCCGAAGAGCCACATTATTGTTGTAACTTCCTACATCGCTGCTGACACAGGCATTGAAATCTGCGCTTATTTCTGCTGCGCGTCTGATTAGACCGCGCTATTCACATTTTAATTACAATACTGTGGAAGATCAGTTAGATTAATCGACCCCCAAATGACAGGGCTGTTTGCAGGTCACCGTGTACCTAAGCTGGCTGATAAAGACGATCATTGTGATAATAATTTTATCAAATTTTCTATATATGTATTTTTTACAACTGCACAACTCACTCATTCGTGTCCTATGAACTACTTTTCGTGGCACTATACAGTGTCTGTGGCACGTGATATACTGGAATCGCTCCGCTAGCATTTCTCTGACAAGCGTATTTAAAGACCAAGAACGAAGCCGTGTCGACTGAACATCGCTCATTTTATGCGATTCACAGCTTGCCGAAGATGTGAGGACGATGAACGACAACGACACACAGTGGCCTTACATTCTGCTTAGAGAAAAATTTGAATATTTTTCTGTGTGCATTTGGCACCCCCTACTTAGCAAAAACACCATGAGGGGTCCGAAAACTTTAAGAATTCACGCACGGCGCATACTTCTACGCTAACTGAATTTCACAACCTATTCTTCAAAAAGACACGTTTGTGCCCAACTAATTATCTTCATGATGATCCTAAGCAGCGTCCACGGCAAAACAAATCAGCTACAGCATTCTTTAGTAAAAAATTCAAGCACTTTACAAAAAGAAAAAAGTTACACCACTAAGCAGGACTTCCTAGACTCACCGTAGAACTTCGCGACGCCCATCTTTATGTCTTGTTTTTTGATGCGTGATCCTTTTTCCAGGCACAAAATAGCCTGACCATTCTCTCCAGTAAGGATGTCAAATGTTACCGGCATCACTGACTTCGTGGAAACAGTTCTAGACGCTGCGAAAAAACGGGGGCGGGAGGCGGGGGCGGAGTTAAGTATCTGAACTTTCAGTCCGTCTGCACGGACTAAGAACCAATCTAATCGAATGAACTCTGCACTTCTTGGCCCCATTACATAAGTTTCTCTGCAGACGTTCAAAGATTCACTGCGGAAACCATTAGCTGGTCCGCATAGCTAGTCGGACAGTCCGATCCAAGCACACGTTACAGGTCAACCGTCGATAGAAGGTATGAAGTTGTTCTTAAAGGCAAGCCTTTATTATACATAGACAGCAGCATGGCGTAGGGCTGTGCGCTGCGCATCTGTTTTCGACGCGATGAATGCCTGTTTGCATAGTTGGGTTACCATAGAGTGACGCCCATTTGTGCGAACAAGACTATCTAGCGTGTTCGGGCGCCGCATGCATAGTTTGCTGCCTTGCGCGCATGTCGAGTGGATTGCCATTACACGAGGCACATTTCCGACGGCCGTCGTTTTGCCGGAAGCACAAAAGCCGGGGCCCCGTCAGCCACACACAGCTGCAGCGACTCTTTCCTCCAACTGAATCTGATATTTCGCCAGTTTAGCACGCAGAATAAAAAAAAAAAGAGAAACAAATAGAGTGACTCAGTGGGCCCTATATGAGATATCTTCCCTTGCGGGAGGTTCGTCATTAAAAAAAGAGCTAAACGGAGCTCCAGCTTCGGTTTAACGCACATGGACTGGAATCTCGTAGAAGTATTTAGAAGGAAACCTGTGGCTTGCCTGTGTGGCTTATGCGAGCTGGCTGACTCTGTGACAACAACAGCAGGGGAGGAAGTCACGCATGATGCTCACCAGCCGCTAGCTGTTATTGTGGTAAAAAAATGAGTGCGACGACTTGTCAAGCGACTTGTCAAAGACAGCCTTGTCAACCGCAATGCACGTGTTGAGTGCGAGGGCTGTTGTTATATATATTCACCTTGTTATATGTGCGACATGCATGCATAATCTGTCAGGTGAGCTTGTTTCATGTACAGCTGCGTATAAATATTTATGAAGAGCTGAAGTGACCCTCATTCTGTTCATTCAGAATGAACTGATGATCTTTCTGCAGGTAAATTTAACTGCGTGACACGCATGATAGACCTTGACTGCAAATACGCGCTATAAGGGTTCCACATAGAGCGAGTAAACAGATACATGCGAAGAAAAGATTCCGACGCCTGAGGATGCCGCTCGCTATGGAATGAAATAGAAGTTTGCTGATACTGCGCAATGCGAAAGATTTTCGAACCACAGTATCGAGCGGCTACCGAATCGCAGCGTCGCCCAATTTCAATGTGAGCGTTAAACAAGGTATGATTTTTTGCGGTTTGAAATAAAACATTTTCCCTTTACCTGTATTTAGAAAACCACCGCTTCGATTGAACGCAGTAAAAGTCCTTGAATATTACACACTATTGTGCATGCAGGGATAGACGGATGCAAACGCCTGAGAGCACAGGCCCTTCCTCCGTCGAAGAAGAACGCCTGCAAGACAGACCAGCGCACAAGAGATTCAGAATGGATTTCTTTTTTGCAGTGTGCGCTGGTCTCTAGTACTCTGGCTACTACTAGACCAGCCAAAAAGTCTTTAAGTGTTTTCAAAAGAAATGAAGGTTGTCTCTATTTCTCGAATACTTCGTTATCTAACATTATCCAATAATCAGGTGTATATGTATAAGGAAATACCAAAACTGAAACTTCCGCTTTTGTGTTTACCTCTTCTCTTGTAGGAATTCTTTCTGCTACACACAGATAACGAAGAGACGTAGTCAGAGTGCTTTTAGTTCGACATCCGAGAGCTAGGATTTGACGTTTATTAGCGACCACTGCGGCGGCGTTTCGGGGCGGCGAATGACTCCAAACGATCATTGAACTGATAAATTTAATCGGCTGGAAAACGCAAGGTATGTACCGCTTGGAATCTGAATCTTTCCGGAGCCTTTTCATTGTGCGTAGCCATGTCTCGTGGCCCCGATCGAGTGCCTAAATACCGAATGATGGTCCCGTTTCCTCAAATCCTCAGCTATCAAGGCAAAACAGGATGCATACAGTAGTGATTGAGACGTAAGTCACGAAATTTAAAGTCTGACGAAAACTCGTCTGGTCGGGTAGAAGATTCATGTATGAAGAAAAAGGAATGCCGACCAAAAGGTTGTTGTTTAAAACGAAGACGTTTCGGCTTCCATACGGAAGCCTTGATCAAGGCTTCCGTATGGAAGCCGAAACGTCTTTGGCTTCCGTATGGAAGCCGAAACGTCTTCGTTTTAAAAAACAACCTTTTGGTCGGCGTTCCTTTTTCTTCATACATGAGACATAAGTCACGAGTATTGATTTTCTAGATCGGCCGTCCTCCGCCAGCGTGACGCACTGCGTCCTTTCATTTCTGCCACAACTTTCTGTGGCTTTCTCTCCTTAAGGCCTTCGCCTCCTTGCCCTCTTATTTTATTGCCGTCACAACTTGGCTCACACGTGCAACTCTGTCGTGCCCCTGGTGCACTGTTTAAAGCGATTTTCACTAAATCGTTTTTTTGCGCTCTATTTTATTCGAACATTCCTGCTGTCTTCTGTAGTCTCGCGCATTGTCCTCTCCGTGCTCGTTTGAACGCATTGTTTTCAGCCTTATTGTTTTGTAGGCACCGCCAAGAAGCGTAAAGTACAAGTGCATGAGGCTCTCTCTTCCTCTATTATCGCAAGAGCTCCCAGTTTGCTGGCGTATAGAACGAGCGAAGCAGTTCCTCCTTTCGCGGCCTCCGACAAAGAACGCATTCGAATCTTTATCCTACAGTGACCCGATCCGCACGGCTTCCAGCAGTATGTCGTTGATCTGCGCGAAAGAACACAGTAAGGGGTTGCTCCAATTGAAGAGCTGGGGTCATTGAACTTTCCGTATCTGAGCAAAAAAGCACCACTGGGCATTAAAATGGCGACGCAATACGGAGTGGGCCTTTCATCCTCTCTACTCGCCCATGACTGTCGTCTTTATCAATTCGAACGTGTGAAGAGTATTCGTTCAATAAGAACAGCGTGCTACGTCCATTATTGCCACCTCCATTACCCAGCGCAGCTGGGCTGGTCGGTAATGACCATATAGTTCCGTATTAGGGAAAATTTAACGAGCCTACTTTTTTTTTTCAGAAATGGGGGAAAATGAATGAATTAACAGCAATATCCAGCGTGTTTTGTTGGTTCAAACATGATGCGTGGTATTCGAGTTAACCGCCGCTTTTGACTTCCAGGGGCGTGCAGATAGGCAGATTACAGGCTCTGTTATATAATTCATACTAGCAGCCTCAGGTCCGGAAAGATGCTCAGTATTTTTGTAGGCACTGCCTATTTGTCCAATCCAGTTAACACTGTCTTATGAAGCTTATAACCAGACATGGCGGTAATTCGGTCACTGCGACGTAATGAACTGCTTTGGGGTAGAGATTTTTAGGTAGAATTAATTACTTTTAACGCGAAAGCCCTATTGGCCTCATGACCTGAAAAATGGTTGTGTGGTGAAGCCTCTGAGGTTAGTCACGTGATGCGGGAAACGGCGAGAAATAAACGAGACATTATATGAGGGTGCCCTTCACCAACCTAGAGAGATAAAATAAATATTTCCGCGACTGGGTTTCGGACCCTTGGCGGCGCGAACAGATCAGCTTCGCTGGCCACTGCGCGAGAACGCTATGCTATCGCCGCAGCTGATCACGCCTCGTGTTAAACTGCAACACACACTCGCGTTCTGCATTGCACGTCGTCGTCTTCGTCAACTTCCATCTTAGCGCAAGTCACGAAAGGAAAGGGAACGCGCTTTCAGTCGTGGTTTCAGCTACATGGCTTTGGCGTCCACCTGCGAAAACCTGCTTCCGCAAAATATTTCGTGGTTAGCAATGCTAACCTGTCGGCATTTTTTAATTATTATTGTTAAAAAAGCATCGGTACCCTTGGTCTTAAGAAAGCTGTATTCAATCGATCGCCAGGTTGGGCCTCGAAAGTAGGAGTGATGTGCTGAAAACTTTGGCCGCCAAACCAGCAAGGTTGCGCAGGTGGATGAGTGTCGCTGCGCGCATGGGTCGCCATATTGGCGCTGTGAAATGGGAAAGCTATTCAGCTTCTTGCACTGCACAAGCCCATAGCCGCACAGACAGACGACTTTACGAGTTTTGAGGCGTACTCGAGGCTGAAAGAGCTTTCACCGCTTACAGAACGGCTGCTCACAATAGCGCCAGCGGAGCGGCTATTCAGCTCTGCAAGAAGGCCTGTTCTTCAAACCAGGGTAAATTTTCGACGCTACCTTTGGAGCTGAAGTCCTTCTGCTTGTAGCAGCTCTGGCCAGTCTACTCCTTTCTATGCCCGAAAACTGCAAAGTAACTCAAACGTACTTTTCGCAGTTGTGATGTAATGTGATTACTTTTCTGCGAGCTGCAATTGGTAATGTAAAATCATTGCACTTTCGGAATTTTGAGAAAGTAATTTGCTATGTAATTCAATTACCTTTCAAAAGTAATCCTGAGCTCGGCTGCTGACCCGAAAGACACGGGTTCGGTCCCGGCTGCGGCGGTCGAATTTTGATGGAGGCGAAATTCTAGAGGCCCGTGTGCTGTGCGATGTCAGTGCACGTAAAAGAACCCCAGGTGGTCGAAATTTCCGTAGCCCTTCACTACGGCGTCCCTCATAGCCTGGGTTGCTTTGGGACGTTAAACCCCCATAAAACCAAAAAGTAATTTTGTCATGCATGCTTGCAAGACATATTTGAAAGTTCGTCAGGGTTTGAAAGTCCGGAGGTAGCTTGTGGCAGAGTGCAGTCCTTTGTCGCCAGGGTATCCTTGATTTATCGTCGAGACGGACGTCCTGGCTTGAGCCAGGGCGGAACTCGTCGGCAATTCAGCTGCTGTGGTCTGTATGGCTCGATGGTTACCGCTATGGCTCGATGGTTATCGAATCGTTTTTCTAGATTAGGGTGTTGACCTCTCCGAGGCACACTTAAGTCTGGTAGTAGCTCATCTGTCGATGAAGGCGTTCTGCAGTCGCCGATGGCTGGCACAGGAAGTGGTCAAAACAGCGAAGTGGCTAACACCAGGAGGTCACCGTCTTTTTCAGGTACCTTGATGAACTCACTGCAGCTGACCATGATTAATATATTGTGTCAAGCCTGCTCGGCTCTCCTGATTTACTCCTGATATGGCGATATGACGATGTTTTAGATGATATGAGATATATATTATATGACTGCATACGCACATACGTGGCAATGAACGCTCAGGTACTTTTTTATCTATTGCACCTTGTTACGTCACTTAAAATGTTGCTAATGCATATGAATGATGAACTGACACAAGCACGCAGTACCGCCAAGAATTCAGAGTTTACAAGAAAAAAGACACACATATAGAATACAAGCGAGCACCAGGTCAGCGCTCAATCAAACGGCGTTCGCGTCATCGTAGTAAATCAGCAGTGCGCTCAACTGGCGGTACCGTTCAAATTGTTAACACGGTACGATGCGCCAATATGAAGTCTTGAATGAGTACAGACGCACAAGCGGTCATTTTTTTTCTTTTGTCTTTCTGAAGTTGCTTGTTTGCGTTGTTATGTTTTCTTATCTTTTTTTCGAGCTTGTTGAAGGAATTTTAAACACGTTAACCTGCCTGCCCTTATGTGATGCCTTCGGGCCCTTAAGGACAAAATGAAGTCAAGTAAAGAAAAAAATGCAGCTTAGATAACAAAAGCGGGTCTAAAACCATGCTTTTCTTGAAGCAACCCTAATAACTCTAGCCATTTTTTTTTTCAGTGAAAATTGATTTCTAGGATGGTTCTTGCTTTCTATGATGTTTGTTAGGCAGCAAAAGGTGCATTATTGAGAAAATCAGATTTCCAAATGGAACATCTTTTTTCCCGCCTCTCGATTCGATTTCATGACGTCAAGACCCAAAAAACTTCATGATCACAGTTCGGAAGTGAGTGGCTATGTAGCCCAGCAATAGAAATCCGTGTTTTAAAAAAAACATTTTGTCACATTTTGTTAAATTTTGTGACAGGAATACTTAGATTCGTCCTGAGTGCCCTTTAGAGAAAGAAATAGCACAAAAAATAGCCTGCTTTGAAAAATCCTGCTGTAAACGAAGCGGCCAGCGCATTTTATGCTTTTTGCAAAGTGACAGCCCAGGCTGTCACTCATATACCTTGGTCCTCATTGTCTTTGTGACCGGACCGAGATATAAATCTCGCCGTCGGCCCTTTAATATACGTTATCCAATAAAGCTTAGGACAGCGTGTTTTTATTTCAGCTAATTCAGCTTTAGCTCAGATTAGGCGCTTTGAAACATCTTCTATAGTGCTGCACCAAAGCACAGTCATTAAAAGAAAAAAAAACAGAGCTCCCGCTGCCGACTAGAGTTTTGATACTGTTATCATAAAATAGATAGGATATTCACAAGCTCCGCCCCTTCGTTCGCACATTCCTGTGCCGAAAAAGGATGTATGTGGGGCGTGTTTTCTTCAGACGTGCAGCATGAGCAACAGCCATTCCAATCGGCCCAGTCGAGACTACGCTACACAATGATATTTAATCTGACGCGTAGAGATAACCTGTCCGGCGGAGCAAACGATACACCCGGCACTTTCCGGTCTCCTGTTTTTTACCACCGCGCTCTGAACTCATTGTCACAAACGCACTCGGCGCCTAGAGCTTCATACAACCCACTCGCCTCGTCATGCACTATAAAGGTATTTCACCGTTTGAGAGTCTGTTTTTGTGACGTAACGTATTTATTACCTTATAGTATTAACGAGATAAAGGCGGTTACTGAATTTGAAGGGTGGTGTATATAAAGAAGCCGAAGCTGAAAAAGACGTCCATTCAAGCGCAGAATTAGTTGTTGCTCATATTTGCTTGACAAACTCGTGTCGTCTGCATTCGTGTCCTCTGTATGAGTAATTGTATCCAACAGCTCACTGAGTGTGGCACCCCTATGATAAACGGCGACGCCGACGTCACGGCCGACGTCATTTCTGAACGAGAAAGAGTTCATGAGCGCATTTTTTTAATACATTTCAAATTTCACTATAAAAATCAATATATCCGCAGATATCTCATTGGCAGGCTTGAATTATTTTACTATAAACGTTTTCGCTATCGTCAAAACCCTTCTCTTTCGGCTTTCTATGACAGTCTTAGCTGCTCGATTCGAGCGATGGAAACACTATAAAAGAAAGATTTTTGGTATAATAGAGTAAATTGCTGGGCTAGTTGGTTCATAATGCGCAATGGTGGAACCAGCGAAACAGACGCAGGACAGGAACAAGGAGGCACACACACACAACGCCGCTGGTATGTATATACCGGAAGAATAGACCGTTACCTGCCATATTTCTATACCAGTACCTTCGAGATTTTCAATATTTAAAATTTTTGTCCGAGAATGTTGGACATGAGTCTTGTCAAAAAATTCAGCTTCGTGTACCAATTCATTGCACTTTCTTTATTTTATTATACACTTCACGAGGATGAAAAAAAAAAACGAAACCGACCTGGTAGCGCGAATAGGAAATGTGCCCCATTTTTTGTTTAATGCAGTGTTTTAGATACTACATTTAGGTCTGCGAAGGTCCGTCCGTAGATACTTTGCAAAATAATGGCCTCCCATTTTCCACGCCGTGATACGCTGAAAATACGCATGACTACCTAATGACTGGTATCATGGCTGGGACAGAGGGAGGTTGTTTGTTTGAGTTGAGAGCTGATGATGTTAAAGTGGACTGAATATACGTCTTGAAGTTGAGGGTGATATCACGGATTCTACGTATGCTGAAGTTGCGCATGCGCATTTGGAATACACATGCAGCTTTCTTTCACAGCGTAAAGACTACTCATCTCTCCCTGCAAGTAATTCGCCTTCGCTACGTAGCTCGTGGCGCGGGCTTGCTCTCTAACGGTCGCATAACAACTTTTGTCCAATTTTCTTTGGTTTCTCTCAGTTTTCTTTTTAGATTCTAAATTTTTTACTTTCCGTCTGAAACAAAACCGGTCATTTCCGTTTTCTTGGTATGGTGTTGCGCACACGACGAGACGAACACAGGAAAGAGTAGGACGACATCAGTCGACGCTTCCATTAGTTCAGTTATTTCGCCCTTTATTTTCTTAGTCCATCGTTGGGCCTACCCATTATCACGAACTTTTTTTGATGAGTCCAGAGCATGTTCCTGCTATGAATTTTTACAGTAATACATTTGTCCTTAACTGGTTAAACGGCATGGTAATATGGCACTGGCGCTGCTTTTGTGTAACAAGCGCTGTCACCTCCAAGTCCTTTCCTCAAGGCAATGTGCTAGCAGTGCAAGCCTAATGCGCGGGTGTCGCGAAGGGACTTATTTTTTCTCAATCGGAATTTTTTTTTAACGATCACGCCGCGAAAACTACACAAGCCTGCATTAAAGTGCGTTACCCCCGACTGCGCCTTCCAAGCCGCCTGCATCTACTTTGCTCCTGTCCGTCTGGGATTTTTCCTGATCCGTAATGGAAGGACAGTGCCCAAGGTCAGTTCTGGCAGCTTGTCGAGCTCCAGTCACGCCCCCACAATGTTGTAGACGTTGTCTGACGCGCACGTATTCCTATTTTTCGCAGATTAACCAGGTCGGAAGTGCGCCTGGCGGACATTGCGGTTCTTATTTTGACCCAGAAGACCGGACAGACGCCTCCTGAAGAAGGCTCAGCCCGAAGACACTAGTCATCTACACCTACGACTCCGAACGCGGCGGGTACTTGCGAAATCGGCGAAAGATGGCGTTTCAGTGGGCTCAAGTTGTGGCTCCTCTTTTGCTATTGTTCGGGACGCTGGTGTCTGGTCTACTTCCCATCTGGCTCATCAAGAGACTCAGCGTGGCCAGGTGGGGCAACAAAGCCTTCGCCTTTCTCGTCTGCATTGGGGGAGGCGTACTCTTCGCCACGAGCTTTTTGCATCTTCTGCCGGAAGTGCGCGAGGGCTTCGAGAAGTTGTCCACGGAGTTTCCGGTCACTGAAGCTGTCGTCTGCTTGGGCTTCCTTGCTGTCTACGCGCTGGAAGAAATAGTCCACGCCTGCCTAGGCCACAGTCACCACGCGTCCGACCATGGTCACTCGCATACAGCGACAGTAATGACTTGCAGGTAAACAAAAACCATTGTCCTGCGTTCAGTGTTCAATAACGATATATTATATAGCATGTTCTATGTATACTGGTCATAGTCATGGTGTAACTGGCGTTCATTAAGCCAAACAAGATTACCGACGTTATCTAAGCTTCACTATCCCGCAACTTTTCCGTGCTGCGTCGTAAAATTCCTGAAGAAGCACGCAACCATATATCCAGTATAAGCTTAACATTTTGATTAGATCAGCTTTGTTGAAAGTGGTATCGTATAATTCATACTGTTCCTCAAAGATCGGCGCTTGCTCCAATGGGCCGAATAAAATGCAGGGGAATAAAAAAAGGCTGCAATTTCACGCTGCTAAGATCCGTTTCTCTCATTTAAAAACCGTGAAGTCTTTCTTTTTTTCTTGGTATGTATCGTAACTACTAAATGTCAATGAAAAATATCTTACTCGTGATTCTAAGTGCACTAATATTGCAGTTACGTGTATGCTAGACAGCATTATGTGGAGCTTTTTCAACGCTACAGACCAGCGAAACCAGCGCAATGCGCTAACTAAGTGGTTAAATTTTTTCCCCTTCCTAAATCTAACATAAACAATTTCAACATATGTTCCACCTACTTGCATCTGTCTCCACGAATGTTCAAACAAATTTTAAGGCAAAGAATAACTCCAAAGACGTGCACAAATTCCCATTTCAATTAGCTCTAGCCAAGGGCCCAGAGGTACCGTGATACAGCGCATTTAAGGCGAAGGCGTGATTGCTACATCACGTTCTCGCTCTTTAATAAGCGGTGGAGAAGATACAGAAGTAATAGGACAAAAAATTTCGAACATCCGGCTTTGAGTTGTTTTAACTCGTTCATTAGACGCACATTTGCTTCCTGGAACGCACAGAATCTAATAATAATTAATAATTGGTTTTTTGGGGAAAGGAAATGGCGCAGTATCTGTCTCATATATCGTTGGACACCTGAACCGCGCCGTAAGGGAAGGGATAAAGGAAGGAGTGAAAGAAGAAAGGAAGAAAGAGGTGCCGTAGTGGAGGGCTCCGGAATAATTTCGACCACCTGGGGATCTTTAAAGTGCACTGACATCGCACAGCACACGGGCGCCTTAGCGTTTTTATGGAGGAAAAACGCTAAGGCGCCCGTGTGCTGTGCGATGTCAGTGCACGTTAAAGCACAGAATCTAATAAATGGATTCCAGGCGTTCAGCTAATCGAGGCCTGAGAGGCCAACCGAGAAACTAATAGGTACCACGCTTCTTTTTATTTTCTGTTTCCTCAACCAGCAGTCAAGACGCTGAGCAGCCTCCCCCGGCCCAAGAGAACGGTGAAGAACGCAAGCAGAGCTTTTCATCCGACGTCATCGGCAACCAGGACGCCCAGACCGCGGAGCGCGTTTCACTCGGCAGCGTCCTCATCGTGGTGGCGCTTTCATTTCACTCCATCTTCGAGGGTCTCTCGCTGGGACTGCAGTCGACGAACCAGGCGACCTGGATCATGTTTCTCGCCATCTCCATCCACAAGTTCGTCATCGCGTTCGTCGTGGGCTTCGACATGAGCGCGTGTAACATGAAGCGACGCAACATATTCATCTACATCGCCATCTTCTCCATCATGTCACCGCTGGGCGCCTTGATTGGGGCCGTCACCAAGAACAAGCTCGACGATTCGCCTGTGGTCGCTGGACTCAATGGTGTCGCGACCGGAACGCTTCTGTACGTTACCTTCTTCGAGGTCTTGCAAAGGGACAAGAACCGACAGCTGACCGGAGTGATGCAACTGCTGGCGGTGCTGCTCGGGTTCTCCATCATGTTGACGCTAGTCCTGGTTTTACCTCACGACTGAGTTGAAGACCATTCCATTGTTTGTTTTCTTCCGTGGGTTTTGTTGTTGTGCATAGTATATGCCAAGTGGCAATCCATCGGCCGGAACTGATGGTTGACGCGTACCTGCTGTTAATAATGATCGCCATCGAACAACTTTTACATATTGTGATACAAGGTGTCCACGAAAATGCAGCTTCTTTTTTTACTAACTGATCACGTGCAGTAAGTAATGCATCTTTTTGGACTAACGTGATCGCGTGCAGTAAATCATGCATCTTTTTGTACAAACGTGATCACGCGCAATAAATAACTGTGCATCTTTGCGTGAGTCATTGTGCTTGGTTTCCGTCCATTGTTGGCATTCCTAACGTTATTCTCCGCACTGTGGCCTCTCTCTAAGGGAGTCTTTCTAAGTATCTTGGATTTGTAGTCCCGTACTCCCTGGTAGTTTACTTCACTTCTGTCCGCTATTCTGTTTCTCAGGACAGCTTTGCCAGCTGGTCTGACTCTTGCGAAACGCGTTCTTTCGTTCTTTTGAACAACCTATAGTTACCGGGAACTTCGGGGGCTATCTTCAACTGTTCCCGAACTTTTGGTCGGGCTGAATTGAACATGCAGCAGACGACGGTGAAGTATACGCTGCTTGCGGCCAGTTTGAGAAAAGGTCTAAACTTAAACACTTCTCGCGGCGTTGAATTCCTTCTTACTGTAACTGCGAGTGAAGAGACAAACGTTTGCAACGTTCAACGGCGATCTCGCAAATATGGCACCGCAAAAGGAGTTTCAAATTCTCCCTCATTGGTTTCTGGGGGCCGTCTGTTTAGGTTCAGTGTCGAGTGAAGAACTGTCTGCGATGAGCGGCGACGCAGCGACGGGAGTTTCCTGCTCGTCGATGACTAAGGAGTGTGTGTTCTCAACGAGACAAGGCAGGTTTATATCACGAAACGCACCTGGCGCGTCGCAAATGACCCACATAGAGGTCAAGCGGGTGGCAATTTTCACTGCCGGGACAATGGCCAGAATTTTCCCGAAGTTCCGTAGCGCTTCGGATACGAGATTGCACGAGACCTGCTGTAGCTTCCCGCGCACGTCATTCTTTATTTTGCTTCCGGACCGTACACAGAGCCGAGTTGACCGATGACATTTTGAGCATTTCGGAGATGGGCAAATCGAAGAAACCATTTATGTCGGTATAAGCCGCAAGGCAGACATTTGTCGGCCCATAACATAGGCAACAGACACAATACATGGCTCAGCCACTGTGCGCTGTGTAAGACAGCAATCCCGAACTCGCACTTCGTAGTTGTTTTCTCCCTGCTTTAATGTCAGTCTTTTTGCAGCGCAGCTGTTAAATGCCGGTTCCTGGGCTGAGTGGCGTCAGTTGATTTAGCGTAAGAGGCGAAGGAAGAGTGGGGAGGAGGGGAAATGAAAGAGGAGGAGTGAGATGGACACGAGAGTGTGTGGCCCCGATTGGACAGTAAAAACTCATGGGGTTCCGACATAACACATACAGCAGCTTCCGGCGATAAATACATATATGCACACATACATACATGCACGCATGCATACATACATACGTTCGTACATACATACATACATACATACATACATACATACATACATACATACATACATACATACATACATACATACATACATACATACATACATACATACACGCATGCATACATACATACGTTCGTACATACATACATACATACATACATACATACATACATACATACATACATACATACATGCATGCATGCATGCATGCATGCATACATACATACATACATACATACATACATACATACATACATACATACATACATACATACATACATACATACATACATACATACATACATACATACATACATACATACATACATACATACATACATACATACATACATACATACATACATACATACATACGTACATACATACGTACATACATACGTACATACGTACATACGTACATACGTACGTACATACATACATACATACATACATACATACATACATACATACATACATACATACATACATACATACATACATACATACATACATACATACATACATACATACATACATGAACTTTATTGACCTATGTGGGCAGTAGTTTGTGCCCACATAAGCGCGACTACTTGCACGCGGGACAACAATGCACGGTCAATACAAATAAACAACCAATAAGTAACGACCATCTTTAGTCCATAAACAGAACTCTGCAAATCGAAAATAGTGAGTATAATTCCTATTCTTGAACCAATCAATAACCAAATTAATAAATATACAAACAAAAGAAAGAGTAACTGTAGTCGGTTAAAAGAAGAAAACGTGGTAAATACAGCATGCAGGTCACAAGGAAAGGCATTAAATTTATTCAAGGCGATTCATAAACCAAGCTCTGTGTGCAGACTTTTCAGCCTTGTTAGTATTAAAAACGCAGAACTTCTTTGGGCCGTTGGTTAAAATAAGAAACAAACTGATTTTTCCTATAATAAAGCTCATATATTCTGCTACACTGGCACGGTTACGGCGTGACCGCGCCGAACCAAGATAGTAAATACGAAGATCAACGTTGACTGCGCACTTTGGTGCACAGCAGTTGATTTTGTCAGGTCTTTCGATCTACAAAACGGGCAGTGCCGAAAACACATGGCCAACACTACAAAAGCGCGTTGACACGAATACCAAGAGGGCTGGCCGCGTGAACTGCACAAACCCAACTTCACGTGGTGCATTTGATCCTTAGCGCTAACGCCGGTGCTTTTGGCGCATTCTGTGGGCTGAGTGGCGATCATCACTGAAGCCTTGAAGATGCGGAGGAGGGGAGAGGATGAAAGGTGTGTGGCTCCGATTGGACAGTTGGCCCCCCCGCAAGTGGCGTTCACGGGTGCTGACTTGGGCAAGTTCAGCTTTTGTACGTTTGATTGCAATCGGCGAGTGAACACAGCATACCACATCTTCCGACGAGCATTATCCCTACGGGGTGCGCGATTATTCGAATATTCTGCTATTTGATGCGCTGAGCGAATCAGACAGTGCATATTCAAAATTATTCGAAACAAATTGTAAACGATATAAAGTTTTCGAATAATTGACACGAAGGTTGCCTCGGGCACGCCGCAGCTTTATTCGAGAGCTATTCCAAAAGCAGGGCCTGCTTGTTAAACGCCGCCGCGCGGTCCAATCATGTGTCGGCGTTTATGAGGCTCAGAAGTATGGCCTCCAAGACTGATGACGGGACAGGGTTCTACCAGGTTGTGCAAACATAGCATTCATGCTAAATACCTGAGGTCATGGCTCATAACTCTTGTTTCTTCATAAACTGAGATGTGGCACTAGTGTTCTCGTCGTCGTTGTCACTAAAGCGAAAAACAATTTTTCGATACGTAGGGCATGACGGTCACAGAGTTAATATATTGACTTCGGGCTACATATGAGGAGCACTGTTGAGTCTTTCGACAGCCAACATTTAACTCCACGTGTTATAGCGCCGCCACTAGCGCTTCGCTGTTTCGCGTGAATATTCTTTTTATACGAACATTCGGTCATTCGCGCAAGTAGCCAAGAATCATATTATTATTCGAATCGTATTCGATTAAGTTCTTTCATTATTCGATTCGTATTCGATTCAGTTTTTACCTGTACAGTATTCGATTCGGCACCGACGCTACAACTTCTTTGCATTTGATTCGGTTTCGTAAAAGTACTGTTCGCAGACTCAAAAATATGCCCGCTCAGCTGCGCTCTCCAATCGATTACCGATTATCGATAATCGTAAGCTTTGTCAATTTCTTGTAGTTTCCGCAAATCTGTCGAATTTATTATCATGTTGCACGTACCTGGAACGATGGGAACTCGTGCACAGTCGTCCACACACTGGAAAATTGATTTCGAGAAGCAGGTGAATCCATTAAGTACGTAAGTACGGAGCACTATAAGGACCATCTTCAAAGCGGTGTACAATGGTATGTTTATACATGCCAGTACAAAAAAAAATGAAAATTTTCGCTGTCATCGAGCGCACCGTGAAATCTGCCATGAAACCTGCTCTTTAGCAGCACAACACTGAAGTGCACCTACCATTTTCCAGATGCCTGCTCAGCCCACAAAAAAAAAGTTGGTTTTGCATGTATCCCAGGATCTGGAGACCATTAACACGATGTATACTCTTTGGACAGAGGGTGTCCTGTACTTTGACAATGCTATAGAATGCAAAGAGTCGTGTCAATGCCAGGAAATTTCTCTCTCATAAATGTAAAAACAAGACCGCTGTAGTTTACCAAGAAGCACTAAAATTTTAGCCTATATCCCCGTAAGCAAGTGCAGAACGTTTATGCAGCGCAAATGAAGAGTATGGTCTTAATGCTCAGGTTCCTGGGAACAGCTTGGTTTTTTCTTGTAGTAACCTTACTGTAGATTGACGCAGCCCTCTTAATGCAAGTGAACGAGCACGCTTAGATGGATACGTATACCGCGAAATTAGGGTGAGGTAAATGGACGTGTTGCAAACTCACTAATGCCTTCCTGAACTCCGCAGTCCCCCTCTCGCAGTAACAGCAGATATTTCACGATTGCCTCGAGATCTAACCATGAAAGCTGTAAGCTGCAGCTTTTAAGCGGTCGCTTTATCAAATTTTGCTTACTAGATACAGCAGCTCAGAGAAGAACCTTTTTTTTTTCTTTTCGGCATAAATCAATCTGTGAAACAGGTCAGCGTTAAAAAAGACGAACACAAGGCGAGAGAACGACGACACGACACAGACGAGCGCTTCTAACAACTGCTTAACCTATTAGCCCAGCACCAAGTCTTACTAAATCAATCTGTAAACAGTAAATATGTTCTGAACTTATGTTTAAAATGTAGGCCAATGTAGAATTGACCCGCAGCTGTTAGCAAATGAAACACCGTATTTCATAGCCCAAAGAGAGAACATGACCACGCTGATATATGAAATAGGATTAACAAATTCGGCTTCTGTTGGCTTCTGCTAAATTGATTTACCTGCCACACCGTCCTTTAATATCTCTCGCTTCTAGTTGGACGACTGCAATCTGTGGATCATCTTACAGCTCAATTTCCGCATCGGTTTGAGCTGAAAAATGTTAGTTTTCCCCATTTGGATATGCGAACCCGTACTGCAACATCTGCGCCTGTAAATTTCTCTGGACGAGTTCTGGAAACGCAGCAGGCGGTATGTGAATTTCCAATGAGGCAGTCATTGCAGGTTTTAAAAAAAATTTAGTTCTTAATGTTGACCTATACTACATCGGTTTCACGTTCGGAAACATTCGCTAAAATGGATCTGGTGGCTTGCCATCGCCGGTTTATTGCGGTACAATCTTCTCTCTTCTTTCTCTCCTCTCCTGTCAGTGACGCGTTGCTCCCCCTTCAGTGTTGGGAGCAGGTATTCGTTTCTTTGTGTCTGTATTTTATGTTTCCGAACAGCATAATAGCATAGTTTAAGCAGTTCGTGCATAATGCGGGTTAGCATTTGCTCGGTCAATCCACGCTGAACGAGGCGAGCAAGTAGGTAGAGTCTTTGTATATATTTCTTTACGATTACTCTTTAAAACCACTTATTCGCTGCTGCAGGCATCACAGAACATTGTTTAAAGTTGCTCCCGCTGAGAATTATTCACGACCTAAAAGCATACGAAGTCGCCACACAACGGTCAGCGACTACGAGCATGCACCGACAGCACGGAGCAAAACAGCGATATTGCAACTAAAAGAAAAATTCACCTACGGCCGAGATAGAATATCTGGCTGGGATTTACCGGCGATAAAGGCAGGAATGCCTGTTGAAAGCAGCACGAAAGAAAAGTCGCAAAACAGTAAAGAACGATCGTTATTATCTCGGTGTCGGGTTTTTTTCGCTTCTGATAAGGCCAACCAACAATGTGCTGCTACCAGAGATAGCCAAGGTGGAAAGTCGACGTTTGGTCGTGGCGTATATGCGTACGTATTGCATGCGAGCTCGGGTCATTATTTTTTAGGACAAAACGATGTTCGAGCTCATGCCTCAACGAATGTGACACCTATTTGCAAGCACACGTCATTTCGTGCGTGTAACGCAAATGTACAGGCATTTCTTTATTCGCGATTGCAGTGAGCCATCCAAATCTGTCCAGTCCATCGTACGCTATAGGTGCCATGTGCTCGACATACGGGAAGAGCACGGCTGCGCTAGACGCTTTTATTATACCGGAAACGTTTTAGCAGAGACGTATACCGATTTACCGGACACCTCCAGCCTAAGCGGGGATATGGGTGGGGCCAGGCCAAACCACTGCGCGTGCGCAGAAGGCATCCGGTAAACCGGTATACATCTCCGCTATAACGTCTCCGGTATGATAAAGCGTCTACGGTCTGGAAACGTAGCCATGCAAATGTGAACGTCTGTGACGCGTACACAGTGCCAAGCACGTGTGTATCGCCTTCAACACGTGATGCTCATTCCGGTATATCACTCGCTACCCCCGCTGCAATTACTGAGTCACTGCTTGCTTGTTTTCTTTTCTAACACCGCACTTTACAATTTCGCTGACATTCCTCCGCAGTTTTTAATTTTCGGGAGAAGATCTAAGGGTGACCGCGCTATTGTTATACAACAGTTCCTCTCGATTTCCTTGCTGCAGAGAGAGAGAGAGAGCGAGCGCCGCTCCCTCACACTTATTTATTGCTTCGCTACCGCATAACGAGGCACGCTTAAATGCTGGACGCTAGCAGAAAACCGATACCTCATCACTATTCTTCAAGTCAACATCCTGTTAAACCTTGTGCCGAATGTGTATTGCGCCTTGAAAGACCAGATTTATCTGGCAAAATTGAAATGACCAAGGGTCCTCTCTTCTTCGCTCCAGTTGACGACGACTTCCAGCCGCCATTGTGTCCCCTGTTCCCTTTCGTTCTGTAAACAGTTCCTTATGACAGTTGCTGTGCCATGATGAAATTCGTGGCTAGTAGCTGTGAACAACCGGGAAACCACACGAGCGTTCTATAGGTCACGTGTTTCTTTCTTAATAGTTCTACTTGTAGGAGAAGGCAAGAGCAGAGTGTGGCGTCTGTTTCAGCCGGAAGGGGAGAATATCAAGTCATGATTCAATCTCTGGCACGTTTTTTTTTTCTTTACGGAGAAGCCCAAGGTAGTGTCTTGTACGGGGGTCTTGGGCCGCTCCTTGGATATGTGCCTAACTCTGACACTACTGCCTACCTACCGTTGCCTGCCTTGCATTGTTCTTGCCACACGAAGGTCCTCTTATATCCGCCACATGGGCGTCAACAGCTGCTCTTTGCACAGCTTTATCTAGCAGCCAATTACATTAGCCCATTGTGCGCACCTTGCGCTTTATCACTCAATGTCGTTCCTGCAAGAAGGCTTGCCAATTCGTTTTGTTTCGAAAGTAGCCTCGGTGTTAGTTGCAACGTGCTGTATTTAGCAACACTGTACGGTCAAGGCAACACCGGCTGCCAAAACTGGTCAAACTGGCAAAATGAAGAGTTGAAAGCAAAGCAGAACAGGTTTATTTTCTTCGCTATTTTAGCATTTAGTCAAAACACGAGCCGCTAATTTTCCGGCGCCATGTTTTCGGGAACTTTTTCATTCTTCCTTTTATGCTCGTCACTCTTTAGTACTAGGTATTTGATCACAGTTGTGTACAGTGACTTGTAGATAACATCTGATTCTGTTGGCCATGCTTGTCAAGTAGCTACTTGCCTTTTTATCTCTCTATGGCCATCGATATCGGGGCATGTGGCTGCACTTCTCTTTTGGGGGGGGGGGGGGGGGGGCATTATCTATTCAGCTTATTCAATGATGTGGCGAGAGTCCCACCGCGCTGCTGCTGTATTGATAACGGCCGTGAACGTGCTGTAGGCAAGAAGATGGCTTGCATGATGCCTCCCGAACCTCTGTGCACAAGCAGGCGGTCCGGTCCCGTTTATCGTAAAAGGAAGTAAGCGGCAATTTTAACAACCTCTCAAGCTTCTCAAGCAAGAGTGTACATGAGTGAAAGATAAGATCTGATCTTAAAGATAAGCTTCCAGAGTCCTACTCTGTGCATCGAAACTGCGGTGAGTGCAAATTCGTTCACGTGTAAACATGACGTACTTGCTCAACCTCTGAACTACAGCAAGCTTATGTTTCTTCCGTTGTGTTCAATGCCTGCTGAAAATTGCTTTGTTCCGTTTAAAGCGGCAATGGTATACTGCGTGGGCTATTTCCATTTGGTTGAACACCAGAAGTGCAGGAAATACATGATTGCAAACAGACCGCCGCCCCCCCCCCCCCCCCCTACTTGTGGCCTTTAAATCCGCCCCGAATAATACTCCTTGTATTCATCTGCGATTGAGAATTGACGGCGATATTGATGTCCTCGCTATAGGGCTGTTTCAAGGTTGAAGAGCAGAAATCAGGCACACAGAATAGGCCCAATAACAAATTTAATTCGGTTCAGGATGCTGCCGCTCAGTGGACGTCTCGAGGTGGCGTCTGGACGCGACTGCGGTGATCTGGTGCTTGGAGGTGACCTTGGCTGTGGCGGCAAATATGATGATGGTCGACAAGGAGGGGCTAGCCTTCTTCGGTGGAGCACAGAAATCCCACCTGATCTCACTCGGCGTGTAGTCGCCTCTGGGAGTGATTTTTGTGGATTCTGGAGTTTAAAATGTCCCGAAGCGACTCATACTATGAGGGACACCATAGTGGAAGGCTCCTGATTAATTTAGACGACCTGATGCTTTTTAACGTGCGCTAATATTGTAAAGCACATGGGAGTTTTTGTATTTCCCCTTCATCAAAATACGACCGCCGTGACCGGGATCGAACCTGTGACCTTTGGTTCAGCAGCCGAATCTCAAGAGCCACTGAACCACCGCGGTGGGTGTCTCGGGAGGTGAAGCTGAGTGGACCGCCCCCAAACCCAAAGAAATGCACCACCTCAAGCAGAGAGGAGAGCGTTGCTGAAGGCTTCTAGCACTGGACCTCCCGAAAAACTCGTAAACGTCCTCCAGCCCACTTTAATCTATTGCTTTTGAGCTAGACTAGCACAATTTTTTTAGGCTTTCGTTCTTGACAGCATGCATAAGGAATAAGAAGCAGATCGTGATAAAATTCCATTATGACCACGCCGGTAAATATGTTTCATGCTGTATCAAGAATATCAATTTATGGATGGTGGTTGCTCTTGCTGTGCATATACGTAGAGCGGAAGCTTTGCTGCGATGGCAAACTTTCTAAGTGGTAAAGTTGAATGGCGCAAGGGAACAAACACTTTATGATGAACTAACTAGCCCAACAGAAAGTATTTCTACGTTGATAACATTCAAGGAGACTGCCTGTCACACTCCTGCCGAACCATGTCTCCATAAATTTGCAAAAATAAAATAGTCACAAAGTGTAACGAATACACTCGTCAAAACTGTAACGTGGGGGCATATCAGCTAACAAAGGATTTAGTTAAATGCGCTTGCCTTCTTGCTAATCTCGATTTCTAACAACTGCGTACCCTAGGAAAGCTCACACTAAATGTATATCAAGTCATTTCTTTCGCCTGTTTCAATGTCGTTTTATTTTTCATATTTTGATCTATTAGCCTCGATCGTTCTGCGAGATTGGCATTGCTGATTTCATAAATTACATAAATGTACTCAGCATTTATGTGCCCCGTAATTTAATAAATCATTTATGTAGTAATCATGCCCATCTGTCCTATATCTCCTATTCATATGTTACCGCTCTACAGGCACGTAGCCAGAAATTTTTTAGGGAAGAGCTTGGGAGACCGAGGGGGGGGGGGGGGGGGGCGGGGTATTGGTACGTTGCGATGCATGCTCAACTAGAAAAACTGGGGGAGGGGGGGGGGGGGGGGGCTCTCCCTTGGATAGGTGCCAGCCGCTTTAGATAAAATCTATAGAAGGGCATCAGGCTTGTGTCCTTGTGTGATGATGACATCAGGCAAACCGCGGTGAATAGTGCAGCTACGCACTTTGATCACTGGCCTCGAGTCCCGGAGACACGTACCTGCAATACCTGATTAACTTAAAAGCTTTTTATGCGTTGGAGTTAACTTTGCTGGTCTGCAGACACTACGACTCAGCGGGCTAATGGCTTTTTATATGCCAAAACATGCCTCTAAACTGACTGTGCGGAAAAAAACATGCTGTACCATAGAACACGAATGATATGGGAAGCAGCACCGTAGGTCATGAACCAATGCGAATTTGTACCCCTCTTGTGACGCCACGCAAATTGCCAAAAAAATTGATTTGTCATATTAAATAATTTTTATTAGATCAGATGACCACCAAGTAGGTGACCCCTAGCTTGCTTTGTGAGGACGTAGTAGCAGTTGTTCACGCGTACAGCGAGTAGCAAGCGTGATCTTTGTCTCTCAGGACTCCAAAGTGATTAAGTTATTTGTTTTAGGTTAGCTTATCGCACAACTTCGACACTGCTGATAGAAACGCATGCACTTCAGCATTGTTATTCGCGGGTGGCTTTGAGAGAAAGCGCAGAAACTCTATGCTGGATAAGCCGACTGCCGTTGATACGTGTTCTAGTTTGCACACAAGTGGCACTCCAAAGATGAGCTCAGGCGCGTATGACCAGCGAAAAGTTACAGAGTGCGGAAGAACGGTGAGTCACTTGTTTAATAGTATGTGCTCTATATGGACACGTTTTTGTTTGTGTCCCTTATTGGAGATACCGCATAACATGAGAGGAAATACTTCGCTCAGTGGTTATCTATTGCAGCAATTAGTAATGCTACATTTGGATCCAGCAGTCAGTATTTTTAATCTGGGGACAATGCTGGATCCTGCGCAAGATTGCGATAGTGCGGGCACAGCGTGATGGTGTAGGCCAAGCAAAGTGCTCTCAAACACGCCTTGTCGAGTTTTTGTTGCGTCATAATAATTATAATCGTTGGCCAGCACCACCTGGCACTTGTCTTGTCGACGCGTTTTCGCGACAAGCCATCGCTGGTCGTCCTCCAAGGAATAAATGAGGTGTTTGCTGTCTCCTTAAAGTACTCTTTCCAAAAACAATCTCTTCACGATTCTTAAAACTGTTCTACAAATATAAGCATGCCCTGTGCGGATGGTGCAGCGCACCTCTAAGCGTCTCTGGGCAAGTCCACGGTACGACCTTGGTGTAACTGCGTGATATACGATCTACATGGTGCTTCACCTAAGACTTTACATGATTTTTAAAAATGGGCTCTTTGATTCAGAAGAGCGCTTTTTTCGGCTTAGCATTGTGAGCGGTATAGCACATCAGAGTATAGCTAAAACTTGCTAAATAGCAGGTCGCCTAATATTGAATAGTTAACTTTTAAGCATTACTGTTAGGCTCTTTATTATTGAGAGACGTGTAGCTCACCGTAAGCATTATCCATATCAGTTTTCAGAATTCCGAACGCGAGGTTACCCTTGGCGCTGTGTCCCAAAAAATTTTAGCTATTCCGACGAGTTAGGTGCACTGGAGGTGTTGCTTTGCCTGCAAGCTTCTTGAAAGCGCGTGGACCACAGCGCCGAAAGTAACAGTGTTTTCAAAATTCCAAAAACTGATATATATATAACTTACGGTGAGCTACACCTCTCTAAATAAGAAAAGAGCCTAACAGTAATGGTTAAAAAGTTAACTATTGAATATTAGTTCACCAGCCTGCTAGTTAGCACGTCATCAGTAGTCTGGTGTACTACACCGCTAACAATGCTATGACAAAATAAGTTCTCTTCTAACTCAAAGAGCCAATCTTTAAAAATAGTGGAAGTTCCTAGGCGAAACACCCTGCATAATGAAACTAACCTCAGTCACTCTTGTGTTCTGCGAACTACCTTCACCGCGGCTTCGGTTACCGCAAGCTTACAATGTCTGTTGCAGTACTGCAGGTGCTGTCATGGACACCACGTCGACGGTGCGAGCACTGCTTTTGCTGGGAGGCAACCTGATAGCTGGACCGTTTGTCTACTGGGTTCACATCCGGGCAGACGTGCGGCGAAACTCTCCGAAGTAAGTAATTTTAACCAGCTCCTAGTTACTAGCGTCACTCGTCTTGAGAAGATGGTTTATGGCTTATTGGGGTTTAACGTCCTAAACGACTCAGGCTATGAGGAACACCGTAGTGAAGTGCGCCGGAAATTTTGACCACCTGGGGTTATTTAATGTGCACTGACGTCGCACAGTGCACGGGCCCCAAGCATCTCGCCTCGATCGAAATGCGACCGCCGCGGCCGGGATCGAATCCGCGTCTTTCGGGTCAGCAGCCGAGCGCCATAACGACTGAGCCACCGAGGCGGCTACATCTTGAGAAAAAATTTTATATTGTTCGTAGGGGACAACTAGTCTATCAAAATCCTGTAAGCCTTTCTTTGATAAAAGTCTTGTGATAGGAAAAAGTAGAGAAAGGTTAACGCGCGAAATCATTGAAGCCGAAAAGATAAATAGGTCAGGATGCTCGTGTGTTAGCACACCTTCCATTCTCCTCTCAGATAAAGAGCTCGTTTTTCTAAGAAATCGATACTGTTCGCACGTGTGATTACTGTTTTCTGGTGTATAAATGTGATGCTTCAGGAGAATAAAATTTGTTGGAAGTTAGCGCTCGTGGTGTTCGTCTCTCGTCTCTTGTGTCCTCGTCTTTTGCTGCGCTACACAGTGTATTGGAACTATGTACCAACAAGCCCAAAAAGCCACGCTAGTGTGGACCTAATTAGAACGAGGCCGAAAAATATTGTGAAGACAGAGAAACAAAGTTGCAGCTCTTACAACCCACAGTATTTTTCTATTCTAAGGACTTAAGTTTTTCAAGCAGCTGAAGCAGATACGCAGCCTCTGTTTACTTAATTTCGCTCAATGCTTTTATTCGCGTAGGTGCCAATAGGTAGGGGATCACATTTGAGACTTAAATTAACTTTTTCTCATGCACTGGAATTTTCCTTAGGCCGAGAGCTAGGAACATCATGCGTCCAGGGTACATCTATAGTAGACGAAGGCTTCGCATTCATTCTCGGGGAGAATATAACCATTTATTTCAAGGAAAATAAAGAGTTCCTTTTCGGATTGTTCGCTCCTATGCGTACAATCGGCCACAAAACTTTACGGCATGCGAGTGTGAAGGAAAAATTTTATTTCGACACAGTCAAGCATGCCAATCGCCTTAAATGTCTGAAAGTGTGCATATGAACGTGCATGCTTCATCAAGCTATAGTAACATTAGCTAGCGGCTGGGTCGCGAGGCAGTGCTGCAAAATATTTTTTTTCTCAGCACACGCATCCCGCAAACTTTTGTGGCCTATGGTAAGTGGCACCCAAGGCTCCCATCATCTTTGGAACAGGGTGGGCCACTGTAAAGATTATTACACCTGACGCAGCTGGTGCTCTGTACCGCATTCTTCACTAGTGAAATTTCGCAACTTTCGGGTTGTCGGGCGCCCATGTGCACAGCACACCTGATAACTTGTCCGATGCCATGCCAACTGTGTCACTGGCATTCCTTCTGCATTGCAGGTACCACCGCGTCGCTCTACTGTTCAGCGGAGGCATCTTGTTCGGTGTGTCGTTCGTCAGCATGCTGTACACGGGCTCCCGGACCTTGAGCCAGGTCGCGTCGTATGAAGTGCCGGCAGCAGAAATAGCGGTGTGCATAGGATTCGGAGTCGGCCTGTGCCTCCAGCAGCTAGGCCTCGTCATGGCCGACTGGGCCGCACACAGGGGATCGACACGGCGCCCGTGAGTGGGAGAATGTGGAAACGTTACTGTGGCGAAAATCGCACTCAGTCTGTTTCTTGGGAATGCAGTGACGATGACATGCCTTTGCAGGGAAACTGAAAAGTAGTTGTTTCTGCTACATGTACGACTGTCAGACGTTGCGTAGCGATTTATAGCCTGTTATCATGGCCTTTTAGTGAGGTGAAACGGGCCGGTGTGTACGGTGCCGATTACATGACAAGGAACGATCGCACTGTCTGTTGCAGGTTAGCGTAGAATGAAGGAAACGTCTAACATATGGCACAGTTTAATGATTGCCAAAGGCTCCTGAAGCATGCACGCACATATAATACAACATAGATCATCAGCTATAAAGTCGGGCTATGGTGCCAAGCAGGATAGCCACGGACAGCAATACTCGGAGCCTGCCATCACCTATGCACTTCGCCCACCGGAAAAGTTGCGTACAGACGCATGCGGCTCACTTTTATGTCTTACAAGCATGTACCCCGTAGCTAGCCACCTTGTGCACTCAATCTGGCCATGTCAAAACCTTAGTAACAAGGTAACCATGTGGACTAGTTGGTGTATTTCAGGCATAATTTCACCAGCGAAAGTACGAGACACCAGGAGAAAAACACAGGACAGCGCTGGACAGCCACCGTTGTCCTGTGTTCTTCTCCTGATGCCTCGTACTTTCGCTGGTGAAATTATGCCAGAACCTTAGCATGCAGCAAGGAGCATCTGATTCTACGCACGAACCACCTAGCTTCTGTGACGCAACAAGCATGCGCTGGGGTTCAATTTTCATGTTTTAGGCTGTTGCATTAATGTATATTCGGGTATTGTGCTGATTTTGTATTGACTGAAGGACTGTCATTTTCGTAATCCAACTGCATTTTCCAGGGATGTGGACGTGTATATCTCATGCGTTACCTATTCACACGCGTGTGATACTTGGATGCACAATGAGGTCTGTCAGTTTTAGATATAAAATGTCCCACCCAATATTAGTCACCGTTATTATTCTATGTTATTCTATGTCTCGACGTAAAAACGATGTAACGAAAACGACATCCCACTGGTGGCATGTTGTTTTTATTCTAATTTCTAATCAATTATCTTTCAGGTAAGCAGTGATTACACTACAAATTGTGCATTGATCAACAACACAAATAAAAAATGGCAGTGGCTTAGCTTGGCTAACCCTGGAATTCAGCGAAAAGCACGGACGCTTGCTAAGCGTCTGAGGCTCGTCCGTTCTATATATACCCACAGGACCCCGTGGCTATGACGTGGTATCATATGGTCTTACAACACTCCCATCGGATGTCATCACGTGACTTCACATCCCCCATCGGATGTTCTTAAGGTCAAAGGTCAACCCAAAGGTCACTCAATGTCAAAGCACATATGTCAGAGGTCAACTCAAGGTCAAAGGTCAACTAAAGATCATTGTTCAACGTGGCTGGGCTGACGGTCGTTCAAGGTCATTCTCCGGCCAACGCGTCGACTGCTTTACCTAGCGTAGTGAAGCTTTTCGATTCAAAACCATTCCCTAATGCTTTCCTTGATTTCTGTGACTGGTGGCTTCTTTCATATCTACTATATGTCATAACAAGCCCCTCATTTATCTAAGATACCCTTTTCTGCTCAACAACGTGCATGGGAAATGTATCGAAACTTGACTTGCTCATATTTGTCACAAGTTTTATTTCTTCGGTACACTTACCAGAAGGCGCGAGATTGTGAAATTGAAACAAAATTTTAAGCTAGTTACAAACACTAAGCCTGCAGACTTCATCAAATTATAACGAGTCTCATATCTGTAGACAGTTATGCTTTTCGTAGCCTCTGCATCTAAGAACGTGTCAGTACCGTAGTGAAACTGAGAGAAAAGCTCGACATACCCACTTATGCTTCGCTGTGGTGCTCAACAGATTATTTCTGTGCAGGTCGCGTACGGAGAGCACTATGCTGTCGTCCTACTCAGAAAGTGTCGACTACGGTGCCACCGAATCCAGTCGTGCGCATTCAGACCTGCACCCAAGGGACAAGCCACTCCCGCCTGTAGACGTCTGGGTCTCCCTGACAGCTGTCGGCTTCCTCAGCGCCTACTACGTACTGCACTGTTTCACGCTTGGGCAAATTCCCGATCACCTGTCAGCAGTGGCCAGCAACGGTTTCAAGGCCGCCATAGGGAACACGGTCATGGTCTCCGTCGCCCTCGCAGTAGTGTTGTACTCATCGGGGTCTCGGCCAACTGTTCTCCTGGTCGGGTCTTTCCTCTTCACTGTGCTACCTGCGGTGGCCTTCGTCATCGGCGCTGAGACTCAGCGGAAGGTATCCAAATTCTACGAGGGCATCACTGACACATTCTCCTGCGGCGTCCTCTTGTGCGCGAGTGCGCTTGGCATCCTCTGCCCCTACAGTCGATCAGCCTCCAGCTGCTGCTCGTTTCCGCCTGCTGCGGCTGGAGTAGTATGCACGATCCTCCTAGGCTTTGGCCTTCCCGAAGTGTGGTGACCTGTGTGCAGTGCGCGTTGATGCTGGGACACTCGCTTGACGCCTAAACTGCGCAGACACTGCAAAAGCCAGTCGGACCATGGGTTTTTACAACTCTATATGTGGCTTGTTGGGCAGGTCGTCTGTGTATTGCGTTCGCTGCGATGTTTTTTTTCAAGACAAGGTGCTATACCACATGAGCATAGGCCGTGCATTCCAAGGGTAGGAGTCAAATGCCCGCTCGCGGTGAGTGCTGTTCCTATGTATGTATACGTTCCTATGTATGTATGTACTCCAGGTTTATATCGCAGCTGAGCCAAAGAATTGTTATCAACGTTAAGGTAAACACGAATAAAAAAAGCCAGGGTAACGAATACTTTTGGCCACAGACTACCTCAGACAGCGATGAAATATTAATTTCAAGAATATTAATACCATCAGTTGTATGTCATTGTAATGTTTTTTTTTAGTTGTTTTGCCCCGGCTGTGTTAAACGGCCGTAGTTGCTCATGTGAAGGAGTGCCAATAAAAATGGGGAAGCGCTTAGAAGAAGAAAAAAGGAACTAAAATCATATTATACAGTGTCTGCGTGTTGGTAGCGTTTGTTCTCAGGCAGGAAAATCGAAAAGTGATTGAGATGAGAGCGTTTAGGGCGTCTTTACGAATACTCTATGCCACTCTACAGACACCCCATACTGTCATCAGGACTGTTACTACTTCACCGAGGCAAAATGATAAGAGATACATCAAATTCTCTCGCCAACTGACTATGCCAAGGCCGGTGACTGGAGAATAAAAGGCGGAAGGGGTGGCAGGGTGCTCTTTTTTCCGCATATCGGAGAAGATAGTTAGGAAAAGTGGTATCACGTGCCGGCAGGTGAGAACAAACAAACTTGAGAACAAACATTGCCCAGTACCACGTACGCGTGTCGTTGGAAAAGGGGCAGGGCGATACTGAGATTAGCTGTGGTGAAGAGCACACCAGCTACCAAAGATGCTTGACTGTTTCTATATGTTGTAACCAGGCTCAGCAGTGTTCATGTACAGTCGATAGCAAAAATCTACGATTTGTGAGTGTGTCGAAAGTAAATTAATTGCTGCGCCGTCAAGCGAGCAAATTGCCTGAAACACCTGCATGTATTAGCGGACAAGCATGCTTCCGACTACGGTATCAATACTAGACGACTGGATTGCGGGATGACACTGCAGTAAATTTGTTCTCTAGCACACGCGTCCAGTAAAATTTTGCTCCACGACGGTACTAAGGAAGCGTGACAGTGCCGCATATGACGCTTGCAGTGGAGCGCGGTCTTCATTTTTCTTATCATTTTTGTAAGTGAGTTCAACGACGAAAAGTGTTCATAGACAACATGCGACAAGTATGCCACGTATTCTATTTACGAGCGACTGTTCACAGTCCCATTGTCGCCATGTAGTTGTTGTGTTCAGTGCTGTTATGTTATGTTACATTAGGTAATTTCGTAACTTATCCTTGTAGCATATAAGCCAAGCATTTAGTCCTCATGATAAAATACTCTGTCATGCCTCCAAATACATATCATTTTTGTTTGGTTGTTTTTCTCGAGAAGTGCTATTTAAACGCCAGCCGTTTCTTCGAGGTGTCCAAATTCGATCCATGACATATTCACATCTCCCTTATTTTACGCTCTGTGGGCCTCTTTTCTTACCGAGTGGGTTATTCGTGCGGCGTACTGTGTGCACGAATGTGCCGACAGATGACCTCGAGTGTTCATGTCAATAAAACAATTCTCGATTCCCGAGCTGCGGAAATGCTTTTTTCCCTTCACTATGGTTTGCTATAGTTATGGAAGATTAATAGCAAAGACAGAAGACGTTTGATAATTTCAGTACATAACCATACACTTCAAACATAACGACAAATGAATACTATGGTATATGCTTAGAATCCCATCATGCGCAAGCGTTTTCTACCATTGTGGCCCGCTCTCGTTTTTCGATATTGCCAAGTGTACACGCGCAGTTCAAAAGCAGCGATGTCAGGCGGGTACGGTTTTGGTAAATATACTTGCTACGAATTACGAAACCTATAAATTGGCAGTTCACGTGTTGTACTCAAAAAATTTCAACATTAACAGTTTTAAATATTTGTTTGTGGTGATTTTGTTCTTCACGTGGACGGAAAAAAAATTTATCGTACAAATGACCTGTGTTTTCTGAAAAGCCGCGTCTTGGCTGGGAGTGGGCATCAGTATAGCAAAGACAAATTAGTCTCGTAGTGCCATTAATTTTTTTCATGACAGCTGTGTGTACAATGTTTGGGGAAATCATTGCGTCGTCGTACGGACACGCTGCATGCCAGACACCCTACTCTCTAACCCCACTACCACACCCCATAACTCCTTACTGACCGGCTACTGCAATACTATCAACGCCCCTCCCCCCCCCCACCTCCCCCCCCTACCCACACCTCACCCTGACATCCTCCCTTGTTGCGTCTGTCACGCCGGACGCCCGCCTCATAGTTAGTGTTATTTTACACCGCACCACTAATCCGTACTATACATAGGGTGGACACAACGCACCTGAAGGCCACAAGCTCGCATCGTAGTCGCCGATATTTACATGCATGAGCGCGACAAACACTTGGTTCTGCATCATGCGGCTGACCTCAAAAACTGCACTTAGTTTCTTTTACATGCACAAAATATGTATCGCACTTCTCGAATATGCTCGTCCAGATAGTTCTATCTCGAAGCGAACGAAGGATAAATATACTTCTTTTCCCGCGTTACGTGGTCGGCGGCATTGGTTCGCCGTAATGCGCGCTCTTTGCCACGCTCCTATCAATTGTTCCCGCCGCCATTGGTGAAGTTGGATGCCATACTAGTGGGGAAAAGAGGAAGTTGAGTTTTGGTGTAGGGGCACATCTGGTGGTATTGCCTGCAAACATTACTGGGGATCGCGTATTGCTGTGGCCAGCACAGTATTTTCTTTTGCGTGCGCAGCATTAGTCAGCATGGAGAGGGGCTTGCGCCAATATTCTCTGCCATACCATTAGCTATTTCGTATGCATGCATAGTAAGCTAGATTCAAACGTACGCATTTTGTCTCAAAGAAACGGCTCTAAATATAAAAGCTTGGCTAGTGCACTCGGGAGACTGGTCATCACGAACAACGTATGTACCTCACTGAATTATGTTAAATCCAATTGTGCACCTGGTTTACAACTTCGCTTGATAATGTTATTGTGACAATTTTCTTTGTGATTCATCTTTGTGACAGCTTTCTTTATTTGACAGGACAGAGGGTCCTACTGCTGCCTAACGCAGAGATCGATATTCCTCCAGTACGTGCACAAATCAAGCTCCACTTCAGAATCATTAGGGAATCCTTCCGAGAATTAACGAATCTGCTGTGTACCAACCAGCCTGCAAGGACCCATGATTGGAGTAGAGAGGTTCACCTCCTGACCTTCCTGTTCTGTCTCGCGTGCAGAGCGTCCAATCGTGCGATGGGGTCTTCTTTTGACGTTCCAAGGACGACCATATTTGAATGGTCACCTCGGCGCTTTACCTAATTATCAGGCAGCTAGACAGAATGATTTACCTTCTAAAACAAAATGAGCTCCCACAGATGGAAGCAGGATCCAGAGCCCTTTCTCGGAATGACCTCTTTGATGGCTTTGTGGGAGCAGTCACGTAAGGACTGAAATATCCGAGTCGATGCACCAGGATTATTTCATCTGGAAACAGTTTTCCTCGAGTCAGCTGCAAGCAGTGAATGTCCACCGTGGTGTATTCTGGGATATTCTCACTGAGTACTCTGGCAGCATTCATGATTCCAGAATGCTCAAAAACAGCCCCATATACACTAACAGCCTTTATCCATCTGTGGGGTACGCCCTCCTAAAGAGCTTGGGCTATCCAAATTTAACTCCACCGATTACCATCACCACACCTTACAAGGACACGCGCAGACATTTTAAGCACCGCTTTAGCAAGGCTCTCGCAAAAGGGCGCAGCATTGTTGAGCAAGCTTTTGGCTTAATGGAGGGCCGCTGAAGGTCTGTCTCCTCTAAGGCTCTTCAGACCTCAGTGCGAAAGGCGCCAGACGTTGTGGCTGCTTGCGCTATGTGCGCAACGTATGCATGAGAATACACGATGAAGCTCCGTAGAAGCTCTCAGAGAACGATACAGAGCCCGAGATAATGACACAGAGCAAATGTGCCATGAGCAGGACTCCTCACAATTCAGGAATGACCTAGCTGCCAGGTCTTCCTGTCAAACAGCACACGGCGATCATGGCTATCACGTTGTGGTCTAAATGCAGATTATTCATAATGCACAGAAAAGCCATTCAAACGTCTCATTCAGTTTTTTTTTTTTAGATTCGGGAATTAAATTATCGCAGATTTGAAAACAGCAAAAAAAAACAGCATTACTAACACACGCATCAGCTAGCTCTTGCACACGTAACACCAGGCAGCATTTCATGCGGGAACGAAGTAGTAGCTACCGATAAAAACAATGTTGGGACATTAATAATAACATAACGATAATAAATACGAAGAAAGCCAACAGTCACCGAATCCAAGGAGCGTAAGGGACTGTTTGTATATTTTTTGAATTTGTGATGTTGATCAATAGTAAATAAGAGTGTAACTATTTTATGGCTGAAAGATAGTTGATTTGAAAGCAGAAGAAAAACAGCCTCATGCCTCTGGTGGGCTCCGAATCCGCGACCTCCGAATTCCCGGTTCGGTTACACGCAACATAAGTACCCCGCGAAGCAGACTATTTCACTGCCGCCGCCGTAGGTCGGTTGGTAGAGCACCGGTCTTGAAAATCGAAGGTCGTGGCTTCGGATCCCACTGGTGGCATGTGGTAGTTCTTTCTAATCAATCATATTTCAGTGATAAAATAGTTGCACTATTTGCCATTGATCGACGCCACAAATTTAAAAGAAAGCATTGAAACATTCCCTTATGTTCTTTAGTTTCGGTGGCGACTTCTTTCGTATGCATGTCATAACGAACGCCTAATTCTCTTCCCTTCTCTGCTCAAAAGCAATAATACGAGAAAGGCCTGTGCGCATCTAGTTGCACTTTTTTCCACTACAGTGATCGGTGACATTCAATATCCATCTTAAAAGGTATAAATAAACGATACATATATTCATTCTAAAGCAGTATATATTTTACAATATTGAATGTATATCATGTACGACAGGACACTGCTGATCTATGAAAAGCATAATTCTGTATTGCACAATGTTCTCCTTGCCAAACTACAATATAGCATGCAGTTCGTTTTCTCGGCTGAACTGTTGCACTCAGCGCAGTGGTCTCACGAACGTCTACAAGATATGCCATAATATATAACAGAAAAGGGTATTTCAAATATTTGAGGACTATCACATTTGCTCCTAGGATTTACACACCCATTTATTACTTTATACATTCAATCTTAAAAGCAAGTTCTCTTTTTAATTCAGTCCCCTTTTACTACACACAAAAAAAAAAAATCTGATGCCTCACATAGCCCCTAAGCAACTGTATAATACTATCTTGTAATCTACTGCTGATACAAACAAGATTAGGGCCCCAACACGTGGATGAGATTCGGAAAATTCTTAAAAACACCATTGGTCATGATAATGCATCACTTTTTGTGAATTGTGCACGGTGTATTTACGTCTCTCTCGACAGTTTTTATTGTTTACATTATGGTTCGGATAAGTGTTGTTGCATTTCATTTGTTATGCTTCATTCTTTCTTTCTGTACATTATTCAAATGCAACCCAACCGAACTAAAACTGGGCCTGTGTGCCAAAATATGCTTTAGAAGTTGTGATGACCCCCATAATGCGCAGGTCCACACGGGACGGAGAGGCAAAGAGACACCGTATGGCTCAGTTTAAACAAACAGGTATATTCAATAATTACACATGATTAAGATTATACATCAGAGGCTGGGGCGTCCGAGCTTACGTGCCGACGACTTCATAGGGGCGATGGAGTGGCTCCGGAGTTGGGCTCGAGCGGTTGCTGGCAGAAGCTGCACGCCGTCGGGCTTCGGCGCTGAAGGCCCTCTTCGCGAACGATGTCGTCCTGAGCGTGTATGCAGTAGAATTTCAATAGTCGTCCGTTTCTTCGAGGATGGTTCACAAACCCTTCCTCTAGTGTCGTTCGGCTTGGAAGATGAACAGGAGGCGAGCTTGTAGATGATGACAGCAGAGCATAATTTTACAACATACATATACAGAGAGTTAAACTGGAAAAAGCAGAACTGAATTTACAAAAGAACAAACTTTGCACTACTTTACTCATCGACCGGGCAGGTTAGTGCCTAAGTAGCATCACATTACATGCTAAGCATGGAGCCCCAGCTCAGACTGGACTGGACTGCATCCGTTTACATGCGCTTTTAAGCACTTGATTAACAAAGGACTAAGGGCGGTCATTTTCAGTGGCCCGCCCAAAGCATCAATTCTCCAATGAAAAATAACATGCGAGATGGGGACAACCCCTTGGGTTGGGCTTAGCCTCGAACCCAGATTCTTGTTAACAATACAAACTAAATAAACAACAAAAACGTCACCACTCTCTCTCAAGTGAGAGTATCCACAGGCTCTCCCTTCGGAGCTAATCCTTGCCTCAGGCATGCATACCGCCACCCACCATCGGTCCGCGTCGTTCGTCAGCAACAGAGGAGGGGGCGAAAGCGCCCTCGATGCTGCCGCGCTACCGACGGCGGGACACAGCTAATAATCATGAAGGGGTTCGTCTGTCGCTCCGGGAAACCAGATTAAGGGTCGCCCCTGTTTTCCCACATTCTTGGCGAGTCTTGCCTGTCCGCCATGACAGGTGTCCGTCACGGCCATCCTGGGAATGCGCTTTTGTTCACTTGCGCCTGTCTTTCCACATTCTTGGCGAGTACTGCCTGTCTGTCTGACAGGTGTCCGTCACGGCCCTTCTGGGAATGCGCTTTTGTTCACGAGGCACCGCGGGAAGCTGTGGGTGCCTTCCCGGCGATAGCCCACGTCGTAAGGGGGTGGGGGGCCCGTGCGTCAAGCGACAATTTTCGTTCCCGGTATGTACTCGGGGCTCTCGCTTATACTGGGGAGCGGTTTCCGCGTGTGCCGGCGTCCTGCTTTCTGCAAAGGTATGCAGCTGGAAAAGAGGGGCGGCCTTAAGCCCCAACTCGATGCACACACAAGGAATGTACCTCGTAGCACACAAGGAATGTCACAAAGTCATGGCATTAGGATGCACATGCATCAGGTTTCTACTTTTTTTGTGTGTGTATGCTAACTTCTGTGTATATGCTTGATGCCAAATTAAAAATTTCATTTGAAAGAAAGCGCTGTGTGCTGTCCGCTTCAAGCTCTCGTCAGTTCGTGCCATTGTGTTGTAGAGCTGTCCGTAGCCCTCGATTAATATGAAAATAAACCAAACCAAAGTTATATCCCTGTCATATAGGCAATCTTAATGCGAACTGAGTCAGTGGTCATCGAGGTTTTCTGTGGCCATCCAGACGCGCGGCTGCCACACGACCAATTTCAAGTGATAATTGAGTAGTTATGGTAGTACATCGTTGGCCCACCATCACTGTCTGTCGATTCTGCCGAACTGTGAAGTATATTTGAATAGCTTTTTCCGAACGAACTGTCAATTAAAAACAGCACTTACTTCAATACTCGCCTCTTTTTATTATTGCTTCAGTTCGTGTTTTTACTCGTTGTTGCTTCCCCTAGCGCCCTTGATTGGATGAAATGCTCACTACTCAATGACCACTGGAATTCGCCATGTGGCAGCGGTGCAGTTGGATGGCCCTCGAAAATTTCGATGGTAATTTACTAAATGGGAATTGATATTGCCCATGTGACAGGGATATTACATTCTTTAAGGATTTAAGAATACTTCGTCGCGAAAAAGTCAAATATTTTTTACATTAATTCAATCTGCCGTTTTATATTGTTCAGCAGACGTTCTGCTACATCAGCTGAGTGTCAGTGCTTTTTTTTTTTTGGTAGCTCCTCTCATGTTGGTGGCTCAGGTTCCTCGGAATAACAAAAGAACAGTTAGTTTGAAGGGCACAAATTTTTTGAAAGTTCAGAAGCGGCGACCAGACTGGTAACGGCCAGTGCAGGCATTCCACCAGAGCTTTGATGAGCAGTGGAGACATTCCCAGCCTGCAGGTTTAGATTAGGCATGGAGACATTCTCAAGGTTTGAAAAGGCAGGCTAAGAATGCAGTGCTATGTAGGAAATGAAGGTGGATAGTGGCAATGATCCCGTCAACAACATTGGCACTGCCCTGGGCCGACATAAGGAGGCGTGATGCACATAAAACGGGCCGGTCACTCATGTTGTTGTAAACTAGCTTGACGTACCCTATCCTTATCTTCCACTGAAGTTCCCCACCCTCCCTGCATTCTCCGGTAGAGGAATTCTTGAATTCCTGGCAGCAAAAAGTCTCGCTCATTAAGCTTATTAATGGCGACAATAGTTCTTAACAATACAGAGATTTCTTAAAAGTAACAGCATCTAGATTATCGTGTTATGAGAAAGGTGCGTGCACAGTTTTCATTAGCAGATCACGTGACATACCGACAAACACATATTTGATTTTGGTCCAATTTGCCTTGTACTTCCTCAGAAAATAGCCTCTTCTTTCGTCACTGCTCCGGTGTAGCTCCCCAGAGCTCCTGCTACTTAATGATTCGACTAACAAGCAGTAAAAGTCCACAGGTAGATGATGCTAACACACAAAAAGGCAATTCCGACAACACTCGGGGCTCAGGCTTTGCTGCCCTATGGACTGTCTTCTTTCAAGCACCTATCATATGTGGCCACATAATTCTCATAAAACGAACTTGAATGTACGCTAGCGCAAGTGGGCAGTAGATTCTATGCATGGTTCTGCTGAAGGAAGGCGTAAATTTATTAATGCGGAAGCATTAGATGGCCATGTCCCGGGTTTCGTGTCAGCAAAACGTTCTCCGCACTATTACGTCATTCTGAGAAGATAAAGGTGCTAAAGTTTGACTGTGTTAGGTAGTGCGCGCATATATCTTGCTGGTGGAAAACATTTCATTGATGAATTGCAATTAGTTAAGTAATTAAACGCGATAATTACAGATTGACGTCAGAATAGCTCGTGTTTATTTCCCGTGTTTCGTGTCAGCAAACATTCTCCGCACTATTACGTCGTCCTGCTAAGATAAATGTACAAAAGTTTGATTGTGTTAGATAGTGCGTGATGAGATCTTGCTGTGGGAAACATTTGGTTGATCAATTGTAATTACTTAATTAATTACAATTCGACGACACAATAGCCGCGGCCGTCGACATATGTAGCACCTGGATGTGAAAACAGCCACGGACGTCGACATAGCACCTGGACATGAAGAGTAAAATAAATCAAGTAAAAAAAAGAAGCAAGAAAATTAAAAACAAATAAAAATAAAAATAAAAATTTCTTAAACGAGAATTGAACAAAAAAATAATAAAAGAAATGGCGTACTTAAGTCGTGGAAAAAGCTCGCGTTCTAGAAAGTTCCATGCTTTCGCATTCCTCCACGCAGGCAGACGCAAGTGCCCTGGCAATTTTTTACTACACACTGTGAGCCCCAACTCAGGTGCACGCAGACGAGGCTTTTGCGGTAAGCTGAAAGGAAAGAATAACTACCTGAACAACAGAGAAATGCCCGAGCCAAAGATGCAGTGCACAGAGAAAGAACATGCATACATCAGATTTATTGCGGGGCGCAAAGTATCTTTACTTATTCGCAGAACTGCAGTTATTCTACGCGCGAAAGCTTGTTTAATAAAATAAAAATAATAAGATTAAGCGCGAAAGAGTTTGGTACGGCTACTATAAAGCATCACGAAAAACACGAATGCGTGCCGTTACACCAGCCGTCCGCTGTGGTGTCCCCGAAGGGGGGGATACCGAAAGCAACGCGTAATGACCGCATGCAGAATAAAAGGTACAAAAGATCTTGGATCGTTAGATTCAAGACAGCTTTCTCGGACAAAATTTTTGAATACTGGAATATTGTAAGGTACTCTTATGGAAACATTAAAGGTAATGTCTCATTTTTTCGATGCGTAGTAAAATCTTTATTTTCAGGTTAATTACTATGGGAAGCTTATAGTCCATTTTTGTAAGGCGGAAAGGTATACGAACTGAACGTGAGCGTCCAAATATTCTCCTGCTCCCATCTTACGCGCGTCGTTTTCACCTCCTCTCCAAAACGAACACCTCACGTGGTACTGATAATATTACCAATGTATTCATTCGTCGTTGTGCCGAAACTCTGGGTAAATCTTTGCGATCGTTTTTCGCGCATCATTACAGACACGTAAATTTCTTGATGACTGGAGGACGGCCTGAATTATTTTCGTTCAGAAAAACGAGATCGTTTTTTGTTTCAAAATTACCTTCCCATCTCACAGACGTCATTGCGCTTTAAGGTACTAGAACTTTAGTCGTACACTGCATGAAAGACTTTTTTCATTCAGTCTTAAATAACTTTCTACATGAGTTTTTTGCGATAAAACAACTGATTGCAGTAATAAATTCATTTTCATCTTGTCTAGTTAATGAAGGCTAAATCTACACAATTTTTTTATTTTATCGAGACGTTCCACATAGTTTTTCATGACCAATTCATTTTATACCAGAAAGAAATTGGTATTCCGGATATATTTGTAATGTGGATAACCACACACCTAATTGACAGCAGTCAGTTTGTTAAAGTGGGTGGACAACGCTTGGGGGCTCATCCGGTTGCTATACAAAAGAAATGGTTTCGTTTTAATTGTGTGTATGAGTGATGCTGTCGTAATGATTAGCGCATCCGTGCATATCCGATTGTTCACCTAGAATTATGTTTTATTCAGAGAAGTTAAGAGTAATGTTGATGAGGACGACCTGAACACCGTGGCGAAAAATGTTTCGAAACGAAGCGATCAATGAGGCATGGCAGGGGCCGTCATTATAAGGCACCGAACAACTCTCCGGTGGTTATGGCATTGGGCGCCAGCAGTTATTAATGGGCCCGCACACCCACGGTTAGAAGTCTACGGAGCGGGAGGGACTTGGGCGACTAAACCAAATGTACTCCTGCGAAAGCACTATTCCGATGGGTAAACCCCGAGAAAAATATTGCGATATTTGTGTGTTTGTAACAATTTAAATGAATAAACAAAAATAAATCAAACAAATATCCCTGACTGGGATTCGAATCTGCGGCGGAGCAAACAAATTGTTTCTCTGGTCACTGTACGAGAACACTAGGCTATCGCAGCTTTTTTTTTCATCATGGTATTTATTACAATGATTCGATGATTTATGTACATGAGCTATGTACAAACATCAAGAAAATAGTGGCAAATGAACACACATAATCAAGAGAGCACGAAAAAACAGTCAATTCTGAGCACACAGCTAATACATCATAACCTGACACATCTAAGCAACAAAGAACTAGAAAAAAGGCAATGAAAATGGGCTTTAGCAGAAACAACAGATTCAGCGTCAGTCCATCATACGTGTTTTCCACGCGGTGTGTACTCCAATTAAAAATAACATATCTAAGGGTTCATCAACAAATGGTAGTGCAGTGAGAAATCGTACAGAATGCGGCGTCAAATTAAGTCTTTTTTTTTTCAATGTCCTCATGCATGAATCCGCGCTAACACGGACGGTCAGACACATTAGAAGACACAGTGATGCTCGCTAAAGCATGAACTAAAATTTCTTTCAAGAAAGCGCGCACTAGTGGTTGTGTAGTGTCCCGGAAAAACATGAAGCGGGAAACTATATGTCGGACTTACAGGTAGACTAAACCGAGGGCGCCAGCGCTTACAGTCCGGAAAAGGTTATCACGCCTCATTGATTCAAAAGACGACTCCCACACAAAAGTTGCAAAAACTCTGTGGAAACGCTAAATATAAAGTCTTGCGCAATGAATAATCTGCAGTACATAATACATTTTAGCGGCGAGAAACAGATTACATGCGGTCGCCTGCCAAAAATTGACAGACCATGGGGCACATGGACTAGGCTATTACCGCAGCCGAACATGCCTCGTGTTGTTGTTGTTGTTGTTGTTGTTGTTGTTGTTGTTGTTGTTGTTGTTGTTGTTGTTGTTGTTGTTGTTGTTGTTGTTGTTGTTGTTGTTGTTGTTGTTGTTGTTGTTGTTGTTGTTGTTGTTGTTGTTGTTGTTGTTGTTGTTGTTGTTGTTGTTGTTGTTGTTGTTGTTGTTGTTGTTGTTGTTGTTGTTGTTGTTGTTGTTGTTGTTGTTGTTGTTGTTGTTGCCTTCGTGACATGGCACGTACCCACGACGGGGATTGGCCAGGGTTCACTGGGGAGACCCCATTGAATAGGGTAGACTGGAGCCAAGCCTCGGTGTTAAATTCACACTCACGCTGTGCACTGTACATCTTCTTCCTCATCAACTGATACTACTGTCAAACTAATATTCGCGCTTTGAGCTATGTGGAGTTAGTGACAGAGAGATATGCGCGCATGCGCAGTCGTAGACAACCCTGTGGCAGAAACATGGCACTAGAGCTATGCGCGTCGGCGTTGCCAACGCTGCTGCAAAAACGCGGCACTGGAGTACAGGCCGCCGGCGTACATTGCGTAAACAGGCATTAATGACGAAAATGTTAAAGACGCGCACTGGTTCCCTGGGTCAGTGGACACCTCAATCGCGCTTTCAGGCACGTGGCGGAGGTGTCCCCCTGCAAAAAAACTGCGCTTTCGCACAATACTTCGTGCTTAGCAATGCTAAATCGCCAGCCATTTCTTTTTGTTCAGCGAGCATTGCATGAAATTCAGCAGTGCGCAACGTAATTTTAGCGATCAGGTCACAAAGCACAGAACTAATTTGAGGCTGGCTACATAAACAGCGATGAGCTAGACATTATTCGCCGATTTTACGAGCATATTTCAGCTCTTAACTGGCGCAGGCTATCTCCTCGTGTTGTGCCAACGAAACGCGGCCTTTAAAAGAGAAGAAAGTATATGTAAACAAGCTAAGTCACGTGTTCTTTCCGATAAGCTCGGTATTGCTAACACCGTGTTTGAAGGGAGCAATGTGACATGCTTGCGCTTCGAATCAATTCGGGTTCCCAAAGGAATCAAGAACTGCAATATGTGTAAATGGATGAGAGAAATCTTGCTAAGGACGCACTACAACCTGGCTTATCAAAAATACCGCTGCACGCAAAGCTTTCGCTTGACCAAATACGTGAAGCTTCCCGCTTATCGAAATTGCCCGAAACCTCTGGCATGTGAAGAGGCAATCTCAGCCTACACGAACTATTACAGTTGATCTTAGATGGCGCGCGAAATTGTGTGCAAGATACAGTGTGGCCAGCAGAGAGCGCAACGTGCGCAATAGCCGTTAGGTGGCCGCTGAGCAAGTGCAGAGCGTATCCGGGATCAGCAGTGATCACAGCGCATCCCTGGCGTAAGTATCCCGTGATGAATGTTGTTTCCCGAGGACTTTTGAAGTGACTTTTTCTTAGTTTGACGTATTTCTTCGCGCTTCCTTTTAGAACAAGGTGTTTCTGCTGGGGGAGACACCGACAGCAGCGTTTTCGAGTTCACATCGATTCCCTTATCGCTGTCAACAGCTCCCAACTAAACTTAGCCAGTGTTTTCAGAGTAATTGTTATAGTTTGTTCCGTAATTTCTAGTCCTTAACTCTATGTGATCGTATTCGAGAGTTAATCACCGCACCTGGCTGCACGGCCCTCTTTTGTAATCCCTATTACTCTGTCCGGGTGGGCGTTGCTGGCGGTTTTTTTTTTTTTTGCTTGAAGCTAGGTTGACGTTCGGTGTACAGTCTTGACATTTATGAGCGTGAACATGAGAGCACATTCCCGATAACTTGGAATTCCCCTTGTGGCAATACGTGGCAGCCACTTTCATAGACAAAATAGAAAAAGAGGTGTGTTCTTCCGTTTACGAGAAGCAGACAAGCTGGCATAACCCTTTCCGCCACTTCGATCCCGGCCACGGCGGTCGAATTTTGACGGAGGCGAAATTCTAGAGGCCCGTGTACTGTGCGATGTCAGTGCACGTTAAAGAACACCAGGTGGTCGAAATTTCCGGAGCCCTTCACTACGGCGTCTCTCATAGCCTGAGTCGCTTTGGGACGTTAAACCCCCATAAAACCAACAAAAAAAACTTTCTGCCACGTAGTGAAGAGCAGCCACCGCGTATCGCCACAAGTAGGGCTCCAGGCTGGCCTTATGGGTTTTTTTTTCTTTTCAGAATCACGCAGCTGACTGCTGTCAACATGGATCTTTTTTATTTGCCTAGACTAATTCTGGGCATGGAACCGCGGGCAGTAATAGGAGCGTACTGCCTGATTGTGATGAATGCCGCTTGCTTTATAGTCTTCTCGGAACTCTACGATGCATATGAATTGAAAAAGTCCTTACAGTAAGTTGCCATACCTTTTTCCACCTTCCTCAGATGTAGTACTTTCAATGTCGCTCCACATGCATAGTGTAGTACCTAAGCTTCCGCCGCTATGCTTGCCGCGTTATGAAAGGTACCTCTCATCGCAGAACTATGGCTGGGACCGATCGATGGCACGTGTACTCACTGTGGTTTTATGTTACGGATTTGTTTTTTCAGTGTGGACAGCTTAGTGGGTGCTGAGTTCACGATACGGGGGCGTATGGTCACGCGTATTTTTTTTTAAACTCGCAGCCTTTATTTTATGCTCAATAAAGGAACCACACCGATTTCAACTTGAAAAAAGTGATATGATTATTCCTCAACTTATTCTGCAGCTTTTACATTGAAAATTTCTCACTAAATTTAAAGAGTAGAAAGTTAGCTTCTCTATCTTTGTTAAGTATAAAGCGTCATCCATGTGTTCTGCATATAGTCCTATGGTTTGCGCTGTTTCCTATTCTTCGAAGATGTACTTACCAAGATGCCCAAGTTTATGCTTTACCGCAGTTAATATTCGTTAACTAGTAAACCACGAGCATTTAAAAATTGTTCTGGCCTATTCAAGACGACTGCCTATAATCCTGCGCTATAGTCGAAGGTTCGCAGTGCGCGTTGTCGTTCCTTATAGCTTGGCAGATGTTTTCTTATTCATATCATTTTCCTTTTTTTTTCAGCCTTCACGGCCACCTGTTCCTCGCCGGTTACATCCTGCTCCTGATTGCCATCTTCGGCATTCCGACGGCGAACACCTTCGCATGGCGCATTCACAAGTTTCTTTGCCCGCGGTGGGGCTTAATGTTTTGGGCAGTTGGTGCGCTCTTTGGCTTCTTCTGCGCACACACCTTGTTGAAATCTTCACGGCCATCAGACAAGGGGAAGCTTCTGCAACAGCCGGAACTGTAAGTATATATATTTTCAATATCTCGATAACAGCATTGCCATTCTAACTGTTCGCTTCACTTGCTCCTGGAATCTAGTACGTTATGGTTGTGTTCAAAGTAGCTATCATTTCAAAACAATGACATTTTTATTAATATTGCTGACACCAGGCGGATACATCGGCAGCCCGAGCCCCACAACTCGAGACTAATTGTTGTTGCGACTGAAATAATTAAGTGCACGAGCCTGCCCACTGGCTCAAGCTGAGCCAGTTGAGAGATGTGAGAGGAAAGATTGAAAGATGATGAATTTTTATGGCGCAATGGCAGCCTTGGCCAAAGAGCGCCATGGCACAAGGTTTTTTCTTCTACTCAAGGTGGCGTCAAAGACCTATTTCGAGATGTGGTGCTTGTCACCGGCTGGTTCTGAACAGGCCCTGCTTAGTGACTATCCTTCTTTTCTTTCACCTCTTTATACTTTTCCACCCGTGTTGCTGGTGTCTTTGATGTCATCTCTAATTTTTTCACACCATGATTGTGTAGTCCCACGCCGCCTGCGATTCTCGTTGTGCATGTAGGTTCTAAGGACCGTCGACCAGTATAGGAACGCCGGGCGTCCAGAGATTTCGAAGAGCGTTGCGGTGTGCATACTAGCATCACCTTCGTAAAGCACATGGCCTCTTGAGTTTGAAAAACTTTGCCTTAGTGAGAAATAAACACAATGTGTGCAAAGCGGTTCCAAACCTTATAATAATCAATGAAATGCTATTCTGAACACTTCTTCTCTGCGGATCTGAAATACCGTTGCTGCACTAGTTCTACTTTGTACCTGACGTCGCATGACCTCATTGCTTGCTGTAGCTCTGGCTGTAGCCTGTGACCGTTGTTTCATAGTTTTTGTTCTTAATACGTTCAATCTCACAGCCGCCGCGAGGCGGACTTCAATGAGGACTATGGTGGCTCCAATGAGGACTATGGTGGCTCCAATGACGACGCTGGTGGCTCTATTGAGGACGCTGGTGGCTCCAATGAGGACGCTGGTGGCTCCATTGAGGACGCTGATGGCTCCAACGAGGAAGCTGATGGCTCCAACGAGGAAGCTGATGGCTCCAACGAGGAAGCTGATGGCTCCAACGAGGAAACTGATGGCTCCAACGAGGAAGCTGATGGCTCCAACGAGGAAGCTGATGGCTCCAACGAGGAAGCTGATGGCTCCATTGAGGAAGCTGATGGCTCCATTGAGGAAGCTGATGGCTCCATTGAGGAAGCTGGTGGCTCCGGTGAGGACGCTGGTGGCTCCGGTGAGGACGCTGCCGGATACAATGAGGGCGCTGCAGGCTCCAGTGAGGGCGCTGCCGGATCCAGTGAGGGCGCTGCCGGATCCAGTGAGGGCGCTGCCGGCTCCAGTGAGGGCGCTGCCGGCTCCAGTGAGGGCGCTGCCGGCTCCTGTGAGGGCGCTGCCGGCTCCAGTGAGGGCGCTGGCCCTGTGCCTGAGCCGGACGCAGCTGTGAACGGTGAAGACGGAGGGTTCTGGAGATCCCAGGTCCAGCCGGTAGACATGTCCAAGCCGGTGCAGGAGCTCGCAAAATTTCCTCTCGCCGTGCTTCTGTTCTTGCTCTCGCTTGTAAACGTTTTGCACGGCGTTGACGCCGGCATTTGGGACTTGATGGACGGTGTCTACGCCTGGGGTCTTTTCCGCCTCCTGGTGCTGTCGGTACTGTCCTCGTACGTCGCCGCCGTTACGACCCACACGGTTCACCTAACAATCTTCCAGTGCTCTGCATTATCGTTTTCGTTCGTGATGCTGCCAGCTGCGGCGTACTTGGCCGGATACCGTGTGTACATCAGTTTGAACCCTGCCATCCTTAGCGCCATGGACGGTATTTTTTTCGGTGTCTTGGTGTGCGTAAACTGGTTGGAGATATTGGGCCGCTACCTACCACTTTTGAGGGAGCGCTGCAAGGCCACTGCGCTAGACGTGGCGGCCCTGTCATTTGTATTCTTCTTGGTATCGCACTACGCCGAGCCGGCGGTTGCCGCGGTTTATCACTTGGTGAAATTACTCACGGAGATGCCGAACTGCTCGCTCAGGAGTTAGCGACGTCCTGTCAACTCGTGCATGCTCTAAGGATTTCGTAGGGAACATGGGATTTGTTTCCGGTGCAACAAAGAATGGGCAGTTAGGTATGAAGCTTCTGGGGGAGTATTTACCAGCATGCCCAGAATGCAGTGGATATGGAATGCACAGAAGCGGTTTCCTGAAAGGGCGTTGGTAACCGCAAGAAACGATGTGTGTGCTCGGACAATTGCGTCGGCGCGCAATTTTAAGAAATTGTGAAAAGAAAATGCTTCTACCGCTGCTATTTGAGAACGAGTTTTGAAAAACTGTAGCTGTAAAAAGGTTTGTTGTTCATCCCGTCTGGACATTACGTATGTTGCCATTTCCTGCTCACTATGAAGTCTGAAACGCGTCCGTGCGCGCCTGAGTTTTCTGTACTTCTAGAAAGACCTGTACAAAGCACATGTACTTGGAATGTCGAGCAGTGCCGAACAATAGTTGGTTATTTACGTTATCTTGTCATTGTGTATTTGGGAAATAAAATAACTTGAATATATCTGGCATGCCAGTTTTGATCATGAAGTTGCGTAAGCTTGATTTCTCATGATCAAATATCGATATGTTCGACTGCACGTGCATAAAGACCAAGAATCGGAAGACCCGGTAATTCTTCGATTTTGGCAATTTTCAAGGCATTGTCGAAGAGCGCCAAAAAAAGGCAATATATTTGTTTTGGTGCTAGTTTTGCGTGCCGAACTTCCGAACAGAGCATTTTTGTTCGAGGTATTGACAAACCTCGTATCTTTAGTGTGGTTTAATCGAGCAGTATATTCACATGAGGTAGCGATGTCGAAGACTAATTGGACCTTTCAAGAACGATCGTACTTTAGATAATTCAACAAAATGTGCAGTGTGTGACTACGAACTGATAGCCCATAACGATTACAATAAATGACATTAAAAAACGCGTAAATAGCAAAAGGAGTGGAAGGCACTTAAGGACTAACGTGCTTTCAGTGCAAAGGCTTCGCTTTTTATTTTCTTTGTTTGCTTTGTATTTTTCTCTTACTTTCTAATGACTCCTACTAATGCTAATTAGCGTACAGTCGCAAGGCAACATATACACTGGGCTCACCGTTGTTCACCAAGAACCAACGCAGTTTCGTGGGTTGCGTGTTCGCCTCGCAATCTGAAAGTCTTGGGTTCGATTCTGCGCACCTCGTCATCTGGCATTTTTGGGACCACCACCGCCGGACAACGCCAACTTTGGGTTTCGTAGCCGATGAGCCATATATAATGCTTTAGCGTTAATAAAAACATCGTATTACACTTGCTACTTGTGAAAGGACGCGGACTAAAAACTATTCGGAATGGAACGAAAAACTGATGGCTAAGGGAGTGCGTCTAAGCGCGTATAAAAATTAAGCAATATATAGCGGCAGCTACTATTACTAATACTAGAGGCAGCTTAGAATGTGTATTTCAAGCTGGCTCCTAAATTCATGAGCCACTGATTATTACCTAGTGAAAGCATGTCGCACACTGCAACAAACGAAAAGTTAACCCTGTGACACAATTATAGCGTACCTCGGATTTACGGTTATTATTGCTCAACGCAAACTTGGTTGCATTAATGTCATGGGAATTATTATTGTATGCAACGCTAAACAGGCTTCACAGGGTAGCCGCCTTCGAGCGCCTCTCTGCCCTGTGACCAACAATCCACGGCGGGTTGGGGCTTGAGGGAACAAAAACAAGTCTCCTACGCTATCGAGCAGGCTACCGAAAAAATGTAGCCGTGGCTCAACTCAGCTGAGCCAGGATACACAGAGCGAAAGCTCTGTTAAGCATGGTTAGACACGGTTTAGCTTTGGTTCATCTAAATTTGTTAGAGACATCAGCGAGAGCAAATCACGCGATGTAACACCTGCCACCAGTGCAAGAGTGAGCGTCCAGAGCGGTGGTCGGTGAAGCGGTGGACGAGACTGCCAAGCGCAAGTGTGAATCACGTGACACATCACACGCCACTACTGGCGAGCAGGAGCAGCCGCCAGCGCAGCGGCGGACGTGACTGCCAAGAGCGCAGCTATGGCGTCGATGAAGAAGAACATCGAGGCACCTGCCACGCGGGGCGATTTTTCACATGCGGCGCGCTTTCCGTCAGAGGTCAAATCCAAGAGCCAGATGACCTTCAGGCTCAGCATGGGAGGAGTAGAGCCTTTCGCTCTAGTAAACCACTGCAGCAAGGGAGCATTCCGCGTGCTCACCGGATGAGGAACGGCAACAAACAGGTAGCGAACGCGAAGCGGAGAGAACCGATCAGCTCACCGCGCATGGCTCGGCCTGGCTCTGCGCTCAGGGTCCGGGGAGTTAAGTCGCTCACGTTGGCCGGGTGGACTGGTAACTGCGGCGGTCCAGTTGGCAGTTGTGAACGTGCGCGTGGTAGATAGCGTCGCCGCGGGACTGCACAAGGTAGCAGGAATGGAGTACGCCCCCCCCCCCCCACCCTTGCAAAAATTCCGAACGGCGCGCGCATAACGTCCCGTGCGATTTTTTTTTTTTTTTTGAAGCGATGTTTATTGCTTCAGGGCATAAAAACTATGAAGTGAAAGATGAGTAAGATGCTTAAATAAATGAAAAAATATGAGCTTATCTGATGAAATCAAGAAGTGAACGATAATATGGACCCTGTGTCCATGCAATATATGAATCCGGATTGTCCGGTGAGAGTCCCACTGACGCCAGGTGCCGAATTCTCGTCGGCTTCAGCGCCGGGCAGTCCCACAACAGGTGGTGGATAACCGCCTCACAGTCTCTGTTCTTGCAGACTGGACACCCAGGGCGGGGATATAAATCTTTGAAATGCGGCCACTTGCGTGTCACAGCTGGAGTTAGGGCAACCCCGACCCGTATCCTCCGAAGCGCAACCTCCTCTGCACGGGTAAGATCACGGGGGAGTGTTACCGCGTACGGAGGGATTAGAGCACGTGTGAGGCGCCGGAGGTGTTCCTTTCTTGTTAAAAGGAAGGTGGTGTCATCCAGAGTGAGGACTCGAGGCAAATACGAGGTTGGGGTCGAAAGGCGGGTCGCCGAAACTGCGCGGCTTTGTGCGCTCAGGAGGTCACGCGGGACCCACTCAATGCGGATTTGTTGCGGGATGCATGCCGCTAGACGATGGATGTCTTGGCAGATTTCTGGAGTGCGACTGGCTGGTCGTAGTAGGCGTGTGACGTTAAGGGCGTCGGTGCGAATGACAATGCGGGCCGTGGGTAGCATGGGAACGGCGGCCACAGAGCAAAGTCCCTCTTGAACCGCAAGCATCTCCGTACAGAAGGAGGAAGGAGGTTCTGAGAGGCGAAACCTTGACGTTTTGTTCAGAGCAGGCTTGCAAGGACAGTAAACTGCTGTTGTTGTTTCACAGGCCTGAATGCTTGCGTCAACGTACATAACGATGGAGCCATGCGGCAGATTGGCGTCTTGCTCTATAATTCGGTCGCGAAACGACGATGCCGCGCGGGTAGATGATGGCCGACGTAGATCAGTTGGCTTGTTGTCGCTTAGCTGCACAAAACGCCAGGGAGGAAGAACTGGCGGGGGCGGCTGTAGAATGGAGTGCGATGAAGAATATGGCCTGAGTGCACACGTGGTGTGTGTAAAGCTTGGCTTTAGGCGGCGAGCATCGCGTCGTTGCTGCACCAGCTCATCTAGTGTATTCAGCTGCGCATGTTCTTGGAGCGCCACGATCGGGGTAATGCGGGGAAGGCAAGTGATGATCCTCATTGCCTCTCGATTAACAGCTTCTAGACGGTCCCATTGAGCCCTCGTCAAATGCTGAATTGGGCTTGGTAAACTAGGCGCGGTTGCACAACCGCCCGCACCAACTGTCGTGCAACATGAGAGCGTGCTCCGCCTGTTTTAGGAGCAATGCGTCTAATCAGACCCAACGCCTGAATTGCTTGCTTTTTAGCCCTAGAAAGCCAAGCAGTGCCTGTTCCTGACTCGTGTATTGTCAAGCCCAATATTTTTACGGTCGAACTTTCTTGAATTGGAGTTCCGGATAGATGGAGACGAATTGGTGTTGCAGCCAGTTTACGGCGCCCCCAGCGGTTGGCGACTGACACAAACGTGGTTTTGCTCACTGAAAGCTGCAAACCAATTGAAGAAGCAAAAGTCGACGTAATATCTATGGCTGAACGAAGGTCTGCTGCTTGAGTCATCAGGTCGTTGTGAGTGCTCCGCACCGTATATCATCAGCATACAATAAGAACTATTTTATTTTATATTTTAAAGGACAAGCTAGAACGAGTTCAGAAGCGGGCAGCAAGGTTCGTAACTGGGAATTACAACATTAAGGTTAGAGGTTCTGAACTTCGGGAAGCTCTTGGTTGGAAGTTATTATCCCACCGAAGAAAAGTTTTTAGAATAAAGTTTTTGTACGACATTTACAATAATAAAACAGGAATTAATAAAAGCCTCTATTTAAGGCAACCTCACTACGTTTCGAGTAGAAGGGACAATACCATGAAAATTAGAGGGTATAACTGCCGGATCAATACATTTAAATATTCATTTTTTCCCAACACAATAAGTGACTGGAATCTGCTGCCTAATGAAGTGTTTGAGAGCGAGAATTTCCAGGCAGCAATTGACCTTGCAATATTCTGATTATGCTGCTGTCAGTGTTGGTTCTGTGTCTCGGGTGCAATCAGAATGCTTTTATCTTTTTGGAAGTTCTTATCATTTTTCTGTAACTTTTATTTCTGTTTTGTTCTCTTGTGCTGTATTGAATTTTTCTGTTAATGTACTTACCCCCCCCCCCTACAATAATGCCTCTCAAGGCGCTGTAGGTACCTTGAATAAATAAATAAATAAATAAATAAGAACTTAATCTCAGAGGCATCATGTAAGCGCCAAGCAAGGGGATAAAAGCAATATTAAATAACGTTGGCGATAACGCCGATTCCTGAGGAACGCCGCGAAGAGACACAAATGATCCGATGGCCTCACCACTGAGGCGTACGGCAAAGTGTCGGCCTTCAAGGAAGTAGTTAACAAAATTGCGCACTCTAACGGAGAAATGCAGCATGTCAAGCAATTCTAGGATGGCATCATGACTGATAATATCGTACTCCTTTTCAACGTCCATGGCCAGTACAGTACGTACATTGTGGCTGTGAGTTGAGGCCAGAACTGCTGACGCCAAGACAGCCAGTCCATCTTCTGTACCTATGGACGTATGAAAACCAATTTGGGCGGTATGGTAGAAACCATGGTGATCAAGCCGCCGCGACAGTCGTGTGGCAAGCATTTTTTCGGTAAGCTTGCATGATGTTGGCGTAAGCGATATAGGCCGGAAATTTCCGAGGTCTGTCGGCGGCTTCCCCGGCTTTGGTATGGGGATCACAATAGCCGATTTCCAAGTTTCTGGTGCGACGCCTTCTATCGATACCTTGTTAATGGTGGCGAGAAGTTGAGGCAGTACAGCGGAACTTAAGTTCTTGTAAACCTCGTACGGAATGGAGTCCGGACCGGGCGCAGTGTTCCGACGGGCCTCGTCTATTGCTGCAAGCAACTGGGGCATTGAAAATGGGCTTGCAATTCCCTCGGCGTCGGCTGTAGATGGGAGCTTGTCGACATATGCTGGAATGGCAGCCAAGGGAGCTCATATGAGCATTGGAGGCAACACGTCATACTTGGGGAAAAACTTCCGCGCTGCCTCTCTGTCTAACGAAATCATCCGGAGCTAAGTTAGCTGCGAAGCATGCTGTGGCCGCTGCGTCAGGACGACGGCAACCATGTTCCATTGCACGAAACGTTCGCCAGAGAGCAGCATTCGATGTCTTTGTCGAGAACTGCTCACACCACGCATGCCACTGCCGTCGCGAGAGATCGCGTTCATATCTCCGAGCCCTGGCAGTAAGGTAATTCAGCCTTGTCCGTGCTTGCGCAGAAGTCGGGTCTCGGGAAGCTGCCATCTCCGCTTGTCGGCGAGCAGCCCACAGGTTAAGCGGACCCACATCCGGCGCCGGGCGATTCACGTCCGTCCAGGTGACAGCAGTAGCCTTATTCAGCGCAGTTTGTATGCAGTCCACAAGTAGTGTAGATGAATGCAGAGAGAGATATTCGACGGTGATGCGAAACTTGTCCCAACTGACCACAGAACACCTACGGCGTAACCGGTGGACCCTTGATGGATGGAGACCGATGATGATAGGATGGTGGTCACTACCCCAGCAGTCTGGCTCCAGGTGCCACGATGGAGTCGCGGGCCCTGACCACCACGTAAGGTCCGGAGCGTATGTTGGACTGCGAGCATGGCGCACAGTCCGCGTTGCTGAATCTGGATGGCTGAGTAAAACAAACAGCGCATCTGCGAATGCGTCCCGCACACGCCTACAACGGGGGCTTGAAGTGGGGTACCCCCAGTCCGGATGCGAATTACTCGAAGCTGCTACCACGGAAGGGGGTGCATATTCGGTTTGTTTTATGGGGTTTAACGTCCCTAAGCGAATCATGCTTTAGGGACGCCGTAGTGGAGGGCTCCGGAAAATTTCGACCACCTGGGGTCCTTTGGACTGTACTCGTAACGCTTGTATACTCGTGACTTGTGACGCGTGTTTGCTCGTGTACTGACATCGCATAGTACACGAGCCTCTGGAATTTCGCCTCCATCGAAATGCGACCGCTGCGTCCGGGACCTCAACTACGTATTTCGGGTCAGCAGCCGAGCGCCATAACCACTAACTGCGACGGCTCCCGGCGCAATCGCAGGTATACTCAGTGGAACGTATTTTAATACTCCTTTTTTTCTAATAGCCGGCGAGAAGCTTCGCCATTTCCATCTTTATGATGATCGTCATCGGGTGTTGTGCAATACGATCAGAACACCAGTATAATGTCACTGTGTTTGTCTTTAATCCATCGGTGACTCCGAACCCGAGAAGCTGCTTATTGACGTATGATGAAGGCGAAAGCAGACTTCTTTCACTAGCGATTTTCTGCTGCAAATAGAATGGGAGCCACGTGAGAGCATCGTGGTGGTGGCAACAGAAACCGAAGATGGCTGTAAGGCCTCGGCTCAGTGCCTTGTTAGCTTCGGCAATGTAGATTGGCATATGGTATATGTACCCCGCCGGACTTCGCAGAGCTGCAGCTGCAGAGCTGCAGCAACTTCACTGCAACGGGATGCAACATGTTCCTAGTGACGTTAAGTATAGTGAGCAGAGAAAACAGTACGCCGTGGCGATTCACTGGCGGACTGCGTGCGAGGTGCTCCAAGGACAATTATACGCTTTGCTACGAGCATTTTATTAGCCGCAAATGCTTGAGAGCGTTGTGGAAGGAAATTAGGTAAAGTACATTTATTTCGTTCAGGAGCGGGAGGAGGGGGGGGGGGGGGGGAGGCTTTAGCCCTTTCTGCCTCTCACAAAGGAACAGCGGTCACAGAAAGGAACGCCACCGCCGCAGACTCTCGCATCCTCGGATGGACGCAGGCACGCAGGGGCAGGCATTCCCCTTCGCTCGTTTCGGCGAACCTCGGTGACGCGGTGGTGTAGTCCGTATCTGTGCACAGGGGATGTATCGTTGATAGATGCGACACTCGCAACTCACATCGGATGAAGAAAACATCGCAGCGGCACTGATCAAACGCGGAGCCGGTAAGTCTCGTTTTGTGCCCGCCACATGCGCTCTGCCGTCTGCTCGTGATGAAGACAAGTCACCTGCTGGCATTCAAAGACACATCAGTGGGTGACGCTGTGGCCGTGGAGGGCTTTTTCGTCAATGACTTTTCTTTCACGGTATGCTGCATTCGCTGTGTAAACAACTCACAGCTGTGTTACTATTGAGAAGTGGCCGAACAACAAAAAGAGCGAGGGTATTCGGAAGGGTCCGTCTTCGGTTGGGAGCGGGCCACTGCTTCGATTGCTTGCCTCATTTGGGCGCTGGAAAGTGCAAAACGGCGCCCGCTATGAATGATAAAATGAGTCATCAGCGTATCGGCAAAATCGCGCGACGTATTATGAAACTTGCGCGTTTGGCATCCGCGTTATCAAGAGAATATGTGCTGTGATTCTCACGTTTTAAACTCCTGTTCCTAACTTCAGTGTTCTTGTACATGCTCCCGCAGGGACTGCGGGAGCATATACAGGAACACTACCTAACTTAGCACTTTAGTCCTCCTTTTTCGGCTTTTGTTGAGAGAGTTACATTTTATTTTTGTGGGACACTGAAGAGAATCCTGAAGAGAGCACTGGAACACTAAATACAGCATTTTCCACGATTTTGCGCGAGTAAAAAGCAAACGCACAGGCTTTCTGGGAAAGTGGTGCCATCTATGGGACTTTTAGCCAACGAAATGATAGCTATCTAGCAGCGCGCATATTTGAAAATTTTGAATAGCGATGCGAATATCTTTCTGTTCCATTCACAGAAGGAATCAAACAGTGCACACTCCAAATTATTTGGAGCACTTCAAATCTATTCTCAAGTTTTAAAATATTTTTCAATAATTGGAACTTATAAAAGCACTCCGTAGTTTTCTTCGATCAGTGTTTAAACACAGACCTTTCCGACGCCGTACAGCATGCTGCCGCGATCGGGATGAAAGGTTCAACGCCGCGACCGGGTCCATTAGCGTGGCAGCGCTCTTAATTCTCATGCGTGTGGTGTTCAAGATTGGGCGACGCGGCAGGTTTCAGCCAGGAGCGAAAAATCCCGGGAGAAGCAACCTAGGGTGGGCCACCAAGGTCACGTGACCTTGTGGCATCATCTCAACCAGCCCACCGGATTGTGAGCAAACTGACCACCGTGGCAGGTGGCAGTTAAACTAATGGTTGGTCGCTACAGGTCACTCGGGAAGAGCAACCTGAGCCCTCCGATAGCAGTACCAGCCACCGCAGGGCACTGGCGCATCGCTCAACCACTACATCAATGCGCCAGGAGTGGTATGAGCACTCCCAGGGATCTATGAATGTTAAGTCGAGAATGAACAATTCCACATATATGGGCATTAACGCCCATACCGTTACAGCGGAGCTTAAATGTCCCCTCAATTTTTTCTCCTCAGTATGACATGATGGTTATAGAGTTAATATATTGAATCGTGTTCCGTGTCCGCTAGTGGAGATCTATGCTACGTTTTTCGACGGCTACGGCTTCAACTCCATGAACAGGGGTCTCAAACACACGGCCCGCGGAGCCTTCACGTGCGGCTCGCCGGCAGCCGCGTGTGAAAGCTCCACGGGCCGGCGAGCGTCTGTCGCTAGTTTTGTTAACCTCCTTCCAATTATTGTTCACACTTGTCCCATCCGAAGAGTTGTAAGGAAAAACTCTACCACCGTATTTCAGCAGCGCTTTTGTTGTGTTGGCTGCATTCTTTCCTTGCCTCCGGCTCTCCTGCAGCACTGCCACGTTTTTTCCCCTTATTTGCCGTGGGAGTCTGTTTCTGCCTAATGGCCCCTAACTTTTTAACGTTTTTCAGGACACAGCCATCACTAGCGACTGGCTTTCGAAATTCGGTAGAAAGGCTTCGTTTGGTTTGATGGTCTGGTCTAGTTTCGTTTCGTTTGTGGGGTTTAACGTCCCAAAGCGACTTGGGCTATAAGGGACGCCGTATTGGAGGGCTCAGGACTGATTTAGACAGCCTGGGGTTCTTTAACATGCACAGACATCGCTCAGTACACGTGCCTCTAGCATTTCGCTTGCATCGAAATGCGACCAATGCGGCCGGGATCGAACTTGCGTCTTTCGGGTCAGCAGCCGAGCACCATAACCACTGAGCCACCACGGTGGCTGTAGGAAAGCTTAGACCGAAAGCATATGCATACAAAATTTTGAAGCGAAAAGCTTCTCTACGCGGGTCAGAGCCGAGCTTCGCGTGAGCCGAACTGGTGAGTTATGCGCATGCGCGAAAACGAGTGACGTCACGCGCCGCGCAGGTGGTCGCTCCTCGCCGCTGCCGCGGCCGCCGCCGACTCCGTCGCCTGACCTTTCGGCGCAGCCGCGCGCTACTGCACATGTGCGTCATGTGCATGCGCAAGGAGGCTATATAATGCGCTTGCCAGAGAATAGGCGTGCGCACTAGATATGGCTGACGTTTGTAGTGACCGACTCCTGACCAGTGCCGATGTTGTCCTCTTTACAGAGATTGGTGTTGCGACGGGATCACAAACTGTCTCAGTCCCCAACTTTAGCATGGTTGCTTACGCCACTCGTGTTAACCTTACCGAAAGTTCCGGCGTGTGTATCTATGTGAAGAACGGGATTGAGGCCACCCAACTGCCGACCGTCGCTGCAACGAGCGGTGAATCGTGTGCTGTTCGACTGAAAGAAACTGGCATAGTTGTGCAGGCGGTATACATGTCGCCTGACAGTACGGTGAACGACGTTGTGCGTGTGGTGGCTACTGCGATACCGAGCCAAGTGAATGGTGAACTTTTTTTGTTTTTTGAAAGTCGCGGGTGGCTTTAACCGTACCTCAAGCTCCCTTGACGTGCTACTCAAAGATTCCTTTAACTTGGACTTGGTCAGTTCTCCCACTGAACAGACAACTCAATGGAAGACCACTACAGACCTTGTATACCAAAGACAAACTGTGCATTCTACATACTCTGTAACGACCATAGAGACAGCCGCATGCTACTACTCGGATCACCGGGCTGTCTTTATGGCTTTAGAGAAACTGCAAGACAATGTGTCCAACGATAACAAATAAAGAAGTTTAATACTGTCGCTTCTGTGTCTAACTCGTAAACATATGCCATTGAGTAACCAAATCTAAGCCTATAGATAAACAATGTATACAATACCAGCTAAGCTACGAAGCATAACCATGACGTCAAACCAAGCATAACTGAAGCTTTTCGCTTGTATATCCAGGCTTAACCAGAGCTAATCCACTGCCTGATTTTTTTTTTTTTTGCACGGTTTAGCGCTGGCTTGACAAAACTAAGTAATTTGTAATGATCTTTCTGTTACAGGCTGGGCTAAGCTTCGCTGCTTAGCACATTAAGCTCGCTGACACTACCCTCGAGACGGGCCTAGGGCGTCCACAACACTATAGCACAACTGCATAAGCAATTATGCATATAGCATGACTACAGATGGCGCGCGCGCGGCGTGATACCTATATAGTGACTAGCGCAACGACCTTCTTCTCTTATCTCTAAATTAGGCGCCGTGGAAGTTCTGGCCTGTCGCCAACTCAGGCTCCTACCATCTGGTACTCCTTTTTCTTATCTTTTGTCGCACGATATATCTGACATCAAGCCGCGCAAAAGTTTTGGCCTCGCCTCAAGTCTTGCTCCCACCATCTGCTTCCCATAAGTTCGATCTTACCTTAGGGTGCGTTATGGCTCTTACGTTGCGCTGGCTGTGTTATCGGATTACACTGAAGCTCGGCTCAGGGGGTACTCCGTAAGACGGCTCTCACCGTAAGTAAAGAAACAGAAGTTGTGACCCGTGCGTGGGCACATGCTTCCTTTGCCAGGTGCCCACCAGTTTCCAATGCGTATACAAGCTTTCTCCTTGCCTTGGCTTCTTTCGGGTGAAATGCAAATGAGTCTTTGTCCTCACCTTGTGTACAAAAAAATTCCTTGCGCCATGGCGCTCTTCGGTCAAAGTTGCCATTGCGCCGTTAGAAATGCATCATCATCACCATCACGTGCCTTCTTTGTTATTCCTGTGCACGGCTGTTTCTTTTTGCTTCCATCCCTTTCTCACTGTGTCTTGGCCCCTCCCGCGTAGTGGGCATGTGCCATCTTTATCTGAGGCCAACCAACCAACCATTGCGATGGTTACAGCCTTTGGATAATGCCCGCCCATGGACCTGCTAGCATCTATAAGTACCTAACCTAACCTAACTTCGTATACGGTGACACGAGGCTCTGCAAAACCGTTTTCAGGCCGTGTTCTGGCTTTCGGTGTCGGCGAATTTGTTTGCATTGTTTTTCTTGCTACGGCTGTCGGAGTACGTGCTTAAAATTTTAATTCTGAGTTCACGCCAACGATCCTTTTTGTTTTCAGAGTCACGCATCTGACGGCTGTCAAGCAGTGAGCACAGGGCATCTCTGGCGTGAGTATCTCGTGATGAATGTTGTTTACCTAAGACTTTTGAATTGACTTTTTCCTTGTTTGACTGACCGACGAGTCCGCTTCTTTCTGTGTATTTCTTCGCGCTTTCTGTGGTTGAAAGTATTTCTGCTGTAGGAGACACCGACAACAGCGTTCTCAAATCCACATTGATCCCCAGTCGTTTTCTGCAGCTCCCAACTAGCGGGTGTTTCAACGTGTTTCAAAAATTTTTTAAAGTGCTCGCTGGAACACCTGGTATACATAGCCATTGTTTTCAGAATAATACCTAATTTGTTCTGTTATTTCTGGCGCAGAACTTTTTGTGCTCGTATTCGGTTGTAGTTACCGCAGCAGGCTGCTCAACTATCTTTCGTAAGTTGTAATGCTGTGTACGTGTGAGCGTTCCTGGCGATATTTTTTTTTTTTTTGCTTGAAGGCACGATGGCGTTCAGTGTACGTGCTTAAAATTTTTACGACTGACCTTACGGAGTTTCTTTTTTGCCTCTTTTCAGAATCACGCAGCTCACCGCTGTCAACATAGGCTTTGTTGCTTTTTTTTTTTTCCTGGAGTAACTCGCCATGAAAGCAGACCCGAGGACGCTAGTGGTAGCGTTCTGCCTTTATGCACTGAATTGCATTTGCGGTGCACTCGGCCCAGTAACCTTCCGTGAATATTTATCGACACAGTCCCCAGAGTAAGTTTGCAAACATCCTTTCTCCACTTTCCTCAGGTGTACCATATTTACCCGAATGTAACCCTTTACAAAAGTTTCTGTCCATAGACTGTTCATAGACTTCTAAGTCTATAGACTCTCTATAGACAAACCCTAGAGAACAGTCTATAGACAACACAAATCCTAGAGGCAGTCTATATACAATCTATAGATTTATGGCCATACACATTTAGTGGACTTTTGTCTATAGACTGCGAATAGACAACTGTTTGGTCGCGGACCCTTTTCCCAAGCATTTTACCCCAGAATAGCCGAGCACCTGGCCGAATGAATGCTTGTACCCATTAAAAAACCGGTAGGTGCCCGGTGTCACTGAGGATCGAACCCAGCACCTAAGTTTTCTGCTACTCCCTTTTCTCCTTCATCTCTTTATCCCATCACTCCTTTCCCCCCGCGCAAGGTAGCAAACCGGTTATTCTTCCGGTTAACCTCCCTGCCTTTCCTCCTCCTTTTCCTCCTCCTTGAATAGGCAAAAAAAATATTCATAGGAAGGCGATAGAATCTATAAGAAGTCTATAGACTGTCTATATACCATTTGTGTAAGGGATGAGAGCACGGTTGAACTTGAAGGTTGACTTTGCTGGCGTGTTATGGGGAAAAAAACTGGCTAAACTAAGCAACGGCACAGTTGAAGAATCTGCGCGAGCCGGCGGCTGCTTCGTCCTGACACTTCCCACGCCGTCGTTGCAGCGCATCCCTCACACCACGAACCTCGTCCGGGACGGCAGTTCGGGAAGTCACGAGATCGTCCTCTGTACGCCGGCGCCGCTCTCGCTGCTGCCAGGTATTCGTCGCCTGGTCTGGATACGCCGCCAGTCGACATCTCGCTCGATGGCAAGGACCCTTGTCCACGGCAAGAACGAGTGCGCGACGAGCGTCCTTTTCGTTTATGCTACGCCCGGGCTTCCTTTGTCTTTCACTTACAATTTTATTATCTTTCTCTTCAGAGGACTAATAAAATGGTAATCAAAACCTAGAGGGGACACTTAAGATGACGTGGCATCAGAACACATTATGGATGTGTCTGAGGTTGTGGACGCGACCGGAGAACTAAGTCATGAGCATCGAATAGATGGGGAACTGAAGACTTCAACACCTCAAAACAACACGGAATCTGAAGCGACTGGCCATCTAGCATCCACGCCTCCAGGACGAAAACCGCCGGACCCGTGCCCCCCCGTGAGTGTTACAGAGACTGCTGTGCTTGCTGCACAGGAACACCTCGTTGCCACAGGTCAACGTCCGGATATGCCTCCTGTGGAGTCAGTCGAGGCGATACAGCCAGTGAATGCTCGCCGATCCTCCTCTGATGCTGATTCTGCTTCGTCGTTGGAGGGTAACGGTGAGACGTGTGTGGCGTCGATCTCTGGCGTGTCAGGTTCTCTGTCGGCTGTCAGTGTGGCAGCGAGTGATGTGCTCCCCTCGGGTTCGTGGGCCGAGGCCTTAACTGTCTCAGAGGAAGACATGGACAGCACCGCACCTTTGAAACGTCCTGCAGATGCTGACGAGGTGTGTATCGATGGCGCTGACCAGAAGGCACAATGTGTAGAGGCCACGGGAAGGGTGGTGTTAAAGAGGAGGGCGATGTCTGCCCGAGAGGCCGCCAATTTGGCGGCGGGCCACCACATTCCAGGGGATGGCGTTTGTTAAGACTGGCACCAAAATGGCGAGCGTCGCAGCATATCAAGTCGCTACCCTTAACGTTAAGGGTATGCGTAATCGTAGGAGGCAACAGCAGGTACGGCATCTCTTAAAGAAATGGAGTGTGTGTGTAGCCGCTATCCAGGAAACAAAGTTGTCCTCTGATGAAGAGACAGCAGCTGCTCTTGAGCCTTTTTTGTCGGAATACAGCATTATTGTTAGCCACGCGAGAGGCTTATCCGGAGGTTGTATGCTATTCCTGGCGAACACGCTAGAGATGACAGCCATGTCTTATTGCATAGATGACGAGGGGCGACTTATATGCTGTGATCTCACAATTTCAGGTGTACAGTGGCGGATTATTTGTGTTTATGCCCCCACAAAGCAGCGCGATAGAAGGCTTTTTTTTCTGTCATTAGTTGAACATTTGTGCACGGACCGCAAAATTATATTGTTGGGAGATTTTAATTGCGTTTGTAGGGATGAGGACCGTTCAGTGGTATGTAAGAGATACGACCATAGTGCTGCATTACTTACTGATTTGGTTTCTGAATATAGTCTTGTGGATGTGGGGCAGGAAAAAGGCGACAGTATACATTTCACTCATTTTCAGTTTTCCTCTAATGCTCGCCTTGACAGAATTTACGTTTCTGTTGACGCATTAGCAAGTGTGTTTGGCTACTGGGTGCGGCCCATTTTCTTCAGTGACCACTGTATGGTGTCTCTTCAGATAGGAAAGTACACTCGGCATGTACTTCACCCTCGATGGGAGTTGTGGAAGATGAATAACTGTCTGCTCTCAGACGAAATCTTTCAGCGTGCTGTACCTACTTGTTTGAAGGACGTATAATCACGCCGTGATCTTTCAATTTTTCAAAAGTGGGACTTGTTTAAACAGGAGATCAAAAACTTGGCAATTGAGGCCTCAGCAAGAATCGCTTTCCGGAAGAGACACCACCTTCGTGAGCTTGGGCGCACCCTAACGGAGTTACATGAGCTAGAGAGGGTAAGCCCGGGTGCCTATCTCGAAGAGATTAATAACGTAAAAGCACAGCTTCAACAATTTGCGACAGAAAGATATAAGGGGGCCTTGATACGATCTAGGTCCCGAAGGTTTCTTGATGAGCAACCTTCTCGTCGGGCCCTGAGTGATGAAAGAGAGAATGCTCTTGCGAAAGAAATATTGGAAATTCAGTATGGTGATTGCACATACAGTGATGCGCCTGGTATTCTTGCTGCTTTCTTCGACTATTATCGGAAGCTGTTTGGCAGTTGCGAAGATCCAAGTCAGGGTTTCGATTACAGTTCCTTGCTCGGAAACTTCCCTCGACTTGATGATGAGAAGGAAACAATAAGCTTGACCTCGTCTTCTCGTCAGTCCCAGACAATATAAGCCCTATCTCTTATTCTGATGGCTTCAGTGATCACGAACTGCTTAATTTCACGATTTCCATGCCTTCATGCGCACGTGCACAAACACATAAACGTATTTTTGATTATAACCGCGCTGACTACAATGCCATTAATATAGGGTTACAATCCTTTTGTGACACATATCTTCCAACTTTTTCTCAGCGTTCGGCCAACGAGAACTGGGTTTTGTTCAAAAATAGTTTACTGGAATTAGTACACCGTCATATACCACTGCTCACCCTCCGCACGAACGCGTCTAAACCATGGTTCAACAGGATGTTACATGCATTAAAAAACAAGAAAAAGCGACTATTCAAAGCTGCCAAACGCCTTGGCACACCGGCTTCATGGCAGAAACACAAAACCGCCGAAAAAACATATTGTAGTGCCATCCGCAAAGCAAAGCTTAAATATTATTCCCATGACCTTCAATCCCTTATGACACACAACCCTAAAAAATTTTGGAAAACGATATCACCTATTGACACTCCGGTTCTTGTTTCGTTGTTGGATAACACTGGTGCTCCAGTTATAGAAGAAGAATGCCCACTTATATTTAATAATTATTTTTCTTCAGTGTTCACACAGGAAGACCATTCCACTACTCCACCATTAGTAGATGCCGATTACCAGTACATGAGTCCCATAGAAATAAGTGTCTCCGGTATTGCAGCATTAATAAACAATCTTAAGATTTCGACTTCTGCTGGCATTGATGATATTAATACAAAAATTCTCAAAAGCACAGTGATCCATTCAAGCAATATTCTCTTCCATATATTTCGTCAGTCGCTATCAACTGGTGAAATTCCATGGGATTGAAAAATTGGTAAAATTATCCCCATCTTCAAATCAGGTGATAAAACGAACGCGCAAAATTATCGCCCCATATCATTGACATCTGTCCCATGTAAGATCCTCGAACACATCATCGTATCAGCAGTGGCGCAGCATCTAGATAGTAATAATTTCTTTTTTTCTAACCAGCACGGGTTCAGGAAAGGCTTCTCTTGTGAGACTCAACTACTGGAATTTACTAACGAGCTACTACACAACATGAACGAGAACTTCCAAACAGACTGCATATTCTTAGATTTCTCAAAAGCATTCGACCGCGTTGCGCACTCACGCTTAATAGGTAAAATTACTTCCCTCAACCTAGACTCACTAACAACCTCATGGCTAAGGAATTTCTTGTCTTTTCGTAAACAGTTCACGGTTGTTAACGGCCACTCATCTCCGTTTAGCGATGTTCTATCTGGTGTTCCTCAAGGAAGCGTCCTGGGCCCGTTGCTGTTCCTGATTTACATTAATGATCTGCCATCTAACATTACATCAACCATTCGCTTGTTCGCAGATGACTGCATAATTTACCGCAAAATCCGATCACCTGCAGACCTTCTTGCACTTCAAAGGGACCTCGATCATGTAACCGCTTGGTGTTCATCATGGCAAATGTCACTTAACACTGAAAAATGCAAGTTAATGACATTCAGCCGCAAAAAATCTAACTCTTCGTTCAATTACATGCTCGATAACAGCTTAGTCTCTCAGGTGTCTTCTTACAAATACCTCGGTGTCCATTTTTCATGTAACTTGTCCTGGTCCACTCATATACAGAAAATAACAGCTAAAGCATCCCGGACCTTAGGATACCTAAAACGGAATCTTCATGGAACTCCTGCTACTACCCGTAAGCTCGCCTATCAAACATTTGTTCGTCCGCAACTCGAGTATGCATCATCCATTTGGTCACCTCACCAGGCTTATTTAATTAACTCCCTTGAATCAGTCCAAAATCGTGCTGCGCGTTTCATCTCCAGAAACTATGACCGTCACTCAAGCATCACAAACATTAAATTATCGCTCTCTCTTTGTACCTTGCAATCACGAAGATTAATTGCCCTAATCTGCTTATTTCACAAGATAGTCTATAGCACTAATCTTTCGACTCTCCCTCTTGCCCAACCTCACCGCACCTCACGCCGTTTAAACAACCATCTCAGCTTCAAACGCCTTTCAGGTAAAACCGTTGCATTCAATTCATCCGCTTTGCCGCAGGCTATTGTTCACTGGAATGGTCTTCCTGAACACATCGTCAATATTCGTGATCCAGCTTCTTTTAGGACCGAAATAACAGCCATTTTTTCTAATTACTGACGCGTCAATAACTATTGTATAATGATGTTCTTACTGTTTAATGAGTACTAACAGTCAATCAGCATTATATAATCGTGTCATTCATGCTCCTGTTATTACCCCTATTTATGTAATCCCCCCCTCACACAATACTCCATGCTTGGAGCCTGTGAGGCAACGTGAATAAATAAATAGTGAAGGGACCTATCACTTTGGATGAAATTCAATCAGCCATTTCTGCCCTGCAGAGCCAGAAATCTCCTGGGCCAGATGGTATTACTAGCGAATTCTATAAAACATTTTCGCCTTGCCTAGTGCCTGTTTTGATGGAAGTTTTCAAAGCATCTTATGATGTGGGTGTCCTGCCTCCCACTTTTTATTCTGGGCACACAATATTAATTCCCAAAAGCAAGGATACTAATCGGTTGAAAACTGTTGAGGGATATCGTCCAATTTCCCTTTGCAATGTTGATTACAAAATTTTTGCCAAGGTTCTTAGCAGTCGTCTGCAGCTCGTCATTATGGACTTGATAGGTCCGCATCAGGTCTGTGGTATTAGAGGCCGCAGTATTCAAACACATATCCATATTGCACGTTCAGTATTAGAGACAGTATCAGATGAGATAGGCCAAGTAGCTCTGATTCAAATTGACTTGGCTAAGGCGTTTGATAAAGTTCGGCACGATTTCTTGTTCGCGGTCTTGGAGTATGCAAATATTGGTGACGTCTTGCTCAAAGGCATAAGGCTGTGCTATAAGAACTCCTATACAAGGGTTATTGTTAATCAGGAGCTAACGAAACCAGTACCACTAGAAGCATCTGTTCGTCAAGGATGTCCACTGTCTCCATTGTTGTTTGCCCTATATCTGGAACCCCTCTGTCTCAGTATAATTAACAGCGCAGCTATCCGCGGTTTCTCTCTGGCTCAATGTGAAGTTAAAGTTTTAGCTTACGCTGATGATGTCGCCCTCTTTTGTTCTGACAAAAAGAGTGTACTCGAGGCTCTAAACTTGACTAAACAGTTCTGCGATGTATCAGGCGCGGCTCTTAATTTAGAGAAATCCAAAGGCTTTTGGTTGGGTCATTGGGGAACTAGGCCAAGCCAGTTCGGTGGTATATGCTGGAACTGTAGCCCACTTGAGTACCTAGGCGTTCCGCTGCACCAAGTTCGCAACAGTACAGCCTACTGGGATTCACAAACTGTAACTCTACGGCGGCAAACACAGGCTTGGATGGGTAGGGAACTCTCAGTGTTTGCGAGGGCACAGGTCTGTAACATTTTTTTGTTTGCAAAGCTCGCGTATGTCCTTCAAGTCCTGCATTGTGCGAGGAGGAAGGTGCAAGCAATACATAGAATATTTGCAGCATTCGTTTGGCGCTCTCAATGGGAGCCGATGAGGCGTGACAACTTGTTCCTTCCCTTAGAGGGTGGTGGAGTGGGCCTTGTTCACCTGTTCGTGCATCAACTCGTTTCCCGTTTTTTCTTTTTCAAATCGGCAAACGACCCGTTTCTGGTAGCTGTGCTCATTAGGCGGCTTAGTTTTCATTTGCCTTACTTATTCGCACCGACTGTGCAGGCTCGTGAGGGGACTTTATGGGGATTTCTTAAGGAGGTTGCTGACACTTTCAATTTTCTCACTGTGCGCTTCTCTTTAGATTACCTGTATAGCCTCTCGAGAAAGCAGATGACCCAGGCTCTCACTGAGTCTTTGTTCCCTACACCATTGTATCGGCAGCCTTATTTGGGGTCTTTGGACATCAGTGTTCTAAAGCGTGTTAGGCGGATGTGCATTCAGGCAGCCGCTAAAACGTTCTTTTTCAAACTACACACAGCGACGCTGCCTGTCAAGACATTTCTTAATGACAAGGGGATGTTTGTACCCTGGAATGTGAATTGTCGTCTGTGTAACGTGCCTGAGACAATTGATCATTGCTTCATCCTGTGCCGTGATGCCATGTTCTTTTGGGACATACTACAACGAACTCTTAAGAAGGACATTGAAATTACACCATACACTATTAGATTTCTGCCTGTTGACAAAAACTCTGTTGTGCCTTATGACGTGTTTGTGTTGATGGGACTATTCAGTCTTTGGAAAAGCCGTATGATGGACAGACATGCCGAGCCACCAAGATCGTCCAAATCTGTGTTTCGGGAACAGTGTGCGTTGGTGAGGAGTGTATATGCCGCTCGCGACGAACCTCCAAGCTGGCTGCCGTGCCTAGATGCTTGTGTGTGCCTCCCTGAATTTTGATGTTTTGATGGGGATGCAGTGGTGAGTTAGGGCTATGGGGGGCTCATATTAAGCAGCCCGGTAACTTGAGACGCGAGCTAGTCTGATTGAAGTTTCCTCCTTTCTACAGAAGTTCTTCCATGCAATAAAGAAAAAAAAGAGACTTAAGCTCCGCCTTAAGGGTACGACGCGACACCTGGTGGGTTAATGCACATATATGCAGAATTGGGCATTCTCTACTTTGCATTCATAGATCCCTGGGAGCCCTCATACCACTCCTGGAGCAGTGGTGCAGCGGTTTAGCGATGCGCCACCGCCCTGCGATGGCAGGTGTTGCTCCCGGTGAGCCTTGTGCGACCCAGGTTGCTCTTCCCAGCAACCTCTCGCGACCAATCATTAATTTACCTGCCATGGTGGGCAGTTTGCTCACAATCCGGTGGGCAGATTGTGATGGCGCCGCAAGGTCATGTGACCTATCTGGCCCACCTGCTCCCAAGTTTGCTTCTCTGGGGACCTTTCGCTCAGTCACCGACGCAGCCGGCTTTTCTGCGACACGAGCTCTTTAACACTACCGCGTTAAAAGGGCAGCTGCATGCTGCGTCACCCACACACGCTAGTTCTTCGGTTATTTATCAATGCGTTACTATGAGAACGGTCAGCGCAAGCGGAAATGAAATGGCGACCGCCGTCTGTCAGTAGCCAGTGTTACGCCGCCTCGGATAAAGCGAATTTTCGCGTCTGGACCTCGGAAATGTAACGAGCTTAATGTGTTGACCTCGGATATAACGAACCTAAGTGCCAAGCTCCGGATATAACGAACTTTAGTGAGTCATCTTCGAATAAAAGGAACGTTTGGCCGTTAACGCATTCAAGCGATCCAACAAGGATCGCCTCAAGCGTGTTTCACATGCAAGCGAAAATGTTAGCTAATCCTGCCGCCGTGGCGGAAAAACCTGCTTCGAGTCGTCGCTGCGATTAGCGGCGAGGTTTCAACAAGTTGGAAACTTTCGCTGCGAGGTGCCGCTCAATCGCTGAGTCGCTTGCATGTGAAGCAGCCTTAAGAGTTGTTAGTTTCTCTGGCCGCCGCAGCCGCGCTTTTGAGCTGCAGTCGATAGGGAGAGAGAAACAGAACCGGTTGGGCTGGTTCACGTGTCCGATGACCTTTAATGAAAGATTGAAACCGCGTTTATTCCGCATTCGAAAGCGCTGAGGGCGCTGTGGTGGAAAAAGGGGAGGGGGGTATTATGGCCTTCGCGGCTCCAATAGCGAGCAGCGGGCGGCATCGCTGCTGTTATCTCTTCTTTTAACCTCTCTGTCCCCAACAGGGTCCCTCACATTTCTCTCCCTACTTCTTCCCTTCTTTCTCCCATCGCCATCCCTCCATTCGTTATCTCATATCTCTCTCCTGGCCGCTTCGATCGGCGACCTTGGATGGTGGTGGTGGTGAAAAGAATTTATTTAATGAAAGAGGTGGGGCTCTTTAAAGAGCCCCGCAATGGGTGGAGTCCTTATTCCGGGACACCATTGGTCGAAGCCGCCAGCTTAGCCCTCTTGACCAAAGCCTTTTGGGACTGAAGGTCCGAACAGCCAAGCAGGGCCGCCTCCCATTCCTCTCTGGTAGGGTTGGGGTGGGGGGGAGAGAGCTGAGTTGCGCTGGCAAGCCCTAACCATGTCGTAGGTGTTAGCCACCTCCCCACAGTGTTTGCACCTGCCAGTGAGCGCGGGATCGAAGTGTTTTAGTACTGCCGGGCACAGCATTGTGTTCGTGAATAATCGGAGTAGAACGCGTTCGTTTGCTTTCCCCAGTCCCTTTGCAGGGGCCGGGTAGAGGCGATGCCTATCCTTATAATAGGATGTGATAGCTTTGAAGGAGAGTAAGTAGCTACCTTCAGGTTCCAGGTTCTCAGGAGCCAATGGGAACGCCCAGTGAATGAGTGCTCGGGCCGCCGCGTCTGCAGCTTCGTTTCCTGCTAGGCCCTGATGGCCCGGAGTCCAAACCAGGCAGCAGGGTGTAGGATCGGTATTCCGGCTGCAGTTCCTTAGTATTCGTTCAGCTAGTGGAGTTATCCAGCCAGCCTCATAATTGCGACATGCCGAACGCGAGTCTGTTATTATGTGTTTGGATTTTGAATCAGAAGCAGCTAGGGCGATGGCAACCTCTTCAGCTTGTGTTGTGCCTGGGGCTCGAAAGGAAAGCCCATCCACCTGTATTTCTTGATGTATGACCGCGGCCGTGTACCACCCCCTGTGGATAGGCCCAGCTACATCTACGTAAAAGACACCATGTTTGTTGCCTTGGTGGTGCACTAAGGCTTCCGCCCTAGCCTGACGACGACCACTATGGTCCTCCTTGTCCATCTTAGTGGGGAGGGGGCTTCATCCACACGATGGCTCGAGGTGGTCTCCATATAACGGCTCACGCCATACAAAACACTACTGCAACGCGAAGGATGACTTTGTGGTCGCGTAAAGGGGAAAAAAAAGAAAGAAAAGGGATGTAACGTCAGGAACGATGCCGCAATAAGCGGAAATGTTAGTAGAAATTTGCGAATAAATGTACCTGAACAAATGGGTTTCACGCGCCCTTTCTGTTTCATGAGGGGCCGATAAGACCCGTATAAGACCGCTATAAGACCGATACGAAGTTAAGTACGGAGTCCCGCCCGACCATGTCGTGAAAAAACGACGTTTCTCCCAGCACCTCAAACGAGCGGCGACGCACGCCTCCCGAACGCCGGTGACCGTTCTTCACGTGATTACTGACGAAATCAGTGAGCGATGTGATTGAATTACCGTCTATAGGTTTCGTAGGGCTTTATATGTGATTTAATCTTTCCGTAACGGGGGCATCTGCGAAATTCCGTGGGCAGCATAGGATGCACGAGAAAAAACATGTAAATTGATATTTTGAGCACGCGCCTTGTATGCTGCAAATGTCTCTCTTCTACTATTGAAGGTGACTCTTGTAATTCAGCATCAATTAATGTTTTGCTGTTATCTCCACAAAATAATGGCACTTGTTTGGTATACTACATCTCCATAACAACTGAATGATCTCTCTGTGGCAACAAAGTCAATTGAGCATGCCAAATATTTGGCAACAATGCAGGAGAGTATTCGCGTGACTTCTCCCATTCCAGGCAAGAAATACAGGACGTCAAAATATTCACCTTGTCAGTCTTGCTGACGAAGAAACTGAGAGGCCTCTGTCATTGGATTTTACTTCTCGAGCAGTTTTCAGATGTACTTGACACTCGGCAGCTATAAGTGGCGCTTCTTGACAAAGGCCAGGTATGCTTGCAAACTACCTTTTTTTTTTCTCGTAGAAGTATAATCTGCAGCAGATCATTCTTCGGTTATGGTTGACCTGAACGGCATGAGATTTCGTTATAGCTGTAACAATATTTCTTTTAAAAATTTCGTGAGATCCTAAACTCCCCCTCGCGTTATATTCATGCAAATAACGTAAATCAGTCATTGTCTGATTGGTCCGTCGCTCCTAATGTCCGTAACAACAATTGTATGAAAGAAAATAAGAATTTGGCTGTCAATACAAAATTCCAGGAAATATGCTAAATTCCATGTTTTTTTTTTTGCGGAATTACGGAAAACAAGGGGCCTTGACCATGAGAAGGTACCGTAACTCGCTACGGGAGAAAGGGATGGGGTCATAAGCTAGAGGATAAAAGTGAGTTGCGTACTGCAAAATAATAGAACAGCCTGTCGCGCAGGCACGACGCCCTCGAGAAATGGAGCAGATAACAGTCACAGCTTTCTTATTCCCACACAGTAATTCTAGCCATCGTTACGCGCAGGGAAGCATTGGTATCGAGGCAGCCTATATTTGTGTACGCGAGCATTGAGGCACCCAGGTCTACATTTGTGTGAACCACGGTAGCGCCCGTGTGAAAATGGCACGGCGCCACCCCGAGAGATCGAAGAAAGGTACCTCAATACGTGCCCAGATGGCGCCACCAATCTTATACCACCTAATTGCGCGGTATTTGAGTCTTCAGCTCGCAATAAAAACCGTTAGCGTGCAACGGTGTAACCAGTGTAACATCGAGAAAACGCGAACAAAAGTGCGTGTCAGCAGCCAGCCATGCTCCACTCTTTCGCTATGGTTTCCGTCATTGCGGTGGTGGCAAAGCCTGAGGACGCTGTCTGCACTGACGAGCAGCTGTTTGCCTGAGCAGCCCTGGACACGCGCTTGGAGCGCACGGCCTGTGTTTGCTCAGTGCGGTCGGGGCAGAGTGCAGAGCCGTGTTGCGTTGGACGGCGTTTCAGCCGATGACAGCTGCTTTCATCTCGCGTCGGGGCAGCGGTCGAAGACAGGATCCAGAAGGCCCTCTCGCGCGGTATGTGCTGCTGCTACTGCGGCACCGACCACGCATCGCTGGTTTCACTGTTTTCCCAAGGGCCTGGCGCGATTCTCTTCCAGGCAGCTTCCAGGCAGGCAGTTCTGCGCGGCGCCGCGCTGTCCCGCCTTTAACTGCCTCGTGGCAGACAGCTAGTCGCCTTTGTAAGCTTTCCCACCAGCGTGCTGCCACGTTATGCGGGAAAGCTATCCGCGCCGCATTTAGGAATCGCGGTGCTTGGGTTTGTGCGTCTCGACGTGCTGCGGGGATGAAGTTGAAGCTTGATGGCTCTATAACACTTGCAGCTTTATAAGCTTTGAAGTTCTTGGAGTTTTCTAGTACTGTGACGGACGTTTAGAGTCTCAAGACAGAAGAATGAGGCAGGCATGAAAATAAGGAAAAGCTGAGTGCCTCTCATTATTTCGCCTTTTTTTACTCCCTCCCACCCATACGAAGCTGTACATCGTTTTTTTTCTTCCTTTCTTTTCCCTTTCTTTCTTCCTTCCTTCCTTCCTTCCTTCCTTCCTTCTTTCTTTCTTTCTTTCTTTCTTTATTTCTTTCTATGCAGCTTTCTTCCACCACCACACTGAAGCTATGGGCAGTCCGAGATTTGCCCAACCCCTTTAATAAATTTGAGCAACACTTTCTGTTTGGCTAGTTGGTCTGCCACACTTCTAAGGACCAGCGCAGAAAAACAGCCCGGACAAGAACAATAGGTACCCTTGTTCTTATGCGTGGTGTTTTTCTTCGCTGCTTCTTGGAAGTTTGAAACGCCTCAAAGTCTTGCTTGCTTCCAGAAAAGGAATGCGGAACTGTAACGCAGAGTGTGCGGGAATGACATCGTCGGCCAATCGTCTCTGCGCAATGACTGCCAGGGTGGGCCAAAAAGATCGCATCTCGTCAGCGAAGACGGGCACTCTGTAGAATGTGCGTGCTTGCGACCGTACGTGGGCTTGCGGGGATCCGTGCGCGTCATGCAACGCCATTCGGTTAGGGGAAAGAAAACCAATTGCTCCCTATAGTCGAACATTTGCGCAAAGTGCGAATTATCGACGATTTTGCAAGACTTGCTGAAACCGTTATGACTAATAGCTTGCCCGAAATTGCCGCACCTGACGCAGACGCGGTTAATGTTATCCCACTCGATCTCTAGAAAAGACTTGTAGAGTTGCCTCGCATAGTGTTAAATATTTTACGCGGAAATTCTTATTGTTTTATTTTTTACCAAGCAAATTCGTTCTACGAAAGAGCGAGTACCTTCCAAAGGTACATCACGCGCTTGCGAACAGTTTAACACCGTCACTCCAGCAACTTCGCCCGCCGCGGTGGGTCATTCGCTTTGCGGTTCGGCTGCTGATTTCAAGGTCATAGGATCGAATCCCGGTCGCGGCGGCCGCATTTCGATGAAGCGGAAGTGCATACGCGTCCGTGTGTTGTGCGATGTCAGTGCACGTAAAAAAAAAAGCCATGTAGCCTAAATGAACACGGAGTACGCCAATACGGCGTCCCTCATAGCCCACGTGACCCGTCGGGACTTTAAACCCCACATGCCACCATTTCTGAAACTCGAGCAGAATACCGTTTTTAAGATCTCGCTTAAATCGAACTCCCGGTTTATTCGAACACGAGCTTCGGTTCCGTCAAATTGGTTGTGCACGCGAGCTCTCCATATATATATATAGCTCCAAGCAAGCCCTGTTTCGAATAACGGCTCGAAAACTGCGCTTGCCTGCACTTAATCAGGATTTCTAGCCATGTGGCTGAAACCGCCTAAGTTTATGCGTTTTTTTTTTATGAAGGATAAAAGCACCTCCATCCCATTCCGACAAAAGCTCAGACTCGCACACAGGTGACATTCAAGCGAGATTGATGTTCTGGTTATAACAAAAAAAAAAGATTCACAATGCCCAGCCGGGCGCTCTAGCCAGGTTTCTATCACTGCTATCCCAGCATGGCACCCACTAGCTGGATTAAAAGCGGTAGTAAGATTTGACGAATAGGAATCCACTCCCACGACAGCACTAAAAAGTAAGTCGTACTATCTGTGTACATTAATTGCATTGCTGCAGAGTTACAATGGAAGAATTTAATATAATAACCCAGTCAGGCGAAGGGATTTCTATTCCTCAATGCAGATTTATAAATGGAGCTAACTAATTCCTGTAATTACAATACCTTTATTTCTTTATTAAGAAGTTGCTCCTTTTTTTTTCTAAAACAAATCTCTGGGGCCACCACTGTCGATCGCAAAGGGAATGTTTCATAGTGAAAGAACGTTAAGAAGGAATTGTGAGGAAGCAACTCTCGGTAGCCAATTCATCATTAAGATCATCATCGATCACAGGCTAACTATACACGTCCACATAGCAGGACAACGGCCTCTCCCATATCCCTAAAATCAGCCCTGTCCTGCGCCTGCTGCGGCCACCTTATTCCTGATCTATTAATTCCGGTCCACCCACCCGACTTCCTGCCGCTTCCTGCCACTTTTGTATTCTCTTGGTTATGACTTTGCCACAAGCTTTTCGGTTCAAAACTTCATTTTCATCTAACTCCTTTTTCTTCTTCACCTTTATATCCTCTCATCCCCTTTCATCCATGCAGGGCAGCAAACCGGTTTCTTCTCTCGGTTAACCACCGAGGCTGTCCTTTTTTCACCCCCTCCTCCACCTCAGAACTTTGTACCCTTAAAGACCACTGGTCATATTTCGCCTTCACATAACATGTCTTGCCCATGCCCATTTCTTCCTCGTGATTTGGATTAGGTGTCATTAACCTGCGTTTGTTCCACCTCTTAACGTTAAACATGTCATTTTCCTTTCCCTAGCTCTGCAGTGCGTTGGCCTCAATTTAAGTTCAACCCTTCTCGTTAACCTCCACGTTTTCTTCTGCCCCGTAAGTGAGCACTGGTAAATTACAGTTGTTACTTTTATGCTTAGGGATGCTGGTAAACTCTCGTTCACGATCTCAGAGTACCTGACAAATGCCCTCAACCTCATTCTCATTCTCCTGGCTATTTCCTTCTCGTGGTCCGAATCTGCGGTCACTGCCTGCACTAAGTAGGTGTAATCCCTCACCACTTCCAACGCTTCGCTGCCTGTCGTAAACTGCTGTTCTTTTCCGAGAGTGTTGAACTCTACTTCAGTTTTCTGATATTAACTTTTAAACGAGCGCAGTTTTTTTTTTACGAGCTCAGTTACCAACATTGGCTATTCGCAGAAAAATTGCTAGGATAAAGTTTTTTTATCAGCTTTACACAATATGTTCCATCTGGATTACAGCTTGTACTTGCGGCCACCCGGAAGATCGTCATCGCGTACTAACCATCTTTTTGCAGTTATGCCGTACATGCCTAGAGTTGATGTGTATAAGTTTTCGTTTCTGCCTAAAACATGTATAGAATGGAATAACCTTGACCGACGCGTATTCGACAAAACATATTCACTTGAAACCTTTTTTAAACAGCTGGAACTGTGTTGTATTGACTGATTATCCCATTCCCACCTTGTAACAGCCCGTAAGGGCTAAGAATATTTTGAAATAAATAAATAAATAAACCCACCGTACTGATTTACCTGTCCAGGTCATTGATCATGCTTTGCAATTCGTCTCCTAAGTTATTTGGCAAGGCAATGTCATCAGCGAATCGCAGATTACTATAAGGTACTGGCTTTGATCCTACAGGTTGTGAAACTTCGCTTCAAAATGTCGGATACGACTCAAGAACGAAGCCGCTCTTTCCCGTCGAAGGACCCTTCTCCAGCCAGTGATGTCGGCCAGTTCTCATGAGCCTGCTAGGGTGACAATGCAGGGAGCGGCCCTACAATGCAGGGAGGGGACTATCCCCTTTCATCGGCCACTCCCTGCATTGTCAGGCTAGCAGGTTCATGAGAATTGACCGACACCATTGGCTGGAGAGGGGTGCTTTGACAGGGAAAAGCCGTTTCGCTCTTGAGTTGTGCCCGACTATAGCCCCACAGGCTTTCTGCGAAGGTTTACAATGGCGGCGTCATCTGGAAGCGGCCAATAGAAGCTGTTGCCACTTGCCGACATTAAATTTTGGAAGGCGGGGTTTTTTTCCTCCTCTTTCAGCGCTTATTTTATCGACCAACGCATTTTTGTTACTGCACCTGTTCACGCATTTCGATGCGAAGAGCTTGCGCGTTTTAACCTCGGAGTTTGTAACTTGAACACAGATTTTTTAAAAAAACGCGGATTTCAATACGTGGACCCCATGGGAAGCTTAGTAACTTGTATGATAAAAAAGGTCTGGCTTACCGACGCCAAGCGCGAGATGAATAGAAACAGGTCCAGCCATTAGAGTTCTCTAAGACTAAGCACAGGGAAGCGACAGGAAAAACACTCATGTAGTAAAGGAAAATATTGTAGCAAGGCGGGCGAGTTGGTGACACATATTTGAAAAATTACAGCGCGGAAAACGGGGGGCTTCAAGGGTAAAAAACACAGGACAAGCGCTTGTCCTGTGTTTTCTACCCTTGAAGTCCCCGTTTTCCGCGCTGTAAATTTTCGAAAATATTGTGAACATGTCCGCGGTAGAGTACGCTTCCGCCATATGGTCTTCTCATCGGAAATAATTAATCGACATGTTGGGATCATTGTAAAATGGGGCTAGTCGTTTTATTTCGCGAAATTGTAATTCCCAGATTAGCGTAAGATAAATGAAGCTCGAAATTTCGCTCCATACATTACGTATTCGTTGTGGATTTGCCGTTTAATCTTTTTCACAAGTGCACCCATGCCACTCAGTCACTCTTAGGTCCTCTTACCCATGCCAGAAAAACTTTAGCTACAACCGCGTGTATCACAGTATGCTCATGCTTTTAACTTTTCTCGGCTCATTCGTGCTATCCGCCTGTTGAACGATCTTCCGGACTGCATCGTCTCTCTGCTCAGCCCTTGCACATTACGCGATCGTCTAATCAAACGCCTAGCACATCATTTATGCGTCCATTATTCATGCAACTTTTTTTAGAGCGAAAGCTCTACTCTTCGCCCTACAACTCCCAAGTCATCTGGCTCTGCTTGTGTGACCTTGAGCTGGCGGAGCGAAGGTGTGGCAAGTGACGTCATACCACGTGACTCGCTGTGGAGAGGCGCCGCAGCTGCGCTCGCTTGGACGTTCGCCGGTCGCTCGGAGCCTCGCCGCTGCTGTACCACGTGATTAGGGGGGGGGGGGGGGGGGGGTATACAGCTTCTCCGCTGGCGCTCGGTCGCGCTTTCGCTCGTTTAACTACGTTTAAACAGGATAAACCACCGTATTTTTAATCTCCTTTGCGGTTATTTGCTTTCTTGTTTTTCACTATTGCACTCTTATCCTTGCGCATACCTGTCTCCTTTTGCGCACGAATGATACTTTGTGCATTTTCTCTATTGTGTTCTATGCAGTATAGTTGTATGTCTTGATTTCGTGTGAATGTTGTTATCTTGTTATTTTCATACAGACTTTTGAATTCCACAACACCTCCCTGGAGGCGTTTATGTTATTTATAAATAGCTAAAATAAATAAATGAACCCAGATTGCAGGACTAGTCGCAGGAAAATCAGAGGAGCCTGCAAGGTGAAGAGAGGATTTAAGGAGTCAAATTTATCGCGCCTTAAATGTTGCAGAACTTTATAATTGAAAGAAAGGAGGATTGTAAGACGGTTATTGGTAGGTTAAAAAAAGACGCTGTCCGGTGGTTCCCGCCACCAACCTGACCGTTTCAAAGAGGACGCTCCTGTCACCCATTCGTCAAGCCAAGAGCTCCCCCGCGTCACATTCTCGAAGCAGGTTTAAAGCTTCGCTTCTGTTTTGGTATGTTCTGTACTGAGCATAAACGGACAGACCTCGGCCGTTTTCTCCGTCCATAAGGGCACTTGCTGCGGCAAAGATAAGATTTCGGGTGAGTACCGGTAAGATGCAGCAATTATTCACTTTTCTCTTGCGGGGTACAGATAAACTGCCATTCATGATCTGAGAATACCTGCCAAATTACTCCACACGATTCTTTTTCTTCTCATTATTTCACTCTCGTGGTCCCAACATTCTCTTTCCCGGTTCCAACGCTTCACTACATGTCTTAGACTGCTGTTCTCTTCCGTGACTATTGACAATTTTTAGACTCACCATTCTGCTTTCCCTGTCTATGTCACCGATAGTGCTTTAGAAACCGTCCCCTGAGTTAGCAATTAGGGCAAAGTCATCAGCGAATCGAGGATCGCTAAGTTACTCTTCATTAATTGCAGATTACTAAGTTATTCTGCATTAACTTTTATCCCCAGATCTTCTCAATACAGATCCCTAAATACCTTCAGTAAACACGCAGTAAATAGTACCGGAGAGATAGTGTCTCCCTGCCTAACACGCTAATTTATTGTGACTTTATTACTTTATCTATATGGAATACTGTGGTGAATTTGACACAACTCTAAATATTTTCCATAACTTTACATATGCCTCTTCTACGCACTAGTTCCGTAATGCCTGTACGAGTGCTGAGCTTTCGACTGAGTCAAATGCTTTCTCGTAATCTACGAAGAAGGATATGTAGGAGGTTGTTTACATCCAATTCAAGCGATGCCAAAGAATGTGTCACATGCTGGTACGCCTTGCCAAAGCCTTTGCTGCCAGCCTACCATTGGCAAATACCTCCACATGGAGCCAAAGGTATCGCAGTAGGTGGCACGAGTACAAGATTGAGTCGCTCTCGGTGGGCACGTGTGAACCTCGTTAGTCGGGGCAGACCGTAAGCTAGGTCACTCCGAATGATTATCTCCACGCACGGCGATTGCAGCGTCATTAGAAGCCTGTGGAGTAAACGCGTTCAAAGCATGCTCACAGCATGCAGATCGAATGTAAAGGTGATGCACGGTTCAATGTTTACGGTTTGACGTTTCGAAGCTGCACGTGGACTATAAGGGAAGGTTCCTTTAACGTAAACTAACATCGCACAACACGCAAGCGTTTTTGTACTTCGCGCACATCGACATGCGTCTGCCGCGGTGGGGATTTGTTCGCGCCACTACATGCGGAGTTATCAGCTGAAAGTCATAGCCACAGAGCCACAGTGGCTACTACTTTCATGTGCTATATCTTGCGCATGAAACTACTTGCTCAGAAAAAATATTTCCTGTATGAAAAACGCTAAGATGGAGGGGGGCTTGGTACTCTGCCATAAAATGTACTTTGTATATCTACACAGTTTTGGTGAGTGTAGGGCTACATTAATTTAGCCAACCTGCGGTTTTTAGCCTGCATTGGCATGCCCTCGCGCAAGGGTTACTGCAGAGACGGCATACGAGACCCTGTTTTCAAGAAACGCAAGGTGCTTCTACAGGCATCGCACATTTGCTGGCATCGCTACAGAATGGTCAACGTTGTCGGCGTTATTCTTCATCGTGACTTTAATCGTCACGGGCGCGCGCACAGCCCCGGTCAAACTCATGAGGCGGCAACCATGCACTGAAAGTCATTTTATGTTGTTGTTGTTATTCACATTCGCATTTGAGCGCCTTGCGCACTCCGCATCCTGGCAGCAAATGGACAGATCGTGCTCGCTCAGCCAGCACTACCTGAGCGAGCCGCGTATCGTTAGAGAGATCGGCAAGTGCCGAACCGCGCAAAATGTGGCTGGTTTCTATGAAAACAGGCCGAATTTATGCTGCAGTTTTCCCTGCCCACTTGCCCCTTCCGCCTATCAGGCGACGAATGCGTCGAACAAAGGCACTCGCCAGACCACCCACTGCCTTTGGGAAAGTCGGCCGAAGGCTGCCAAGTTTTTTCTTTATTTGTTTTTTTTTCTGTCTTGCTTGGAGCAGCTCTTTAGGTGCCCTCGTTGGCGCACACACGCATATCCCCGCTTAGCGCGCATAATCGCTGCAACTGCAGCTCCGATGTGGCGGCGGCGTGCTCGCGGAGCAGTCCGTGATTGCGATCCCCGAGATCCGACCTCGCCGTCTGATGATGTCACGGCCGCTCCCACCCGAGGACATCCTGCGTTGAATCGGGGCCAGTTTGTCAGCCACGCAAGGTCGGTCGTGAACGTCGACCTCGTCAAGTTCTTTTTTTTTTATCCATTCTACGTGTACGCGTGCATGACGGCTATAGGCCATTGCAGGCTTTCTGTGGTCGTTAAGTTCGCGGACACAATAACAAAAAAAAAATCCAGCCTCTTGTCTGATAGAAACTATGACAGGCGAAGGTTGGCTGTGCGCTCTGACTTGTGGTTTCCTCAGGTTGACCTATGATAGATTGTAAAAATTGTAAATTCTGGGGCCTGACGTTCCGAAGCGGTTATGTGAGGGGAGTTGCAGTGGAGGGCTCCGAATTAATTTGATTGGCGCGTTGTAATGATAAAATTAGTATACTTTCCTACAAAAAAAAAAAGAAATGGCACTGTTATAACTTAGAGCAGATCGCCCCCCCCCCCCCGCCCCCTCCAAATATATGTATATATGAAATGCCGGTATCGTTGTCACAACTCGTTTCCGCAAACTAGGGGCGGGTAGTGTCGAGTGCTGTTTGCGCCACAGATCTCTGAGCCTATACTGCACCGCCAACCACTTCCCAGCAGCGACGCATTCGAGGTCATCAACTACGTCACTAGTGTGAATGGAGGAGCGGAACCAAACAGTACAACTCAGCAACGAGTTCGTCTCTCTGCTTCCGATATAATCATTAAAACCTAAATCATCGAATTTTTCTCAGAAAGGAAATTCAGTGGTGTCGTCCTCACTGTACGTTTAAACTGCAGTGTGGTTTTGGTTCGAGCAATTAACCGACAGCAGCTTGAGAGGGAAAGCGCCCTATGTAAAGTTGCTTTACTTGGGCTATATTGCGACAACAACTTTAAGAACAAAAAATAATAAGAAACGCGCCATGTAAAGTACCACAGGGCGCTTGCTACACATATCGCCTGCTACATAAATCGCATGCTTCTCGTAAAATGAAGCAAAAAGAAAAGGCACAGCGTATATTTTGCAAGTTCATAAGCGCAGGAGTATCTTGTCTCTTGACACTGAAGGACTTGTCTATCTAGACAATTTGACAATTTCAACAATTGAGTTTTTGACCTTTGTAAAAACATAACCACAAGCAACCATCGATTTCGCCGTTCTCGTAAAAGCAGAATTATCAATAGCGCAAAAATAAAAGAATGTTAAGGGCTGGCCGAGGAAATCACATTTGAGGAATTCATGTTCGCCTGTTTTCAAAATCTCGAGCATATATAGCGAACCTGAGCTGCGCCTAGGCATTACCTTGTACCTGATTGCGCTATATGGCAATCGCAAATGTCCCGCGTTTCGCGCACTTCGTTTAACGCGCAAAGAAACACTTTCAGAATAAAGCCACTTTTTTCACAACGTCAGTATTTTCAGTTTTTCGTGACACTATATAGAACACTTTCCAGTAGCAACATCTAACGCATCTTCAGCGGTTCAAGCTTTAGTTAACCCTAACCAAGTAATTTTGAGCTATATGCATGTTAGTTGAAACACGATCAGGCTGAGTCAAAGGCACTATATGTCTGTGTACTCTTCTATATAGTGTGGACAGCCAATTTTGAAACATGCCTGCGCTGAAGGTTTCCTCGCGTAGGTTGTAGACGGACACCAGAGAGTCAGATCAGATCAAAACCTGAAAAGAAGGTGGCTCGGACTAAACAGATGATAATGATAATTGGTTTTGGGGGGAAAGGAAATGGCGCAGTATCTGTCTCATATATCGTTGGACACCTGAACCGCGCCGTCAAGGAAGGGATAAAGGAGGGAGTGAAAGAAGAAAGGAAGAAGAGGTGCCGTAGTGGAGGGCTCCGGAATAATTTCGACCACCTGGGGATCTTTAACGTGCACTGACATCGCACAGCACACGGGCGCCTTAGCGTTTTTCCTCCATAAAAACGCAGCTGCCGCAGAAAGGTATTTGGCTTGAGCAGAACATTCCCGAGGACCAAACCTCTCGGAGCGCGTAGCCACGGATTAGGTCACACGGAACTAGTTAAGTGTCATGAAAGTCGCTGCGTCAAGCTTTCTCTCAAGCAGAGGTTTGTTTGTTTATTTATTTGTTTGTGTATTTATTTATTTGCTTCGGCTCAGTCGGCAGTGAGCTAAAATGTCATCATTACCAGCCGAGATAAATCCATTGAAGGATAAGGATCTTTCCCATCGATGCCTTAGTTTGTCCCTGCTTCGCGCCAGCCACGGACACGCTGTCCCTAGATACTTACTTTTAATAAGATCCGATAAGCAAGAGCCTAGGTTCGTTCAAGCCGAATAAATGCAACAAAAAAAAAACGGCGGTGAAACAAGTAAGGCGGAATGGGGTGATGCAAGCCCGGCTGTCCCCAGCAAGCCGCATTCATCATTAGCGAGCTGATTGGGAGAGACAGCTGCAACCGCGCCCTTCGGCAGCGGGCGTCGAGGCGCGGTTCATCGACTCCCGATAGCCTCGGTCCTCAGCGGCCTGTCAGCAGCGAGCCGCCCCTTCCGCGGACACGCGTCAACAACAGCAGCGCCGTCGTCCACCGGGGATACTGTGTGACAGCTCGACCCTGGCCACGGACAACGTCACGGGGCTTCTGTGGTGCTTCGTTTGTGCTGTTTTAGTGCACGGCCAGCGGAGGTGACCTCGCAGCACCAAATGAAACGCCGAGACGAAGTTTGTCCCCGATAGACAGCACGCAGCTTAGCTTCCGTATCAGCCTCCATCCTCGTCCATGCGAGCAAGAGAAATGCCAGTTCTCTGTGCTTGCAAGATTTTCGCTCGAAATATAAACATCCGAAGCGAGAGCTGATGTTTTATAGCAGAGAACATAGCAGACCGCGCATGCTCACGAAGCTCCTCGTAACTGACGAAGATGATTTTTTTTCTTAATGAATGAAATATCAAATTAAGTACAGTTTTTCTCAGTTGTGGTAGTTTGTGTTTATTTTCTGATGCGGCATGTGTTTCTAAGCAAACTCAACGGTTATTAGTAAGCAGCCGTTCTGTCGGGTTCTTTTCGTTAACGACATGTTTGTTTCCCTTCCTATGTTCTAGTAAGTCCCGCCGAAAGCACAGAATGGACACACACACACACACACACACACACACACACACACACACACACACACACACACACACACACACACACACACACACACATGCACGCGCGCACACACACACACACACACACACACACACACACACACACACACATGCACGCGCGCGCACACACACACACACACACACACACTGCGCTCTCACCCAGATGGGTCGTCAACAAAGCGCCTGAGAATTCCAGTATAGCAACGGCATATACCATAGTTTGTTTCGTCTTCAAGTCTGCCAAGTTATCCTGGTTGAGCCAGTGCTGGCTCGTTCTATAATATAGAGCAGTGCAGTGGATGAAGTACTCTCAAGCTTTCGTTCTGTATGCAGAAAGGTTCGCACGAAAAACTAAACTTCCATTCTGTTTTCTATAGTACCGTGGGTTCAGTCCAGTCGGCGCTGCGCACAATCGCATTTACGCAAAGCTAAACTCCGCTCTTTTAATGTGGCGCAGCGTTATATTGCCGGCTTAAACGCAAGACTGGCTGCTAGCTTCGAACAAGCTGTCTCAGTTCTTCCTTTTCGTTTTGTGCTATTGTGTCGTGGAAATTTACCGTGGTGAGTAAGCAAGCCCGACCGTCCTTCGTATACACTCGAAAACGCATTTCCTCACTCCCTCCTTTATCCCTTCCCTTACGGCGCGGTTCAGGTGTCCAACGATATATGAGACAGATACTGCGCCATTTCCTTTCCACCAAAAACCAATTATTATTATTATTGTCATCACCGCTAACAGACGAGAGTTCAATATTAACAGATATGGTCATCGTACCGATAGAGATACTGGAACATTCAAATAACTACCTCCATTTTTTTTTGGCATCCTACAGGTAACAAAGCTTTTGAGACCACTCATCCAGACCGCAAAAAATGAGAGAAAGTCGGACTGCCGGTTATTCATAACTATAATAGACACCCTAAGCATTGTTTTGCAGTACGAGTGGTTTTGCAAGTAATAGCTCCGAGGCAATTTATGTTGATGGATTTCTTTTTTGCTTTCGCAAAAAAAAATTCGATAAAACACTTCATTCCAATTAAGTTAAGGTTAAGATGGTCATCATTTTATCAATTTAAATTGTACTTTTTCTAGTGACGGAAATTAACGTAACCCTCAGCACAAATTCGAGCCAAGAGGAATTGGCGCTTATTACCAGTCATGCAGGAACACAAATCCGAGACACGAGACGTGGGTAGCGGCATCTCATCAGCCCGGTACGATGAATAATTAATTCTAAAACAGCGCGAACAGGACACGGACGAAGAAGAAAACGTACAACACGAGCGCTGACTTACAATTGTATTGCGATATGCCCTCTTATAAGGCACGCAGTACAATAATGATAATAATCGTAATAATAATAATAATCATAATAATCATCTACTTTGGCATCATGTACAAGCCCAATGGACCATAAATAGGTGCCAACAAAGGTTTTAATCAATCGAATCCGAAACAGGGTCACAATGCATAGGGTGCACGCTCTTTCAGATGCGCTGCTAGTTGCTTAGGAGAACAGCACGCAAACCACTCGAGCGGCGCCTCAACAATTCCCAAAAGCACTATCGTAAAAGGCCCAGCTAAACTCGGAGAACATTTTCTTACTTTTTTAATCTTGATCCGTTAGCGAATAAAGGCACCCTCTCAAGGAGTGTCAGTGGAGGGAGGGATATATGAGTATACGTTTTTGTTTCCTTCTTTTAAAATCCCTCTTTTCCTTTCCTCCAGTACAGAGTAGCAAGCCGGAACCCTATCATGATTAGCCAGCCTGCCCTTCCTCTCTTCTCCATCTCTCTTACCCGCACAGGAAGGGCATTGTCCCTTTCACAATCGACCACAATGTCGCCACCCTCCACGGAAGCAATCGATTTCATGCCGACGAACTTATTATTGCATCCGTTGCCTCCCGCGCATCCGCCCCTCCGCTCAGCGCTAAGCTCTTTAGTTCTCTCTTCCCCCCCCCCCTCCTTTCCTGCCATCAGTGGAGCATGAAGATAAACGCGAGACTCGCGCATAGCGCCAGCGCACTCAGTCATCTTCGTTGTGCGCCCAGCGTTAAACCGCGAGCTAGCTGAACCCACATGAAGCGCGCCGCCATATCACTGCCGCTATAAAGCACCGACGACGACAAGAACAAAAATAAACACAAAGAAAACGGCAAGAAAACACGTCGCCCAATGCACGAGGAAACTTTTCGCGGAGCGGACTCATATTTATCCGTCCCTCGTGTCTCGCATGCCTGCTGTGAGCACTGAGGTATGTAAGTACACGTTGTACGGTAAGCTCGCAAATGCGCCATTTATTCGCGAGAAGCCAACGCACGCGGACGTACACAAACGAACCGTACGTGAACGCGCGCACAAACAACAATAACAACACCACGTGCGCGCGCGTCTGGCCAAGCGCTCCGGCCGCTGGCACATCACTCTCAATCAAGCGTGGAGAGAGCCGAGTGGCTATCCGGACCGCGCTCCCTCGGCCTTTTCGCCTGCTGTCCGGCTTTTCATAGCGATCCCTATATGACGCTTATTTTGGTCCCGAAAACGGGACGCAGCCTGCCACGGACGCTCATAAATCTGGGCCCGCCACCGCCGTAGTGTATATATATGGCAGGCACAATCAGGGAGAACCGTGGCGCGCGGTGAGGACCAATATAAAGGAACGGCCTCCAAAGCGGACGCTGTCGGTTGGACCTACGTAGCCGGACATATCGTATTGCAGCGCCACCACATGCGCGCATGGGGACGCGCGGACCACCTCTGTGCGGCGAGCACTTGGCTAGAGCCTGAGGAATTCCCGGACTGTCTCCTTGGAGAGGAAATATGGGCTCCGTTTATTGAACCGCCTCCTGGGACTCGATCGTGTGAGAGGTCAGGTTGCAAACCCTGAATGTGCATTCTTTCGTTCTGATATGTGCGCCCGCGTTTTAGGTTTCTTCGTAAATGGTCCGGTAACTCGATTCAAAATGTTTGCGGGTGCGCGTAGTATATTGCGGTGGTTTTGCGGTATGTTTACAGCAGTGGTGTTGCGTTTTGGTTCCTGCCTTTTCTTCCGCGAGGTTGTTTGAGACGTCGATGAACGAGAAGTAAATCGCTGCCAAACTTTGGCCTTCATGCTGTAACCCGAGTCCATAAAGATGCAATGCTCGAATGCGGCAATGTGTCTGGGCTAGAAGCACGCCTGGAAACGCACGTTGTATAAGAAAGCTGCTGGGAAAACCGGGCTCAACAAATATCTGTCGTATGACCGCAGCTGGGCAGGTGAATAAAGTAAACGGTTTCGCTCACACTGAGCGAGACTAAAAGCAAGAATCTTGGTTCGAAGAAAGTTTAAAAAGCTAGTGTTTCTTTGTGTGTGTGTATAATGCCAGGCGCGAGCGCCGGTTTTGAGAATTGCAAGAACCTGGGATGTTGTTCTCTGCTTGTTGTTAAGGTCACATGGAAGCAGCTTCCCAAACTGGAAACAGCTATGCGCTTGAAAGTAATTTATTGTGTCCAATACGAGTCAAATGGGAACATTTTTATAGATTTTTGTAAATTCTTGTTTGAACAGCAAGTGACATATTGCACGTTGTTTTCTGGCTCAAGAAAAGTGAAAAGAAAACGAGAAATTGTTCAAATGTGTATGAGCGCGAATATGAGATTTTCGAATAAGGAATCGAATATCCTCCTATTCGATTCGCTGAACGAGTCAGATAGGGCATGTTCAAAATTATTCGAAACGGATTGAATATGTTCTCTAGTTTTCAATGATTCGCACAGAGCTGAATAATTAGCGTATAGAGTGTTTCAAAAACAGTGCCCACAGCACAGAAACTGTCCTGAAACTGTTTATCGGAGAGTGCGGTGACCACTGGCACTTATTTATTGAACGTAACGAGCTTATAGCTACAAGAGACGAAAGCGATGTAAACAAAGACTGCGATGTTTTTGTAACATAGAGAAGCTGAATAATCAGTATGGACAGACGACACATGAAGACAAGAAGAGCTGCGATTTGCTCAAAGAATATGGAAAGGTCGAAGTAAATTTATCGATGGCTCGTTCCCTTTCTTTGGAGGGACTCAGACCCCTTCAAACGGGGTGATTCGGCGGTAATGAGCAGGAGACGATGATTCAGATGATGAACTTGAATAAATATATTTACAAAAGCATACAAAGGTAAACTTACAGAGGGAAAATTACAGAAGCGAAGTCACATAGACAAGTTAAACGACTGTAACTTAAAGAAAAACAATCTTACAGAGAGAAACAACTCTACAGGACTTTACTTTCTGATTAAAGGTTTCTGTTAAAGCCCAGGTGCAGTAAAATTACGTACTAAGCACGGAGTCTACCTAGACTGCTGTTTGATGTTTTTGCATCCGTGTTTAAAGGCTTTTTTTTAATTAAGAAGTTAGCGCAGTCATACCTGGCGACCTGACCCTGGCTTCAATGGGCCTTTTTCACGTTGGGAGAGTGCCCCTATCGGCTGCCGCCGAATCACAACTGGTGGTTCGGTCGGTCGGTTCGCGTCGCGCAGTCAGCAGCCGTCAGTTTGGTCGGTTGATCATTTGCTGAAGTTTTCCTTCTCACCCGAACGTCGCTATTGCTTTTCAGTATGTGTTTGCCTTCATTGCTGTGAACAGTTTCTTTCTGTTGAGCTGACAATGTTTTCGCCGATGGATTTAGCGCAATTTTTGGACGCGAGCAAGCAGTGGACCAACGATCAGACTCCTGTGCCGCCGGTTAGTGAGAATGTGATTGACATGCACTTTGGCGCATCGAACCGGCAACTGCGAAAATAATGGGCTTTTAAAGGGAAGAAATACATTCGCCGCATTGAATGTTGCGTTCATCAGCACTCATCCGAGGGCGAGCTGCTGATGCGGAGAGAGCGGGCGACAGCGCCGACGCGGCTAGCATTCTTGTGTTCGAAGATCGATGGCACGTAATCCGGATGGCCCACGAAACGAGAAGGCACCCAAGGGAAATGCACGTCAACCTGACCTTTTTCAGAGCTACGCACTCTTGTCACTCTAATCACTGCAGTTTCAGGAATAACAAACTGGAAGCAAATGAATTGAAGGCCCGCTCGAGATACGCGTGCTCGTTGTTTGATAACAAGGCTGTGCCAGGGCTGTTGATGACGCGCAAACGATCTCACAGCGGGCTAGAGCGCTGTGGAGGCACCGAGGCGCTTGCTGACTGGCGTATTCGGCTGGCTGGCGAGCGCACGCGAGTTCCGCTGACGAAGCCGTCAACTCGCATTCGCATAGTCCACTCCGCTGAGATGGTCTGAAATGGGCACAGTCCACTGCAGCAAAATATGTCGAGGCGACTGCTCTCGCAGGAGAGTTGCTCCTAAGCGGAAGGTATCCGGCATTCTCGAGCCATCGTCGCTGTTTCAGCGAACACTGTGGTCGCGCGCTCCCCTCAAGACCGGCCGTGCCACGGCGCGCACACGTTCCCGTAGGCGTACTACATTCCTTTTACCTTTCACCCAATCTTTTAGGCTCCCTTCTATTCGTATGCGACACTGATATTAAAGTTGCAATGAAAGAACTGGGGATCTTTAACGTGCACTGACATCGCACAGCACACGGGCGCCTTGGAGGCAAAACGCTAAGGCGCCCGTGTGCTGTGCGATGTCAGTGCACGTTAAAGATCCCCAGGTGGTCGAAATAATTCCGGAGCCCTCCACTACGGCACCTCTCTCTTCCTTTCTTCTGTCACTCCCTCCTTTATCCCTTCCCTTACGGCGCGGTTCAGGTGCCCAACGATATATGAGACAGATACTGCGTCATTTCCTTCCCCCCCCCCAAAAAAAACAATTATATATATTATGAAAGAACTGCGCAATCGAGTCACGGCCGGCGAAGAGCCAAAAACGCACACAAGCGCTGTTTTTACCTCTTCGCCGACCGTGACTCGTTCGCGCAGATCTTTGCATCTATATAAACCAACCAGCCCGACAAGTACTACTGAAGTTATTATGATGTCCGGGGTGCTAGCAGACAGTCCCGCGCAGTTTCCGCTTATTTTTTTCATGCAGCCACTTCTGCTACGCTAGCAAATGGACAACAGAGGCGTCGCAGCTTGAGCTTCGCGTTACAGCTTCTTAGAAAACAGAGTGCAAGAACAAAGAAAATGAGTTGTTAACTTACACAAAGTCGTCGCTGCGCGTGTTGGCTGTTGGCTGTCACGGAGACCCATCAACATTCACACGCCACATTGCCTGCGCCCACTCTGCTCTTTTGGCTTCATGCAGGGATGCCGCAGGGAATCTAAAAAATCTTACTTTTCTTGGATTTTTGATACTGATTAAAGTATCCCACGGCGGCGCATCATTGAGGCACCCCGCCAGCGATTTCAACAGGCGCGCAAAGCGCAGAGTTGGCGACAGCTACGCAGCAGCGAAGCACCGATTGCGCGACGCAGCCTGCCGGCGACCCACCAAAAAACATGGCGGTTGCGCGCTTCCCGCAATGCACTGCGCGCGCATGCGCAGAGCGCCACCATGAAAAAGGCCCACAAGACAGCTCCTAAGGGTTGAACCCAACCTAGAACCCAGGACCCTCGTGATAAAAACGAACATACAACAAGCAAATATCTGAAACCCCTCTCCACACATGGGTTTCATCCTTTTCTATTTTGCCGCTGGCTGCCCTTGCCTCTGACATGCAGAAACTGCGCTCTCAACGCCCTCACGCGCTGGATTCTTTCACTGAGGCGCTCACGGTTGTCAGCGTGTCTGCAAGACACGAAAGCTAATAAGTTACTTTGACCGCGGCGCGATGGAGGAAGCTGCCGTGAGGCGCTGGGATCGCGGCTCATCGGACAGGGGAGACGTTGCGGGAATGCCTCAAATGAACGGGGGAAGCCTTGCATACCTTGCAGTTTTCATCGTTCCACGACGAAGCCACCGACAAGTGGTTCGGAAGGGGGTAGTGGGTTCGTGCGGACAGAGACCATCGTCAACAGCCCTCTTTCGTTGCGCTGATGCTATAGCGACGGGCCAAAGAAGCGCACCCCCGACACAGCAGCGCCATTAAGCCGATAATCCCTTTGGTATGCGCCTCTATTTTGAGTATACCTGCACAGGCCATGGGGAGCAGGGAACTTCGAGAAAGTTCTGCGAAGTCCAGAGGGGTACAGCGACCTCAAGCCAATGTAATTAAAAGAAAATCGAGGAGACCGTAAGCGAGGCGAGGCCTTAGATTCGTTTAGTCCAAAAACATCGACCTCATCAGGTCTACTCGGTTAACCTGGTGTTTATGGCTTCAGTCAGTACTTATTGCGTGCTCATTTGTAGACAGATTTAGTGAATCCGGACAGCCGTACGGCAAATAGGGAAACTCGTTGCCGTTGCTACCGTTGCCAGGCTTGCCTAGCCACATGTTCCGTATACGGTAGCAGTTGCCGTGGTTACCGTGCTTACTCTACGGTGCTGCTAAAACTCTCTAGTAACCACTACATCCCGCCAATCATCTGCCGTTCAATGAAGATGGTGCTGTGCAAGCACGGGCTTGTTTGCTTCAGCGTCGTCGTTAGGTGGTGGCCCCTGGACAGCTGTCGGCTATTAAAGAGCCTCACCTCTTTCATTCAATAAAGGCTTTTCACCACCACCACCACCTCCTTCGAGAAGCCGTTGCCTGACCAACTCGTCACCGAACCGGATAACAACAACGTCATTAATTAATAATATCGGCTTTCGCAGGGCGTTCAGTTCTCGAAACGGCGACCAGCTCATCCTTGTCTTCATCCGCCGTGTTGCAAACGCAGAGAGAGAGATAGATTGAATAAACTTCATTGTATTTATTTTTATTGACATGGAAATAAAATGGCAGGTTGGTGCGTGCTAGCGGCACCAGCTACTCTTTTTCGCATATTGAAAGAGACCACCTGTGCTGACGGTATAAAGTTCTACAAAACACAACTTTGTTGTGTGTATTTGAAATAAAAAGATACCACACGGAAAGGAACCCTTAGTGCAGGGCCCCTAAAGACGAGGCCGTGACAGAGTCTGATGCTTCTCGTTGCATCGCCTAAGCGCATTTCATCTCCAAGTGCGTTGATTATTATTCCGTTCGCAGTACTTTATATAGTTAAGGTATTTCCAATCTGTCTTTAAGATGTGCCACTCAGTGACATAGTGGTGTCAATTTTTTTTGGGGGGGGGCATTCTCGAAGCTGCTCGAAAGTCAGCAGTACATGTTTGTTTCATTTTATTTATTCCTCGCTGCAAGAAAAACAGTAGACGCTGTTGGTATTCAGGTAGCGTGGTCGGGCCGGAGAAGGGACGAGAAGGATGGAACTTGACATTTGGGAAGGAACAAAAATACAAACAAAGGTTTACTGGCATTTTGAAGAAACTTTTTTACTTATTGTACAAAACAGCAAACCGCAAACCGTCAAGAATTAAATGTTCATAGCGTCGAGCGACTGGATGAGCCTTGTCGCCCCGGCCCAGAACGATCGTTCTCACTCAGGTCGCCTGTAAAATACAATTAGACTCGCAGATCCACAGATCGGAAGAGTGACACAGCACATAGCACGCGGAGCACATTGGGAATGGGCGAGGAGGATTCGGAGGTCCGCTGCTACTTCGCCCCAAGTTGCACGTGTCCGTCCAAACACAGGCACGGCGCCGTGGCTACAACCTCGACGGGCTCTCTCCGGTCGGGACGTCCTCGTGAGACATGGTTAATTACTGGACGTCACCGTCGACTGTCCACCATCGGTCGCGTCTTGCCAGGAACCAGACAAAGGGAAGGTCATTCGTACCGAGCCGAGCGTGGGAAGAATTCCACAGACTGCATCCCAGGAAGGCATCCTATTTTTTAGTGGGGTCAACGATGGGTCAAACGACCTGTCGAAATTGCCGCTACCGCGTGGTCATCCCGGTCGATGAAATCTTCGCTCTAATTCTCTTCGGCTGGTGTGCATCCCGTTCATAACAACGCCAAGAAGCTGCTTCGGTGAGCAGCTTGACGATTTGTCTGCCCCCACTGCTTAACAGTGGACAACATTCGCCCTTTGGCGAGTAGGAGGAGGAGGAAAAACATTTATTCAGAGTATAAAAACTGGGTGGGTTCAGTACGAGAACCCATTGGTCGCCATCATAATCCGGCCCCTCTCAACCAGCGATTTCTGGTCGAGAGGGCTGTGGCTATATGAAGGGTTGCCTCACCGCGCTCATAAGTCGGATCGGGATTGCTGTCCAAGTCTGGGTTTTCTTGACATTCCCAAACCGCGTGAATGAGTGTGCCAACTGCTCCACAGAAGGGGAAGGACGAATCGTAGGTGTCTGGGGACCATTTACTCATTAGGTAAGGATTGGGCAGAGTATTAGTTTGTAGTCGCCTGATTATGTGCTCTTCATATTTACTTAGGGTTTTGTGAGGAAGAGGATATTCCCTTCTTGTGATCTTATAGTACTCCGTAATTTCTTCGTAGCTTAATAAGGGTGAGGGGTTGTCAACTGTGTCAGAGAGAGGCTGCGTGCCAGATGCTCGGAGGAGGAGAGCTCGAGCAGCTGTGTTGGCCGCCTCATTGCCCGCCGTTGAAAGGTACCCTGGCGTCCAGAAGATCTGGATGTTGGAAGGATTAGACCTTTCCAAAATTTCCCAACACGGAGCGCCAACGCGGCCTCTGAGGTAATTGCGTACCGCTGCTTGTGAGTCGGACATAACCGTTGCCTCGCTGTTCTTTGATATCGCTAGTGCGATAGCTGCTTCTTCAGCCGATGTGGTATCCACCGCTTGGATAAGGCTGCTTGCAATGATATCCCCCCGGGGTGAAACTGCTGCAATTGCCGCGACTCCGTTAGCGGGTCCAGCCGCATCGACGTAGATCGTGTCCTTGTTTTCATCCCAGCGCTTAGAGAGGTGTCTAGCTCTGGCTAGTCTCCGTCCTCTGTTGTATTCCTCATCAATGCGTTTTGGTATGGGGTGAGTCGTAATGTGGGATCTCATCTGCATGGTCATGTCGATCTTGTCAGCGACTTCCCAGGGTGGTCTTGTTCTCAGCTTCTGTAATATTTTCCTGCCAGGCTTCGATGTTGAGAGCCTGACAATTTGATTTACACGGTGGGCCTATATTAGTTCGTCGATGGTGTTATGGATCCCCAGCTGTAGTAAGCGCTTAGTGGATGTGCATAAAGGGAGTCCCAGCGCCGTCTTAACTGCCTTTCGAATAATAGCATCTAGTTGGTCTTTCTCCTTTTTGCTAAGCCGTAAGTACGGGGTGGCGTATGTTAGTTTAGAGAGAATGAAAGCCTGAACTAATCTTAGGGCCTCCTTCTCTCTTAGCCCATTTCTTTTCTTGATTACCCGGCGTAGCATTCTAGAGACTTGTTCGGAACAGGCTTGGAGCTGTCTGATTGTAGTGGTGTTAGTGTTGCGGCTAGGTATGATGACTCCCAGGATCTTGATCTCTTTCTTGATCGGAATGCTCATACCCTGGACCGTAATGGCGACAGAGGGAGTGGACGGCAAAAGCCCCGTATTCTGCTTCTTGCCACAGTCGATCAGGAGTAACTCTGATTTCTCGGGAAAGCACGTTAACCCATGCCTCGCCGCATGCTGGCACACGACATTCGCTGCTTCCTGAAGCCGGTCTTGAATTTCCCCTTCATTGCCGCTGCAACACCAGATCGTAATGTCGTCGGCGTATATAGCGTGCTCAATGCCTTGGATGCGGTCTAGCTTCTCTGGTAGCCCACGCATGGCCAGGCTGAAGAGAAGCGGAGACAAGACCGCTCCCTGCGGGGGGCCCTTGGAGCCTAGTTTGAACGGAGAGGAGGTCCGATCACCAATACTTATTGACGCTTTTCTATTGGAGAGAAAGTCCCTCACGTAATTATATGTGCGGTCACCACAGTTGATGCTGTTAAGCTCATCCAGTTTTCCCTGGTGGTTGACATTGTCAAATTCCCCTTTTAAATCGAGCGCAAGGATGGCCTTGACCTGACATCTGCCGGGGTTGTCCAGAATATCCTCTCTGATACGGAGGAGAATATCCTGTGTAGACAGCTTTTCTCTAAACCCGTACAGCGTGTCAGGGAGGATATCAGTCTTCATCAGGAGTCGCTTCAGTCGGGCGTTCACGACCCTCTCGAACAGTTTACCCAGACACGACGTCAGGGAGATCGGTCGTAAATGATCAATATTGCATGGCTTTTCGGGCTTGGGAATAAGTCGCACTAAAGCCAATTTCCAGGAGTCGGGGATCTGGCCCTTGGCGAGAAATAACAAACGAATCTCCCTTTAAGGAATGGTGGCTGTCAGGCCCTGCTTGGGCGCGGGCATTTTAGGCGTGAAGAAGTTATTTACATCTGGCGATCATATAGTTAGTTAAATGGCGCAGATGGTGCTAGCTGCCTTCGTGCACCTGAAGATATTTGTTATGTGCGCGACGGAAAGTCCAAGAAACAGCTTTTTCTGAATGCAGCAAACACTTCGCTCGCTTTGTTTGGCCCAACAAGGTAGAATAGGACTTCCCCTCCCGCGAAACGCTAATAATGCTCGAACATGACGCCAAAAACAATCGACAATTACGATGTCCCGTTTCTGGCATGCAACGGTATTTATATCTGGTGTGAATAAGTCCCATTTTTGTCCGATATGCTCTCCTTTTTGTTTGTTTGTTTTCATTTTCTTTTTTTCTTTTTTTGAGGGGGAAGGAGGCATTGGCGCAATTCACTTTTAGAACTTTTATCACCGAAAAAAATATCCACGCCTCTCGCTTCCCAACGTCGCATCCGCTCCTGGCCTGCTGTTATTGAAAATACAGAAGCATAAAGTAAAAATTCTTTGAAGCCCTTCCTGTAGTTGATTCAATGCTGGGTTAATGTTCCTCATCCACGAGGCGAGTGACGAAACAAATTCCGGTTTCTTTGTTTGAACAACCTACACGGGGAGCATATCCCTCGAATACAATAGGCGCGTTGGTTTCAGACAAACTGTCGGCAGTGCATTCACAAAGTTGGATCTCGCATGTGCGCCATTGATTAAACTTCCGAGCTCGCGCGGAGCCTCGCGTTAAACTCCCACGCGATTCTCGCCCGCGTCCGCGCCACTGAGACAAAGCCGCCCTTCAGTGTAGACCCTGAATGGCCTCTTTTCAACTCGCCTAGCGCGTCCCGCTTCCGCATTTCGAAAGCCGGCACTGCTGACGCAGGACTCGCGGCCACATGCACTCTGATAGCCCGTTGAATAGCTTCCCACTAGGCCTCAAATAAATCTGTTCAGTACAGCGAAAACTTACACCCTGTGCATGTGCAAAGCTACAAACCAAGACGGAGAAAACACGCTATTCACGTTTCGCGTTGCGACTAGTCATCAATCTTCTTCCACACAGACGGTAGCGTTGCAACACGTACGCGCATATCTAAGATAATGTGGTGCACCGGGCCTTGAGCTGCTGCATGTCTTACGTGACTGTGTGATTTGGAGCTTATATTCTATATTATAAAAACGCGAATGTTAGGATTTTTTTAACACTTCATTCTTTGCGCAAAGCTAACTTACAACAGGCGCAATTAGTTTAGGTTCACACGGGTGTGCCTCTTCCAGTTGTGCCTATCTCCTGCCTGTATAAAAGATATATTTAAGCTTTCAGAGTGTTTGAGTTGGAGATGGCTACTTTTAAATTTAATTTAAGACACAAATAAGCTGTTAGACTCGGTGTGGTCTCGCGTTTTTCACGGTCTTTCCCTTCGCGCCAACTTCCAGGCTGCACGGCTGGTATCTTTCGCTGGCAATCTTACGGCTGTAGAGCTGCACCGAATTACCAAGAAGGGAATATCTCTACCGCAGAGAGCGAGCCAACGCTCGGGACATTTTTTGAGCATGGACATCTGCGAGGGGCCCTTTTCAGCACCGCCTTTTCGACGGTCGCTCCGCACTCATGTAAGGCGGGGAAAACAAACCAATCAAAGCGGTGCACACACACACGCACACACTCGGTTTATACGCCTGCTCGAAAACCCTGCCGCTCTGGAAATTAGGCAGGGCCTTATATAGACAGATCACACACGTAGTACATATGGCTGCCTCGAATGCCCATGGAACTTTTCTTCAAAAACTTTACGTATACGTTCGAGACAAACGCACAGGATTTCCTTTGTGCTGTTTTCTTATTCGTATCAATTCTATTGGCTTCGTCGAAGCGCACGTGTCATAATAGAAAGATCCTCCTTTCATCTGCTTGCCGATAAGAATGTACATTTGGCGCGTTTTGGCGGTTAGTGGTTTTTGAGGAAACGAAATGGCGCAGTAACTGTCTCAAATATGTCGGTGGACACCTCAACCGCGCCGTAGGAGAAGGGAGGAAGGCGGGAGTGAAAGGGATGAAGAGGTGCCGCACACGGCCGCCTTTTGCACTTTCAACAATATGCGTTGTAAGGAGGCGGGGGGGGGGGGGTGTTGTAAAGGAAGGAAAGGCATCTTGACCGACTGTCTCTTGGCCAAGACCTGATATGAGGGAAGAAATGAAGATGGAAAGGAAGGGAGAGAAAAAATTGCCCCCATAGGTGGACACTTAATTTGCGGATTACGTGATACGAAGCGTTCGCAATAGCCGCTCCCATAGACACACGTGCATGTGTTCGTTGACGGTTAGACCCCCGACTGATTGTTGGCGCAAGTTGCGATTAGCAGTTCTGTGCTAGATCTCCCGCCGATTCGAGCGCGATCAGTCCCGTACTTGCCCGACAATATGGGGCCCCACAATATTTGCCCCAGAAACCGTCGCCTCACCGAGTGTGACGGCGACACAACTACGCTGGGAAAACGCCTCGACGGAATAATTATGCTTTCGCATAAACGGGGGCGAAAGAAGGGCAGGTACATACCACGCACGGTCTACGAAGCGCGTGTATGGATCCAACCCAACCTACGAAAAATTGTCATTGGGTTCGCGAGGGTGGCCGCGTCGTGCATCTGTGAGTCACTTCTCTGCCCAAAGCAAGCCGACATAAACTGAAACTACAAAGGATAAATCAGGCACTAGCACTTAATAGCTCGAGCCCGTGATTGTACGTCAACGGACGTAACTCCTCATGTCAAGAAGAAATAGAGTCATTTGCCAATATGGGTCAACACAACGCTCTCAAGCGTTTCATATAAATTAATACTTCGAAAAAATTGCTCAAGTTTCACTTCCAGGATTGTCGTGGGAGTTGGAGGCCATCGAGGTTCTAGCAGGATTTCTGCAGTGCAGTTCACGCTGTTCCAGAGTCCTTCAGAGGAGCCAGAAAAGTCATTGTACCTGCATGCATGCCACGTACAACGTTAGATTTATTTTTTAATCCGAATGCATTTAGGTTGCCGTCTTTCAAAACCATCGGGTTTCTCCGTAACGAAGTTCCCTGCTCGGTTGAGAGGGTCGTGACATCATCAGCACCACCGATTTTGAAAATCTGAGGACCAGAATGTTCGAGTACCTTCTATTGGATCATCGTATGGAATTATACTAACCTATACTCACTCTTCCACGTTAATCCACCCAATAATCTCCACTAATACACCTTAATCCACCCACTAATTTCACTAATGCAAATTAATTCACCCATTGTTATTCGCTAATCCCCTTTAATCCGTCTTAATTCCTCCACTAATCCATGTGAATACATTTTGTGGGGTCGGCCTACTTGCAAAACTTAGAAGGACCTTTGGAATATTTGAGGTTGGGACAATTTCCAAATTCTATCGCATTTTCTTCTTTAATAATGTTGTTACGAAGGCCCCTAGTTTTTTATTTGTTTTTACATACTGCAGCCTCGCATGAGGCTATGGCAGGAGGACATAAAAATGCAGAAACAAATGGAAACAGTCAGCAGCACACATAAGATACTCTGAAAGCGCAAGGAAATTTACAGTAGAAGCATCTCAGCTACCAATCGCAGAATCAAAAAATTATTTCAAAGGCATAGGGACAGGAGGGGAGTTCCAAACATCTAGAGTGCGTGGGAAAAATTTTATTTGAACAAATCAGGACGAGGTATGAAAGGGGAAAAATTGCAATTGAAATTGGTGGTTTAGGAAATTTTAAATAGTTCCCAAGCGACTAAAATCTCGGAGAGTTATTTATCGTGTGCAAAAACTTTAAACATCCAGTGCAACGGCATGAGGAAAGTGGAATGATCCCCAGGTTTGACAGATAAGAAGAAATAAAAAAAATTACAGCCTTTTCTGAACTGATTACAATTTGTTTACATTCGCAAGCTTATGGGAATTCCAAACGACGCAGCCGTATTCTAGGATAGGGCCGATAAGGATTTTGTGTGTAATTAACTCAATTTTGGTGACTAGTTAAGCGACATGCAAAATGCGGCGTAAGTGTCCGAGACTATGGAGGGCATTGTTAAAAAAAAGCAGATTGACGTGTTTAGAACTTTATACCACGACATATTATACGTGAATTTAAGGCCAAGGTATCTGTATTCCGGAGCTCTTTTTAGACAATCGTTTTTGAAAGAATACATGAACAAGGAATTTGATGTGCGCCCGCAGAATGACATGAAAACAGTTTTGGAGAAATTAATGTTCATTTATGATGTAATACGCCACTTAAAGAAGTTTGAGAAAGAATTAAATAAGGTCGTGATCTAGAAAATTTAATAATAAAATAGAGCACACAATCATCAACGCACAGGCGCATGTCTGTTAGGTCATGAAGTAGTAGGTCACTGATGTATAAAAAAAGTGGACCCAGAACAGAGCCGTGTGACACCTGATGAAAGGTCAATGACTGATAATCTAGTGGAATAGAAATATACGTATGGTGAGCGCTGGGAAAGAAAAGTAACTATTCAGTTAACCAGGTTGGGGTTTTTCTTAAAACAGAGGTAATCATTTGCAGGAGGTCGCAGTGAGAGACAGTGTCAAATGCATTCGGTAAGTCTATGGATACGCAGTCAACATGTTCATATATATTAAGGGGGCGAGAGATGTCATGACAGAGCTTAGCTAATTGATCCAACGTTTAGGGGAATATCACAAGGTTGGTTATAGTTGTAATACAGAACTGATTAGTCATTAGCATCCATCCAACCGAAGTCATACGGCTATGAAGGATAGCGATACAGCTTCCACCGAAACATTGTTGCTGAAGAAAAATTCGTCCCAGTCTGGGGCTCGCACACGAGGCCATCACCTCACCGGGGCTGTCGCTCTGCCAACTAAGCTAACAGGGACGGCAAGCACTATGAAGTTTCTGTGGAAGCTGTATAATTTCCTCTGTAGCCGTATGGCCGCGCTTGCTTGGATTCTAATGAATCATATCTCTTTTATTACAGTTAACCTATCTGTATGATAGTGACGAATCCACGAAAGTGACGATGGAAGTCACTCAGGACATTGTTGGACTCATGGATAACTCTGATGTGTTTCATAATGATATGTTCCAACAGGTTCCATGACGAAGGACCTGTATCGGTCGAGAGATTTTTATCAGAAGTAGCGTGAGATATCTGCTAGTCCAAACGACATATAATACCCGAAATTATTTAGGTATCTCGTCGGGTCGCAGCTCTTTTTACTCTCCAAACCAAAGATAAAGTTAAGGACCCCTCAATAGAAGCATGAACATCGTCAATTGAAGAATATGAATTACAAGTGAAGGAAGAAGTTTCGAGATTTTCTGCAAACTCTGACCGAAAGTAGCTATTGAATGCAGACCCAATCGACAGAGGGTATAAGTGGGGTGCTTCGATAGTCAGGAAGGTATTTGAAGTCATGCTATACTGGACAGTAGGGATTTCCAAAACTTATGGGGGCTGCTTTTCAGCAAACCGCTCAAGGTCACTCTCTAATGGAAGCATTTAGCGAAGTTCCTCCTTTGCTTCCTCGAATAACTCAGCTATGCCGGGATCACCACTACGCTTGTATCGGCCTAACAGTACGACACGACGCGACCGTTCCAATATTTTTCTCGTAATGCAAGGAAGAGGGATATTTTTCTTTTTTCGGTGAACTGGCAGAATCGATGAGGGATCGTCTCGCTGTGGTGCGCAGCCATCGTTCATCTTTTTCCATGACTTATCACTTCTCGAGCTACCGTGAGAGGGCAATTGATCGTGAGAGCCAAACTGAATCGCGCAGTGGATTCCATAAAAAAACTTGCTCTCGGAAAAGCGCTCGAAACAAGGGCGTAAAAACTTGCGCGTTTTGTGAGGACTCCGGAACAGACCGACTGGATCAGATGGTGCGTAAGCTTACGCTCCAGTGGTGTTGTTCCTTAAAAGGAAGCTGGCGAAAGAAATTGGCTTTCGGAAACAAAGGTAGATACCTCTATTGCCGATACCGGACTTTTCGGTTTGAACCTAAAAATAAGCGGATAAACGTACGCCGAATTGAATTAATAATGATAATAATTGGTTTTTGGGGAAAAGGAAATGGCGCAGTATCTGTCTCATATATCGCTGGACACCTGAACCGCGCCGCAAGGAAAGGGATAAAGGAGGGAGTGAAAGAAGAAAGGAAGGAAGAGGTGCCGTAGTGGAGGGCTCCGGAATAATTTCGACTACCTGGGGATCTTTAACGTGCACTGACATCGCACAGCACACGGGCGCCTTAGCGTTTTTCCTCCATAAAAACGCAGCCGCCGCGGTCGGGTTCTAACCCGGGAACTCCGGATCAGTAGTCGAGCGCCCTAACCACTGAGCCACCGCGGCGGTGCCCGAATTGAAATCTCGAAATTCGGTTTTAAGGGAAAAAGGTCTTTGACACGCACTCCACAGGTATAGCTGGTTATTGAGGAGACTCAGTCGAACGAGAAAATTTAGAATGTACGGAAGACAGGGGCGTGGTGAGACGGTTGTACCTTTGGAACAAGTACATCAGCTTACGTTTTAAGAACCGCATGTCTTGCTAGTTTAATTACACGCCTCTGTTGTTCGGAAGGCTCCTCCCTCTCTCCGTCTGCTAGCGAAGCGCAGTTTGCTCACTCTGATTACCCTCTTGAGTCAACTTCTTGGCTATAAGCATAGTTTCTTCACTGCATATAAGGGCAATAACCCAAAACGATACAGAAGCGTAAACGTCGCGAAAAACCCAGTTTTTAGAAGTAAACTTTCAATTGCATTTTTGTTTAATGACTCCATTATTTAACTTCGGTTACTATTTTTTTTATTGTCCATAGCACATCCTTCCACAAGCGCAGCTCTAAGCACAACCGTGTGTGCGTTAATTAGGAGTAAATTTAGTTATAACAAAGAGGCCAAGATACAATCTAAGTGAATTTTCCCCGCACAGGAATGCCACAATATGCCACTGAAAAATAACATGTGATTCCCGCACAGAAAATATTACTCGGAGAAAAAAAATAAAACGAAAACCGCACCATGAAATAGAAAAAAACACGACAAAAAGTCCGCCAAATTTTTGAAAAAAAATAGTAACCTCCAAACTCTGATAGTAAGAAATTATTAAGATCGAGAATTTAGACCAACACGTTTCAGGGCTCGTTGAACTCAAACACAACCGTTGCGGAACCAACATACGTGTGCGTGCTGTTTGTAACTCTCACGATCAATTACCCCCTCACTGTAGTTCCGGAGGTGATAAGTCACGGGAAAAAAAAAGGAAACGATGCCAGCGCACCAAAGCGAAACTGAACCCTTCATCGATTCGGCCACTTCGCCGAACTCCAGAATTCTTACGTTTTTCCTTTCATTTTTTTTTTTCGCGTGCACTATTTCAGTCGGGAGCGCTTTGCCATACACTTCTGATCACTATATAACACACACGCGGCGGACAGAGAGAGAGAGCGTTGCGCCCGCAACTTTAGCTCGCCGCCAGCTGTGCGCTCCGAAGAGTTTGAAAATCGTATTTAGACTAATCGATGCACTTTCCGAGGGCCGGACGCGCTCCTTACTTTTCTCAACGTAATTTCTTTTCTTTCGCAGCCTCTGCTTTCCGCTGCGGACCTGCACCGTTTTTCATACGCTGATGAAAAACGGATATATTTTCTTTGTACTTTTTTTATTCCCCATCGCAGACATGCTCTGCTGTTCTTGCCTCGGCAACGCCGCATGCCGTTAGTGACTTAGGACCCGGCTCCTTTTTGGAACAAGCCTCCTTATCCTCATTAATAATGTCGGATTAGGTTTCCGCGTTCAGCTTGTCGCTGCTCACTCGGAGAAGAAGGATTCGATAAATTATGGCTTCCGCGAGTGCGCAACGTCGAGAACTCCGGGAGGAAATGCTTTTAAATGGTGCCGCCCTTTAGACGTTGATGCAGAAAAAGGAACAATGTTATTAAAGAACGGACAAAGGTAGGGAAATAAGAAAAGGATAAGGATGGGAGGCTAGACCACCTAAATGAAGTGGGTGAAGAAACTGCGCGGCAGGCATGCGAGGAAACTAGATCAAGCGCCTTTGTGTTTCTCTTTTTTCTCCTTTTGGGGCAGAGTGCTTTAGGTTCTTTAGGTTTAAGCTGCCTTTAAGTTCTGCACAGAATTTCGAAAGTGGAGTTCGTGATCCGCTCACCGTGTTCTTCAACCAAAAATAAAAAAATAAAAAGAGACTCCGATCTTCCCCTCCAACCCAATACATACACACACACCTCCCACCCTTTTATCCGAGGTGAAGAGGGGAAAACAACGATCGCATTTTCCCGTCTCGCTTCTCGACTTGGTCGACTCCAAAGCTGGTGATGATGTCATGTAGGATGGAAAGTTGGGCTAGTTGGGTTTTGTTCGCGCTGTATTTTTCCTTTAAAATGATGTCATGTGGCTGAACTATCATGACGTGTGTGTGTGTGTGTGTGTGTGTGTGTGTGTGTGTGTGTGTGTGTGTGTGTGTGTGTGTGTGTGTGTGTGTGTGTGTGTGTGTGTGTGTGTGTGTGTGTGTGTGTGTGTGTGTGTGTGTGTGTGTGTGTGTGTGTGTGTGTGTGTGCGCGCGCGTGTGCGTGTGCGTGTGCGTGCGTGTGCGTGTGCGTGTGCGTGTGCGTGCGTGCGTGCGTGCGTGTGTGTGTGTGTGTGTGTGTGTGTGTGTGTGTGTGTGTGTGTGTGTGTGTGTGTGTGTGTGTGTGTGTGTGTGTGTGTGTGTGTGTGTGTGTGTGTGTGTGTGTGTGTGTGTGTGTGTGTGTGTGTGTGTGTGTGTGTGTGTGTGTGTGTGTGTGTGTGTGTGTGTGTGTGTGTGTGTGGCGCGCGCGTCTCGCCTTCTGTGAAATACGGCCGCCGCGGCTAAATTTTGGCCTCCACAAAAACTGAACAAATGTCGATAACGATTACTGTATTATCTTTATGGGGCAAGGAGAACTCTGCCACGGTACGCCATGGCTAACGGGTTTTAGTTCGAAAGCACTAAAACTGGTTGGGGCAAAACCCAACCAAGAATGTTGTGCCTTCCATGAACTTGAGAATCAGAATATTTCCGCGACTGTTTCGAACCCGCGGTGGTGCGAACAGAACAGCTTCGCTGGCCACTGCGCGAGAGCACCATCCTATCGCCGCAGCCGATCACGCCTTGTGTTTAACTGCAACACCCTCTCGCGCTGTGCATTGCACGTCGTCGTCTTCAGCACCTTCCATCTGCGAAGCGAACAGATCAGATCAGCTTAATCTCGATCAGAGCTTAACCTGTGTCTAATATCGTCGCCAGACGTGCCGACGACCCAGCAAAACAAAACTATGAGCCAATCAGGCTAATCACATGCTTTCGCACGTCTACTGGGTTTAACTACGTTAAAACCATTTTTGGTCGGCACGGTATAAGGTCAAGCACCCATTTTTTAAGAATTTCACCGCAAAGAAGCCGAGCACAGGCCAAGGAAAAGCTTAAACCTATTCGAACCCCGGGCCTTCATACAAGGTGTATGTACAAACAACTAGGCCACAGTTCCGATCGAGCATCGTTAGAAACTGAAAAACATAGGCTCAGTCGTCCGCATAAGCGTTCATTTATTTCAAGATTGTTTAGATGATACCGAGCCTGTCTATGGCGGGTTGTGAGCAGTCGTGTCGTTTCTTTTTTAATCCAGAGGGTTACCTTACTGGCTGTGTTCTTTCTCTCCCTCTCTCCAACCATTAGTTTCAATTACCCACGCGCCTCTTCATGCGGGGGTCAGTGCGGTGCTTCACAGCAGTGCTCTAGGCATAGACGTCCTCAAGGATCTCGACAACGTGTCATATGCTTCCGTTCTGGCAAACCTCTCACAAATGAATATAGGCACCCGCATCTGCAACTACATCACCGACTTTCTTCGTAACCGTACAGCAGAACTTCAGATTGGAGACCTCGACAGCTAAAAAATCACCTTAGGCAACCGAGGAGCACCACAAGGAGCAGTCCTATCTCCGTTCCTTTTTAACACTACAATGAGAGGTCTCCCTCAGCTCCTAGAAGGCATACCTCACATTAAACGCTCAATACATGCCGATGACATTAGCCTTTGGACCAACTCCGGATCAGACGGGGAAATCCAAAGCTCTCTCCAAAGAGCAATTGACAAAGTCCACGCCTTTGTACAGGCGAACTGGCCATCATGCTCCCCCACGAAGTCCGAATTGCTAGCCATCAGGGATAGACGAGTTCGCCTGATCGTCCCCGACCCGCAAGAGCCTGTTGTGCTCCAAGTCAACGAGCCCACTCTTCCCCTGCGGCGGAAGAAACCGCCATCGCGCTGGCCATCGCTGATTCACGTATGCGCACAGTCCTAAGTGACTCCAAAAGAGCGGTACAAAATTACTCGGCAGGTTTTATCTGCCACCCCGCTCCACGCAGCCTTCGCGGCTGCACTCCCGACCATAACATCAACCTAGTCAGGGTACCCGCACACGCGGAGAGCTCTGGAAGCGAAGGTGTTGACCGACTAGCCCGAGGCCTAACTAACCGGGCGGCCGGCCCCAGGGACCCAGACGCTGTCCTCAGACCTTTGCCGAAATCGCCGACCTCCACAGAGAAACCGGACGTATTGGCGTCTACCCACCCTGACTTAAATTGAGCGCAAGCTACCATGCTCCGCAGGTTGCAGACACACTCGATCCTTAGCCATTCTAGTCTATCACTCATCACAGACGGGGAATACGACCCCGCCTGCCAAAATTGTAACCAGGGAGAAACCGCCACCCAGGCGCATATCATCTGGGTTTGCGCGGGAAACCCGCCCCCATGAACCTTACTGCCATCTCCCTTTGAGGAGAGATGGAACCAACTCCTCAGAAGGTCAAACCAGACCATTTAACTGGCACTCGTTTCGTGGGCTCAGGAAGTCGCCCCCACCTGGGGGCCACACCAAGCCCACCTGCCCTAAATCCCGATATTCTGTGGCAATAAAGTTATTTCTCTCTCTCTCGACTTCCTCGGTACCGACCAGCCGCTCCCCCCCCCCCCCCCCCCCGCCCCCTACCCCATTTCCAACTCCGACCACAGTACACGAGGACCAGGCGCAGACGTGCCATGACCCTATCCCGATGCTTACTGACCCGACGACGACACGAACCAAGACCGCACCCCCACCGAAGCTGTCCGGCGCGTCCATAAACCTTGGCCTTCGGCTATATGGGCGACCGACCGCTGGACCTGAAGCTCTGGGGACAACCGTTCATCAGATCAGCTCTTTCATCGTAGTGGCAAGGCCTTCCATTTTCTTTTACCCTTTTTGACCATCCTCACCGTCACCCTATCCTTCAAAATTCAAGTAATCGATCGGGACGGTCGCTCTGTGGTCACGGGCAATGATATGCAGAAGACGGCCAAGAAGTGAGCACTGGCGCGGGACGGAGCGCTCGTGCTAGCTTGCAGCCATTAAAATCATACTTTGTCATCATGTCATCCTGCTCCTCGGCTTGCCAACCCGTTTCAATGTACAGGGTGTTTCACCTATGACTTTAAACAACTTCTAAAAATAGGCTTTTTGAGTTAGAAGAGCGCTTTTTTCGGCATAGCATTGCCAGAGGTGGAGTACATCGGAATACAGCTAAGGAGTGCTAACTCCTTAGCAGGCTTGTTAACTAATATTGAATATTTAACTTTTTAACCATTACTGTTAGGCTGTTTAATTACTGAGAGGCGTTTAGACCACGGTAAGTAATATCCATTAATGTTTTAGAATTTCGAAAATGAGGTTGCTCTCGGCACTGTGGCCAAGCAAATTCTGCCCACATCGTGCCAAAATACATGAGTTGTCGAGAAGCTTGCAGGCAAAGCAACCTCTCCAGTGATGGCAACCCATAGAACTACCCAATATTTGTTAGGCCACAGCACGGAGGGTAATCGCGGTTTCGAAATTATAAAAACTGATATGGATATTACTTACTATGGGCCACACGCCTCTCAATAATTAAGGGGCCTAGCAGTAATAGCTAAAAAGTTAACGATGCAATATTAGTTAACCAGCCTGCTAGTTAGCACGTCTTACCTGTATTCTGATGTCCTTCACCGCGGAAAACGATATATGCCGAGAAAAAAAAACAATTCTCTAAATCAAAAAGCCTATTTTTAAAAATTAAATTGTGTAAAGTCTTAGGTGAAACACCTTCTTTATATATTAGATACACAGGGTATAACAATGAAGACTAAGTAATTTTCGGAAATGGGATTTTTGAGGCAAAAATATGGCTTTTGCGGCATGGTATTGGCAGGGTTGGCGGACGCCATAAAACCGGTGAATCATCTAGTAAGATGGCTAACTAATTTCCAGTAATTAACTTTTTTAACGATTAGAGTTAGACGTATAGTTGCAATGAGAGATTTGTAGCCGGCTGTTAGTAACCGCCATATCAGTTTTTGGAATTTCGAAAACGCGTTTACCCTCGTGGCTGTGGCTCAACAAAATATAGCTTTTTCTACTAGTTAAGTGCACTGGAGGGGTTGCTTTGCCTGCATGCTTTCGAAAACGCATTTTCGCACGATGCAGCCAAGAAGATTAACGGCTGGTGTTTCGCGTTAGAAAGCTAAGTGGCTTACTTGAGGCCTTCATAGACTATTCTGGCTGAGAGGATTTGAGTGGAACTGATCAGCTACGTCTGAAAGGGTCAAGGAGGGCATGACTGCAGTACTCCAGCGTCACTGTAATGTCAATAAATGCTACGCTCACTACATGAGCGCCCTCTGAGCGACGCCAGGAAGCTCGTATTCAGGAGGGCACGTACGCGTTGCATTACACGAATGAGGGAGGACGGGAGATAAAGAGGTCCCGTAGGCCTCTTGGAGACGCCGGGTTCACGGCAGGGACATGAAAGGGACGACGTTGCTGTCGAATTGCACAGCCGGGTCAACGAGCGCAGATGGCTGCCCGGCGCAGCCTAAGTGCACAGAATGCATTGCGCGCATGTTGGAAGTACAAAAAAAGGGGCGGGGGTAGCTGCAGGAAAGTGCCCGAAGAAAGTGCGCGCTCAGTGACCTCGGACGCTACCACTACGGTCGCTGCTGTTGTTTCTCCAACACAAGGAGCCTGCTCCCGATGCAGCGCAGCCGCGCGGCCGATCGGCTGAAACACGGAACCGGAACTAATGCACTCTCGGGACAGAGCAGGAATTGCTCCGACAGGGCGCATTGGCCTGCGTAGTGTCTTCTGGCCCTCTGCGAGAAAGAAACAGAAAGAGATAGAGAGAGGGCAGAGGAGGAAAAGTACAGTTGCGGCTATCGCGGCGATAAGAGTAGTGAGGAAAGAAATACGGGGCATAAAAGTGGGCGGGACTGTGCGTCGGCGTACAAGCGAACAAAGCCGAGGGAATACGAGCGTCAACATTAGCATTACTGAGATTCAGAGGACCCGGCGGAAACGAAAAGGACACGAACTGTCGACTGCGGAAAGCGATAGGACGAACGCGGTCGCAGAGCAGCAGCAGCGGAGGCCTCAGAACGAGCGAAGTTGGTGCCCCGCCGCACGCAAAGAAAGTGGATGAAATGGAAAGAGGGAACCGAGCGCTCGTGCGCCCGCGCGCGCGGTAGAAGGGGGTTGCAGGAGGGGAGTGAAAGATAGTGGGGGAAGGCGCGGGTCGACTCAGCCGGAAAGGGGAGAGAAACAGAACGAAAGAGAGAAGGGCAATGCGCGCGCCTCTTCCCTCTCGCGTTTTTTCTCCTCCTCCCTTTCCAACTGGAAGAAAACAAGTCGTCGCCCCCTCGCGCTCCCCGGTGCCGGCCCCCCAGAGGAGCGGGAAGAAAGAAGCGGACCTCAGTAGCGAAAGATCGAGCGGACCGCACGGACTCGACCTGCCGGCTTCTCCCGGGTGCGCTGCCGTAGCCGCGCTCGCCTGCCCAGGGCAAGACAGACATGCTGCTGGCGCCGGCATGAGTGCCTGTCACGCCGCGCTCGTGGTCCTGTTGCTACTCGCGGCGGCGGTCGCGCCGGCCACGCCGCCGGACAGCAGCAACAACAACGAGGAAGCGGCGCCGGTCGTGCGTACCTGCGAGGAAGTGCAGATGCGGTGCGCGCAGCGCAAGGGCTGCGGCTCGGCGCTGCACGCCTACCTGTACCAGTGCTCCGAGGTGATCCAGGCGGGCGCCACGCAGTGTCCCGTGCCGTGCCAGCGCGCGCTGGCCGCGCTCACGTCGACGGACGAAGGCCGCGGCCTGAACGACTGCGAGTGCGGCGAGAACGACGTGTGTCGCAAGAGCAAGCTGCGCGTCGAGGTGTGCCGCGAGGCCGTGGAGAAACTGACCGCGCCGGGCGCGCGCATCCCGTGCAGCGTGGCCTTCTGGATGTGCGAGGCCGAGCCCCAGTGCGGCACGGCGCTCGCCTACTACTACCGCTACTGCCGCGGCGCGTTCCATGGCAAGCGGTGCACGCCGCGTTGCAACAACAGCCTGGCCATCCTCAACCGTCAGCCGCGCTCGGACACGCTGCGCTCGTGCTATTGCGACGGCTCCGAGGAGTTCCCCTGCCAGAAGATCCGCGACAGGACAGACCAGTTGTGTTACGGCAGGCAGGAGCCCTCCACGACGCCCAAGCCGGGCTCGGCGGCGCCCGAGCTGCTTCCGGCCGCGTGGCCTCAGCTGACGCTCGCCACGGTGCTCCTCCTCGTCGTTGCTCAGTGAGTACGGCCGGCTGTTGCATGACGGCTGGTCGGCATGCCTTTGATGGCCTTACGGTCATTGGACTTTTAGACGGCAGGGACCCTCTGGGGTCTTTCTGAAACGAATCGGAAATGGGCCCATTTGCGCAGCACTGCCTCTGTTAGGCACGCTGACGGGATTCTTTGCTGCGCGAATTGCAGTAACGTAGTCGAGGGTCTCGAATACGCGTCCGTAAACTCTTACGAAGCACAAGAGCTGGGTATCTGTTACCATGTTTTCACTGTCCAGCGCGTGGAGCCGCAATTTAGCTGGCGCGCTGTTCCTCTGATTTCGTCTTTTTGTACCTTTGCCGAATGCTGCTCACGATATAAACCGTATAAACCCGCCGTATAAACTCATTTAGCAACAACATAAGCGCAATGTGCATCACACCGTGAACGCTACCTGTAACTACAACGGTCGTTCCAAGTATGCAATGCTGCCGCCTTACTTCCCCGCAACCTTCAACGAATGTAAAGTCTTTTTCATAGTTAACGGTGACGCCTATTTCGGCACAGACCCCATCATTAGCTTTGCATTTTCGCGACGCTAAACAAGAAGAGCAGAGCCTGGATGCCACGCCAGCGAACTTCTGTATCAACGGAGGTGGCTCTCTTGCGTCACAGCACTCATGACCCCCTTCCCCACCATTCCTCGCAACTAAAGCCCCTTCATGACATTTCCTGCCTCCGGCGACAATAGAGGGGCTTTACTCGCAGAGAGGGCAGATGCCCCTATAGGCGTCTCCACTCGAAACTGATGGTCTTAAAACACGCGTGGGACCAAGAATTGGTCCACGCTGGCGCGGCGACAATTCTCACTGTGGCCAGGCTATTTTCTTCGGAACGGTCGGACCTCTGGCCGCTCAAAAAGTGGTGCATCAAATGGGCACCTCTAATTGTTATGCATCATTTAGCTATTGCCGCAGGCCACTGCATAACATTTCAGTGGGTACCTGCTCACTGTGGCATTATGGCTAATGAAAAAGCAGATGAAGCGGCCCGTAAGGGCCATCAACATCAGAGATACATTCGAAGTTTTCTCACGAAATCTGATGCGTCCCAAATGGCTAAAAGTTTTGCGTACGAAGAAACGTATCGGCTTTGGAGTTTGCCGACACATCAGTACCAATTTCTTCACTCAATCGACCCACATCTTAGATCAAGACTCTCACCCAGAATTCCTCGACAACTCGAAACACTTTATCACTGACTTCGTCTGAATGCTGCATATACAAATGGCCTGCGATACCGTTTTGGACAAATGAACAGTCCGCATTGTGACAACTGTGCTTCGATAGAAACTGTGGAACATATCCTGCTTGAGTGCCCTGCGTATGCTAACGAGCGTGCGTACTATGAACATTGCATGCAGAAGCTCTGCCCAGTGCCCCTAACAATGGACAAAGTTTTAGGCCCCTTAGCCTGCTTCAGGCAACAGAGACTTGCAATGAACTTTCTTTTTACATATTTAAAAGACATTGGACATCTCGATAAGCTCTAAATTCACTTGCAGGTTACCTTCATGCATTCTTCTTGCAGTGAACTTCGTCAGCCCATTCGTCGGACTATGCACTCCATCATTCCATAGGTTACATCAATACTCGCCACTGCATCCTTAGTACCCATTTCATGGCTGCATTTTATCTTCGTTTTTTTTTCCACCTCTTCCACGCTGCTCTCCTTCAGTCTTTATCTCCCAAATTCCCCTCCCTACGCAGAGTAGCATGCCAGCGATATTGAAACGCCGGCTAAATTCTGTTTCTTCATTAAAGAGTCTCTCTCTCTCTCTCTCTCTCTATGCAGGTTAAAAGCAACTTTAAAGAATATCTACGTGCCCGAAGCATCTTAGGATTGGGTTTCTAACTGAAGCAAGTGCATAACCACTGCGATGTTGCCGTAGAAACCCGTGAAGTTTCGGTTTCCGGTTTTCTTGCTCATAGCGCCGCGTCTATTTGATTACATTCCCAGTTGTGCATGCACGCGAACGTGCACAATGTTGCACCTTCATTCTCAAAACATCTCTACAAGCGACTCTTTCCCTTCAGTAGCTATAAAGCCAACCCACGTACAGTTCTGAGGGAGCTAATATTAATGCAACAGCCCCTTTTCGGGACCGCCATTCCCGGCGTTCCCAAGAGAGAGAGACAATGGATATACTAAGAAAGTTTTTATTTGCAGGTTTTTAACGGACAGTTGCTCAACAAGTTGGTGAGCGCAAAGTGACTGTCATTGTATAAAACTGTTTCAAGGCACCAATTTGTTCATTCCGTTCCGAGACCCAGCACCACGGCTGCGTTCAAACCTATAATGTCCTCCCGAGAAATTTTACACCTGGGTAAACGCCAATACGTAGAGGTTCCGAGTTCTTTCTTACGCCGACGATCCGAAAGATTGTTCGTAATTTCTCCAAATCACGTGATACACAGGACTACTGCGCACATTTTCTAATGCGCCCGGTCGTCAAAGAAGTCAAAAGCGCCGCTGTACATGAACGATCACATTGCGTGCTCGTCTTACGCTGGTAGAAAGTAACCGCCTTCTTTCATTGCGAACATAAAGTAAAATATATGCATGAGGCTTGCCGCAGTAAATCGGCTATCGGCGCAATGGGGACGTTACAGTTAGCTCACGCCGTGTAAGCTACGCAGTAAGCCAGAGGCTATTGCCCAAGTAGCGGCGGAATTTTTGTTTGCATAACGGCCTTGCCCCGTACTCCAAACAGCGGTATACTGAGACGATTTAACGTTGTTCAAGCTTGTGCTCTCGACTTATGCACACCTAGCGCTATGTGCAGATCTTTCGGAGCGCAGATGACTAGAATGGTCAAGTGTTAAGGGGAATATGGCCAAATGTTTAGGGGAATCCCCCAAGGCGCAGTAGATTTGTAATAAGGGCGTAATTACTCATTTGCATCCACCAAAGCGTAGCCATACAGCTACAAAGGAAAGCTATACAGCTTTCTCAGGAACTTCGCAGTTGCAGAAAAATTCGTCCTCGTCCGAATTGATCAATAACTCGAAAGTGGGGACAGTGTTGGTCAAATGTTAAGGGGTGCAGTGATGCACTGATGCAGTGCGGTACAGCATAGTTGAGCTGATAAAATGCTGCCGCCGCACTCGACAAAAGCTCCTAGTTTTCACTGCATGAGCACACATACTCTGAAGGACAAGTTGCCACCTCTATTCAGTCACTGATTCCGATGGCGACCATGACATATAGCTTCCAAATGACTAAGCAGAGCAGCTGTCAACTAAAGGGCCAAAGTTATTTAAAACGAAATCATCGCTATCAGCACTTGGTGGGGCACGGTCCGTTAACGGCGCGATTCGCAGAAGAATCCGCTCGTCACTTCCGGCCAGGTTCGATGACGTCGTTTATATACTTGCTCTTCTGTCGAACCTTAAGGCCTTCCCGCTTCGACCTTTCCGTCCCATTAAGGGTGCACCTTCCTTAAGTAAACGCATTTACTGCTGCCTTTTCTTAAGCCTAGCAGCGCCACGTGCGAATAAATTGTGCCTGTAATAACATCCCCATTACGTCGGCAGCATTACGTGTCCCCTTCCAGCGAGCAGCCTTTCCCCACCCATGCAGGCACGCGAAGTCGGGGAAAAGTTCTCCTGGAGGTATGTAGGGAGAAGGGGAGGTAACGGTCGTCTTCCCTTTCGGTGCGGAAACCATTTTGCGGACTTCGCGAGTTCTCGCAGTTTTTTCCGATAATCGTTCCGCCTTTTCGCTTATATTGTTCCGGGCGCAGGGAAAAAGGGCTTCTACTCCTGGTGGGTCCAATTTCATTGGATCGATCCAGGAAATGGGAGCTTCCAGTGTGTGCGCGTCGGATTCCTTCGCATCGCCAAGCGGACACAAAGAATGGCCGGATGGGGAGTCATTTTTCGGCCGCAATTATCTCGAGAAGAGAAACCGGATATTACCTTGATGCGACGCGTTTTCCTCCTCCTCCTCGTCTTAGCTCTCTTTTTACTAAACCCATTAACGGACGGCTTAGAATCTCGGGGAGGAAAGGCGGAAGTTTTCGCGAAGGCGAATACCAAAAACGGGTGTCCGTGAAACGCGCGCAAGAACAACTATCTCCCCACGTGCGAGAGACTTGCTGAAATTCAGCGCCTACCGTGCAAGTGCTCAACGTGCCTTGCATGCCTGCAGCACTTCTAATCAAATCCATGGCCCGTGTGCAGTTTGTCGTGTTTTATGTCGAATTTGTGGTTGATCGGCGGCACTGCTATTGTACGGCTCTTCGGCTTGTCGTGTTCCATGAGGTGAAATTCGTGGAACACACTTCGTAGACATGTATACTCGAGCCTCGTTATAACGAAATAATGAATACAACGAAGGAATTACGATTCCGCTGGGAAGCCGGTCAACACAAGGGCTATAAATAAGTTACGGGTATAACGAAGTAATCACCGGGCCCTTTCAAATTCGTTATAATCAGGTCTAACTACTTTATTAACTGAGCCCGAAAACTTCTTTGCGCGATATCCCCCTCTGGTAGACAGGAAGCGAACTTTAGCGCGCTAGCAACATAGCTCTGCGGACTGTCGAACTGTTGGCGCTGATGCAACAGCAGAGAGAGTTATGGTGCCCATGGTGCAGTCGTATGCTGCCGACAGACGCGCGCGCACCGTTCTCTTATCGAGGAAATCAGAATAGTGCTGAGGAGATACGCATCGCGTGCTCGGAAACCCAAAAGCCATCGAGAACAACGCGTGCGTTTGTCACTTCCGCTGTCTGCTTTGGCGACATGATCCTCAAGATGCGGCCAACTCCCGCCGCGGCGAACCTTTCGCGCAGATTTGTTCTATATAAGGGCAGAAAAATAACCATGTGTGTCAACCCAGCACTTCGTCTCTATGCGCATCTGGCTTTGCAAGATATAGTCCAGCCGTATAGTTACGGGGGACCTCAAATCTTATCTTTGTCGGAGCAAGTGCACTTATGGTCGGAGAAAACGGCCGAGGTCTCCCCGTTTAAATGCAGTACAGGACATGCCCAAACAAGAGCGCAGCTTTAAGCCTGCTGCGAGAATGTGACGCGGGGGAGCTCTTGGCTTGACGAATGGGTGACAGCGGCGTCCTCTTTGAAACGGTCTGGTTGGTGGCGGGAACCACCGGACTGTTTGTTTTTTAATTACTAGTAACCGTCTTGGAATCCTCCTTTCTTTCAATTATAAGCTGTTTTTCTTTCAGTTATAAGTTCTGCAACATCCTCTCTTCACGTCGCAGTCTCCCCTGATTTCCCCGCGACCAATCTTCCAATTCTTAGGTATTTATAAATACTTTACAAGCCTCCACGGAGGCGTTGTGGAATACAAAAGTCTACAAAGATGGAATGCAGGAGGCTGGAATACAAAAGTCTTGTGTAAAAAAAGTTCGCAAGCAACTGCGTATTGTTAAGTAGAACAAAACTAGCAAGTTCAAAGAATAGATTAAAAGTGTTCACGCGAGTTCCAGATCCCCGCCGCGGTGGCTCAGTGGTTAGCGCGCTCGACTACTGATCCGGAGTTCCCGGGTTCGAACCCGACCGCGGCGGCTGCGTTTTTATGGAGGAAAAACGCTAAGGCGCCCGTGTGCTGTGCGATGTCAGTGCACGTTAAATATCCCCAGGTGGTCGAAATTATTCCGGAGCCCTCCACTACGGAACCTATTCTTTCTTCTTTCACTCCCTCCTTTATCCCTTCCCTTACGGTGCGGTTCAGGTGTCCAACGATATATGAGACAGATACTGCGCCATTTCCTTTCCCCAAAAACCAATTATTATTATTATTATTATTAGATCCAGATTAAGTACAAGGCAAACAGCTATGCGTCATAGAACACATTGGGTAAAATGCGCAAAGTACCATTTGTTCGCAAAAATAGCCAGGTATGCGCAAGAGCAACAAGTACAAAGCAAATAAAAAAGTTGCATGAATCATGGATACATAAATGACGTGCTCGGTGTTTGACTAGATGCTCGCAGAATGTATTATGGCTACTCTGCGAAGCGATGTAGTCTGGAAGCTCGTTTAGACAGGCGGATAGCACGGAGGAGCCCAGAAAAGAAAAAAATAAATAAATGAAGAATGAGTACTGCGGTACACGCGGGTTTAGTTAAGTTATTCAGCTATGACTAATAGGTACTAAGGGGAACTGCGTGCCATGGGTGTATTTTGTGAAGGAGACTAAAGGACAATTCCACGATGAACGCTTAACATTTGGAGTGAATGTTAAGAGCTTCATTTGGGTTCCGCTCAACTAATATAACTTCGCGGTATATCTGACAAGGGGACTAGATACAGGAAGCGTTCCATTCCGCGGATTTGTTCACAATATATTCCTTTAATACATGAGCGCTTTCCCTTCTCTTCCCGCCGCTTAGTGTCAAGTAGTTCCAATGACCGGGACGTGGTGCTGTTCGTCACGCGCTTGGCGTCGGTATACTACTAATAATAATAATTGGTTTTGGGGGAAAGGAAATGGCGCAGTATCTGGCTCATATATCGTTGGACACCTGAACCGCGCCGCAAGGGAAGGGATAAAAGAAGGAGTGAAAGAAGAAAGGAAGAAAGAGGTGCCGTAGTGGAGGGCTCCGGAATAATTTCGACCACCTGGCGATCTTTAACATGCACTGACATCGCACAGCACACGGGTGCCTTAGCGTTTTGCCTCCATAAAAACGCAGCCGCCGCGGTCGGGTTCGAACCCGGGAACTCCGGATCAGTAGTCGAGCGCCCTAACCACTGAGCCACCGCGGCGGGGGTCGGTATACTGCCGAAACCCCTTTAATCATACCAGTTTCTTAACTTTCTATGGGGTCCAAGTATCGAAATCGGGTGGTTTGACAGGGCCATAATTGAGAGGTTAGCGAATTGTCATGACACCCGTGCTGTATAACGTAAACTGTGTTAAAGTTACTTTCATACTTTCCTTAAAAGTCCTACTTTTCTGAAAAGCACACAGGTGCCTGGCAAAAAAAAAAAAAATCAGTGAGACAGGCGCAGTAACGGAAATGCGTAGTACAAAGGTCCGAGAGAAAAATTAAAACCTAAAACGAGCAAAAAGGTCGCTGCTGTTCGGAAGATAATGACGATCAATGGTTACAGCTTTTATTAGCCGCTTCCACATGGCGCTGCCATTTGTAAACATCCGTTAAGTTTCCGCTGGGATTAGTCGCATGTTTTGAAGCGGAGCTTGCCAACTGGTATCATTGATTAGAAAACCGTAATAATCTGCGATTCACTGACGACATTGCCTTGCTGAATAACTCGGGGGACGAATTGCAAAGCACGACCAATGACCTAGACAGTCAAAGCAGAATGGTGGGTCCAAACATTAATATGCAGAAAACTGATGTAATGTTGAACATTCTCGGAAGGGAACACATCTAGGTAGTGACCGCAGATCCGCACCACGAGAATGAAATAACATGGTGTGAGTTGAGTTTCCTCTTCAGGGGGCGATGGAAGGAAACATTTTGTTGATGATGAAATTGGGGTTTCTTGATGACCCGGTGATTCTAACTCGCAAACATTCACGTTACTCGAGGAAAGGAGAAGGTTAACTATTCATTTACAGCACAAATAAAAGAAGAAACGAGCAAGGAGAAAACTATTTGCAACATGACTAAACCGTTGATCGGACGAATTCAGCCCCGGTTCAACCCAGAGCGCTTACTTTTCAACCCTCTGTTTCCGCCCTTAGCGGGGACAGCAACCAATAAGGTAGCAAGTGACCCTCCTCACCAATCAGTGGTTAGGGAAAGGAAAATAAGGTTTCCGCCAGCTAATCACAGATTGTGGAAAGAATATTGGCTAAACAATGGTCGGGGAAAGGAAAGGCAAAGCTCTGCAATTCCCTCGACTAGACAAACATTTGGGAAAGGAGATGCTGCAAACAAGCACACAAACTGCACATACACGACTACCATTTCCCACGGCACCGACGGCACAATAGTTACTACATTCCTAACATTGTATTCTGTTCTCTCTTTCGCACACGTGCAAGCGAGACAAATGTATGCCGAAGATAGGATAAGATAGGATACACTTTATTGCTCTAACAAGGTCTTTCGGTCAGACAGAGGTCTTCATCTTCAAGCAGATGTCTCCCTCCGCCTTGCAGAGGTCGGCGCCCCTATTCCAGGGCACCGCTGAGTTTGGCCGCTCGCTGGGCATGGATGACCGATCCTCTTTGGGTTGCCGCTGGAGAGCACACTCTCCCACTGCTTCGCACTCGGATTTTCTGAGCCATGGAATGCTTCGTTTCTGTCACATTCCCAAGTAATATGGTATAGGGTGGGTGTTGCACCGCACCATGGGCAGATGTCCCTGTATTGGTTCCGGAACATTTTGCTAAGGATGTGTAAATTGGGGAAGGCTCCGGTTTTCAGCTTCCTCCAGTAAACTTCTTCTTGTTGATTTAGTTTGTTGTGGGGAGGAGGATACTTTAGTCTCGTCCCTCTGTAATAATTTATAATGTCGGAGTACGTCGGGATTACCCTCAAGAAGTCCTCCGGGTCTTCGTTCAAGAGTGCTCGGCTAGTGTACTCGCGAGCGACTCTATCGACCCTTTGGTTGCCTTCTATCTCGATGTGTCCCGGTATCCAGAAAATGGTGTGTCTAATGTGATCTTTGGGTAGGCCTGCGCGGAGGAGGATTTGGAGCTCTTTATGACCTATTCTGCCGTTAATGTAGTTACGGCATGCCTCTTTCGAATCTGTGAGGATTGTTAAGGACTTATTCGTGCGATAACCCTCCGCGGCCGCTAGAGCAACAGTCATTTCCTCTCCCTCGGTTACCGTGCAGTCCCGTGCCGACGCGCAAGTGATCTCCTTATAGTTTGAGCCGATTACTGTCGCGACGACTTTTTGCTCCGTTGTTCCCCGTCCCGAAGAGACGCTCACTCGAATTCTTTACAGAAAAAAAAAGACAGCTGCCAAGGGAAGAATGCGCTTCCTGGTCGCTTGATCGTACCCAGACCCCCAAGAGTGATGTCCAAAGGGCCAGCATACGTCGGGGTCTGTATCCCCCCCCCCCCCCCCTTTCATAGCAACAAGCAAGTACCCAAGCAAGTAGTATCTCTTGCATGCCCCGCAACCCCTTGACGCCGCACACATGTCGACCGCTGTACCTGCTAAAGCTTCTTCCAGACAGGTCATGCCCGTGACGGCGCGAAGAACACAAAGACATCCTCTAGTAGACGCGGAGACAGGGAAGCGGGACGGGTCCCTTTGTTGGCGACCCGCCGATCACAATACAGCCGCCGCCGAGTCCCCATCGGGTGTCCGTCCCTCTGAGGCTGACTCCCCAGGTGCGGCATTCCTCGCGAACACAAGACCGACTGGCGGCACGGAAAGTTCATCGAACTTCACAGTGCGCATGTGGCATTTACTCACAGATCATGAATGGCAGTTTTTATAGCAGCTGTGTCTTACCGGTGCTCACCTATGGGGCAGAAACATGGAGGCTAACGAAAAGAGTTAAACTTAGATTTAAGACAGTCTCAGCGAGCTATCGCAAGGGAAATGATAGGCGCAACGTTGCAATATGAAATGAGCAGGGCATGTAGTGAGAAGGCAAGATAACGGGGACAGCAAGGAGTCAGATTGGCGGATGAGATTAAGAAGTCTGCGGGCATATAAGCTGACCGCAGCTGGCGCAGCATGTGGTTAATTTGAAGGATACGAGAAGGGCACTAGTCCTGCAGTGGGCGTAGTTAGGATGATGATCAAAGAGCTCAGGTTACTCATGCGCTTGTGTACTCTGCCTTGTTAATAATTACTGTTTTCAATGCTCTTTTTTTTACGCTTCAAAGTAACGCCATGTGCACCGAGACGATCACTTGATTTTCCGGATCATGGAACACAAAATGATCAGACGCTGAAAAACTTCATCTTTGAAGGCAGAGGAGTGACGTTATGTCAGGCGTGCAGCCAGTATTGTTGTCTAATCGCTTGTTCATTTAGCGACTTTCATTCGATGCAAATTTCTCCGGCAGTTCAATAAGCTGCAAAGCAGCACTCGACGATTGCTGCACTAGATCATGGAACTTTGCCGCAAATGATCGTCCTTGTGATTATCTAAATGTCGCTACGGTGAAGCAGTTGCCGGCAGTGTCACGTAAGGCTAGATCCGCCTGCTGCATAGGGCAATCTCAACCTCAAAACTCGTCGCAGGCAGCTCGCATACGCATCGGTGACGTGATGTGTGCGACGATAATGCATTCTCGATGTTTACGCGATACACAGGCGCTAATAGTGCGCAAACCCCTGCGTTCCCGTGTTCGCGTTAGCCCATGCATCAGGATAGTACAATACTCTGCAGAAGAGCGTGTTGTCGGGCAAGTTGGCTTTGCATGATATGGAAGAAGAAGTTGAGAGACCGAGAAGCGCTCGTCTGTCGTCTTATGTGTTTCTTCTCGGTCTCTGTCTAAGTTTTGCGCTAACTTCTTCCATATCATACAATACTCTGACGACCACCATTGGTGATCAGCGCGCAGTATCGAGGGGCAACTAGTATGACGCTTCGGACGTGGAGATTTATTGCGACCTCATTTTAGCACAATTGGCCGCATACAGACTTCGCGGTAGCTGAGCTGCCGGCAAGACTGCCTGCGTCGCCATGGATACCAATAGGGCTGTACCATTCGCAACTGCTTCTTCGTATTACTATGTTATGCAATGCTAAAACTCCCTATCTACCAGGTTAGCCCGAAACCCGAGTTTCGGGTTAAGCGATCTTTTAAAATAATGCAGCCATTGCAAGAAATTTTCTGGGTGCCGTTATACTTTTTCGCTATATTTTTTTTAAGGGCAAATGGGACGCAAAGTAAGTTTCCTGTCTACCAGAACATTCTTCTTGGGCAAAACAATCTATTCTTTCTTTCTTTCTTTCTTTCTTTCTTTCTTTCTTTCTTTCTTTCTTTCTTTCTTTCTTTCTTTCTTTCTCTCTTTATTTATTTCTTTCTTTTTCTCTTTCTTCCTTTCTTTCTTTATTTCTTTCTTTCTTTCTTTTGGGGGGAGGGGGAAGAAATTTTTTGTGCATGAGACTGCAGCTCCAGCGCACACCGCGACCACAAGCTAAAAGCAGTGCGGAATTTCATGCTGGCTGAACTTCTCAGTTAATTAACCGCTAAGTCAGCTTATAGCTTCGCCCACAAGCGACCTATGATCGAATCCGCCAGAAACTTCTAAGCGTGCTCCACGCCGCCGAGGAAGAGGCCGCAAAAATGAAAAAATAAAATGAAAAGTAATTAGCCGTAAGGTGCTAAATGTGAAAAAAAAAAACCCTGCTTAGCCAGCTGTTAACCGTAACATTTCGTTCATATTTTCTCACCGTCCGTTCTGAAAGGCATTAAGGAAAGTTTAAAGGTATTCGGGCTGCTTTTTAATTTTCTGATTATTCTTGCCAGGGACCTGTTAATGGTCTACGTATGTGACTTGCGGAACCGTAAACGAAAATGGCCAAGTCGCAGTAAGGCATTCCTCTTCTTTCCTTCCACCACTTTTTCTTTGACTTTTTTTTGTTTTTGTCTAAGCAGCTAGGTTTAACATGCTCAAGTTTAAAATTAATATTATCTCCCAGCGACACGTTAACTGCCAGCAATATACTGCCTTAACGCAGATGACGAAAATGAGTGTTCCCGCTGCGCAGGACTAATCAGGCAGGCGCACGTAGAGGTGCAATTTGGCTAGGCGCACATTTCTTTTAATCACTTCCTAGTTACCGCGTCGCCGCTGAAGGAAGTCTCCGAGGAGTGCGGTCCCCGCTGCCTCTACACGACCGAGTGCTCACCGCTATGATCTCGAACATCTCTCCCGGTGCGCCGACGTCATTTCGAAACTAATGAACCTCCTATCGTCCCGCGAAGTAAAGTACAGGTAAAATAAGATGGCGCTAGTGCGGGGACTCAAAAGAAGCGAATCTCTGTCTTTGCTGTCACAGCTGTGCTTCGTTACTTTTCGTATCCTGTCCAGCAAACTACCCGCGCTGTCGTAAGCAGGACCTGAAACTGGCATTAAACCTTCCGCAGATTACTTGTTGGTTCCTTGCTGACCCATAGTGCGTTCAATGGTATACTACACGCACCTGGCCTCGCCCCTTGTCCCGGAGCTGGATTTGCTTTTTTTTCTGCGCACTGACACGAATTCGCATATATAGGAGTAAAAGGGTGTGCGCTAGAGCACAACTTACTCCCTTTTTAAACCTTTCCGATTAGAGTGTACAGTCAGGGCACTGAGGCTGCGGCAGAGTTTGCGTCGCTGAAAGACGCAAACGTGAATAAAGGGCAAGGCAGGCTGTTACAAGCGATGAAATGGCTCGTGTATTGGACAGTCGCTGAAGGAAGCCATTGTAGGCACACATATGCACCTGGCGTTGTCGCGTACGTGGCATCGCGCAGCACGAGCGTAATTAACAACTCATCAGTTGTCTTTTCTTTTTCCGAGCTGCCAAGCCTCAGTCGGTTCTCGCTGGCTGTTCCCATGTTCTAACAGCCTTTATTCATTCAATGCGCGCGGGGGGGGGGGGGGGGGGGGGGACTATTGTTTGTACTGTGTGGCGCCGAGTTGTAGTAAGACACTCCAGAACGGCCAGAATGCGGAAGATGTGAGTGGCAGTGACTGTGAGATTTGAGTGAAAGAAAGAACAAAACAGGCGTCAACTGCACTCCCTTTTCACTGGGAGATAGATCTCACCCGGCGCCAGGCCAAAGCCGACACTGGCTTGACCTTGCGAGTACACACACACACACACGGCGCGCGCGCACTCACGCACGCACTCACAGAGCCAGCGGAGAGAGTCAACTCGGTTGTATAAGCACGGCGCTTTTCAAGTTCCCGCGCGAGTGGCACAACAATGGGCCACCGAGAAGAGAGCCCGCGCAAACGTTTAATCTTTCCCGTGCGTGTGACCGGCGGCACGCCGCGGACGGCTGCCGAGCTGTGGGAGCGCTGGCCTGCTGCCGCTCGCTCCTCTCTGGGAAGAAAAAGAGCCCGGCGTGCCCAGAAAGGCTCGATGCCGCCCGCGCAAGAGGGAGAAGGACAGTGCCATTCAGCCCCGTATAGGAGGGCAGACAACGACGACCGTGCGGCGAAGACAAAAAGGCCCGCCGAAGCCCAAGAACAAAGCGACGCGACCGTGGCTCCGAGGAGAAGGAGGAGGAGGGAGGAGGAGGAGAGATACAGATAAGGCCGGGCCCCGATGGCCCGCGGACGACACACACGCACAAATGCTGCGGCCGAAAAGCGTTGGCTGTGGCCCGCGCGCATGGCTCGCGGCGAGCCGCGTTGTCCTGGCGCGCCTCGAAGCCAGGCAAGAAGGGAGCAAAGAGAAGAAAATGCCGGGCCAATTAGAGACATCACTGGTCGACGAGGTAACCCACGCGCCGCCGCGGGACAAGCCCAAACGGAGTCTGGCGGAGGCACCTCGATTGCGGAGCGCCAACAACAACGTCACGAACCTCGGAGAAGCCGAAGCCGCCTCTGCTCTTGCTGCTGTTGCTGCTGCGGCAGTTGTTGCTTGCGCACGGCCGCTTGCGCACAGCCGCCTGCGGCCTTGCGCTAACTCTGGCCGAAGCTGCAAGAAAGAAGAAAAACTGCTTCGCTGTGTACTAAGCAGCTTGGCGAGGGAGGGGTTACAAGCAGAGCGAAAAGCCTTGCGGGGAGAAATGGCCGTCGCTGGTGGGGCGTGGTCGAAATTGCGTGTCTGGTATTGACGCCTGGCGCTGCCTCAGCGTCCATGACTCGTAGGCGGTGACCGAGGCCCTGGAAAAGCGTCCGAGTCCCGCTGTGCGTGAGCGCGTGTTTTGGAGGGAGGGAGAGGTGATCGACGGTGAAAGATTAGGACTCCTAAGGAAGCACTTTCTTTTATTTTCCTGCAGCACTTATCGTCGCCGTTCTCCTTAGTGTGTCGATAGATGGCGCTCTGTTGTGTGTTGCGGTCACGTTATGATGAGTGGCCACTTTATGGAGCGCTGATGACGCACGGGCGTGTCCACTCTCGGCTAACCGCACAGGCACGTCAGGCATTCACAAAAACAGACCTCGTAAACACGAAGACACTTTTACGTCGCGCGCCTTCGAAGCGGGAATGACATTTTACGTTGATGCGCGCAGTTGCATCGTTTACTGGTACATACACTTTGTACTGGTCGATAGTTGTGGCCGTTTCCTTATGGCCGCGCATAGGACCTTAGCCACGGCGGCAGGAGCAGTCTTCCGGGCGGCTTTCTTTTTCTGAGACGAAAAAAAAAAAGGGGGGGGGGTGGGGGTGAGGTGCTCGCGAGCCGGCTATAAAATCGTGTCCCTTAAACGGCGTTCTATTTATGGGCGGGTGGGACACTAACGCCAGGAAAGATAGCTTCCCCAGCGCGGCGTCGCCGTGTTTAGCTTTCAGGGCATTTCGCGGGCGAAACAAGGGGTCTCTCTATTGACGCACAGTTTTGGCCGATTTCGCGCCGCTAAAACGCAGCGGGCGTGATGGTGCGCGCTGGAGATGGCGGTAGTGGTGGTGACAGCGGCGGCGGTGGCTAGCGCGGCAGCCAACCTTCAGAGAGAGAGAGAGACACCGCGCCGCTCGCTGCACGGGCGACGCTCCTGGCGTGGTGATGGATCGGCACCCGTAAACTGCACGCTTCCGCTCGGCCTGTCCCGCGGAGTTTATGTGACGTCTTCGTAAGCCCTCCCCATCTTTCTTGGCCCCTCTGGCGCGCGCCGAGGAAGCCACCACGGCGGAAGGCAGGACAACAACGTGACAGAAAAATCGCAGCAGCCGCCCCCTGCCGGCCCTGGCCCGTAAGACAGACACACACATATAGACACAGGAATGGAGGGAGCTTTTTTTCTTTCTTTTTTCTTCTTTTTCGCGCGCGACGGGATCCTCTCGTTGAAGGAGGTTACAAGGAGCGCTGCTTTTCCTGGTGCACTTGTCTCTGCCCCATCGCCGGTAGCGCAGGACAACGCCGAGGTTGGGCGTGTGTCTGTATGTGCTTCAAGCGAGAGCCGTTGGCCGAGACTGCCTGGGAATGTAGAGGGGGGGGGGGGGGGCGTTACGTGGCTCGTAATCGGCTTGGCATTGGTTCTCTTTGTTTCTTTGCGCACCCCCTCCGTCCTCCCACGCACGGCTCCGCGAGCGGTGTGTGTTGCGAACCCGTGGCCCTAGCCCGCCGTCCGCACCCGGTGCCGCGGCGGAGATTAGCGCGGGGGTACTATGTGCGCGGCAGGCCGCCGCCATCCAGGGCCTCGGAGCCGGCCATCTTTCCGTTTAGTATAGGCTCTTCTCTGGGCCGGGATCACGGCGGGGCCGAGATTGCGGATTTGGGGCCGCTTGCCCGCTGGCCCGGAAGAGGGATAGCCCCCAGTCGTTTGGTGGTTGTGGTGCCTGGGCGGGCCCAACGAAACGCTGCCACCGCGGGATTGGCGGTCTAATAAACGCCGGGATATTATGGTCCCGCTGATGAGAGTAATGAAAAGGCTAACGTGAAAGTGGCACTCGGATACAGGAAGTGCTGTAGGAATCGCCTGTCCCTCTGGTTACGCTGAAGGCGAAACATGTGCGTGCCTTGGCAGCTGTTGTCTTCTCCAGTGCGTCACTTAGTTTTCCTGTTCGCCTAATTCGTTATTCCTGCAGTTAGTACAGCTTTTGTCTCCTTCAATGCGTCACTGCGCTTTCCCGTTTGGCTAATTCTTTATTCATGCAGTTCGTATAGCTACCTCTCATCGGCTCTATTCCCATTGGAATGGCACGTCAGCCGTCCGTTCCATACAGGATAAAACTGACAACAACAGCTACTGTTCACCGTCTAGGCTGCGCGCGGCTCCCCAGGCGCTCACGACGCGCCCACGTTGGTCCACGCGCCTAATCTCGGCTGCAAGAGAAAGATGAGCGGTCATTACGGTAATAACGGGCCAGGAGCAGTATTTTCTCTTCTGCGGCGACCGTTATCAGCGAAAACGCTCCCTGCTCCCCCTGTCCGCAGGCAGAAAGCAGTCGCTTGAGCCCTCCCCCCCCCCTCCCCCCCCCCCCCCCCACACACACACACACAAGGACCCAGGACACATGGGGTCTTATCAAGAGCGAGGCGGGTCGCGGGCCGCGGTTCCCAGCAGCCAGTTTCAGGCAGCAGCGCATGCGTAGGACTCCTGCATAGTGGCGCCCACCACTAGTGCCCACTCTCAGCGTGCAGCAATGTAGAAGCGTAGCGGGCGAACAGAAGCAGGCACTTTTTCTACGACGAAAAGCCAGTCTTGTGCCAGTGCGCGATGTCACGGGAACTTGGCGACTCTGCATACGTCTTCTGTAGGCTTTGTGGCTGGTTGCCCCTTGGAAATGTTGCGCCTTGAGGGCATTCCCGCTTCTATCGGTTGGCGAATAGGTCAGAGCCTCATCTCACACCGCTATGACGCGGTGCATGCAAGTACTATCGGGGGAGCAACGTACCGCACGTGGGAAGGAGACCAGATGTCTGCGCGACCTGAGCGCTCGCGTCGGCCACCCAGCGTGAAACGAGATCGAGGCACCAGTGCGGGGACACCCGCTATCTCCTCCGCACGCGAGGAGGAAGCGGCTGTGAACGGCTGTAGTATACGCAGCAGCCCTACGCACCGGCGAGGCATAGTGTGCGTGTGTGTGAGGGGGTGTGTGGGAGGGAATGCGGGGTTTTGCGGGTGCATTATGACGTTGAGACCCTTCTCTCCTTCTTCCTCCTGCCTCCCCCGGCACGCACGCGCGTACGACCGGGTGCACGTGGTCCGAGGGACCTACCGCGGTGGTACGCGGAGCGCGCGCACGCAGGGACAACCTGCCGCCGTTGGCCTGGCCTCCTGTTCTGCGATCCATCTCGCGCCGTGTGTTCCGTGACGCAGCTGGCTTCTCGGGAGGACTGAGGTCAAGGCGGCGGACTTTGGCGGGGGAAGTCCCGGGGAAGAGGAGAAAAAGAATTCGCGGGAAGCGAGGCAGGTTCTTGGGAATCGTGCCTTACGCGACGTCGAAGTAGAAGTTGTGGGCAATGACTTATGGAGTTATCAAGTTAGTGACGCAGAGATTAAGGGGGGATTATGTCGTGTAGTAACATACTACATGATCGATTTATCTCTACTAGCCTGTAATTAGTGTTATCGGCCACGACAATTTTTCTATCTCTCGGAATACATTAGATTAGTGGAATAGATTAGTAAAAATAGAATAGATTAGTGGAAAGTATAAGAAGAATGATTTGGCTGCTGCTGCTCTCGGTGAGGCAGGACGGCCGTGCCGGCTGTTTCATATGGTCATGGTGCATGTTGCTTAGAGTATATACTGCCCCTTTCAGCGTTGGGAAACACCGTCATCCCTATCGGCGCATTCCTGATCACGGGTGTGATATCTGAAATAGTGGTTTAGCTTTTTTGGTATGACTCTTCTAATGAGTCGGTGGCTCAGTGGATATGGCGCTCGGCTGCTGATCCAAAAGACATCGTTTCAAACCCGGCCTTGGCAGTCGCATTTCGCCTCCATTGAAATGCTATAAAAGGCCCGCGTACAGTGCGATGTCAGTGTACGTTAGAGAACCCCAGGTGGTCTAATTATCCGCAGCCTTCCGCTACGGCGTCCTTCATAACCTGAGTCGCCTTGGGACGTTAAACTCCTTAAAACCAAATTAAAACCAATCTGATCAGACACACGGCATACTTAATCGTCGGTCAGGCCAGGTGCACTGTGGGACTAAATGGCTGCCTTGTGTCTTCCACCGACATTAGTAACGCTGGACGTCGGCCTCTGAGATAATATTAGGGTTGGAACTGGGCACGAGCTGTCTCCAACCACCACAAACACACCGTGCAGCATGGACTCGGACTCAGCGCCCAGCGCTCAGGGGCTGTAATATCTGCGAAGGAGGCGCGACTGAGCGTTCCTGTTAGGCGTGCCCACGGCAGCTGTCCAGCACCTATCGCGACTACTCTAACCTCATGCACAGGCTGATATATTTTCGGCGACGGGGGTGATTCCTTGTGGAAAGGTCACTTTGCGTGCATGCTATACGTGTAGTTCTTTTTTTACGGTTAACAAATTCAGTACCGGAAATAAGCTCCCAAAAAGGATTGCATGCTTTTTGGTCTTTTTATTAGCTGTACGCGGCGTTTCGGTAATATTTTGCGAATGGGCTGTAACATTTTAACGGATGGAATTGAAAGGTGCTCCATTTAAACGAGGATTTAGAATGTCCGCCTTAACTGCAGCACACCATTTTTCAATGCGGTCCGCACGAACATCAGTGCAAGACTCCACAAGCTGTCGTATCGATGAAAAGTGGAGGCTCTCTTCACTCACCCATCTTGTAGGCCAAACATCGCACCATTAAACTTATTTATAATGCCGAAGATTAAGAAACATCAGATTAAGGTGACACGTTTGCGTTCGGCCGTTGGCATCGCCAACAGGCTTCCTCTTTTTTGTCTATGCTAGCGCACCGGTGTTAGAGTGCATCGCCGGTGATGCACTACGTCGCAAAAAGTGATGCACTGCGTCGAAAAAAGTGATGCGCTCCACGGAAGGAGAGCATTCCCAACTTTTACTGCATGTTACGTCTGTCAGTGCCGTTGCATCAGCAGCGCCACAAGAGCAACACACCCTGAACACTGAAGTCAGGCACCGCCAGAATGGTATCGTTTGAAAACTCCTACCCGCCGCGGTGGCTCAGTGGTTAGGGCGCTCGGCTACTGATCCGGAGTTCCCGGGTTCTAACCCGACCGCGGCGGCTGCGTTTTGTGGAGGAAAAACGCTAAGGCGCCCGTGTGCTGTGCGATGTGAGTGCACGTTAAAGATCCCCAGGTGATCGAAATTATGCCGGAGCCCTCCACTACGGCACCTCTCTCTTCCTTTCTTCTTTCACTCCCTCCTTTATCCCTTCCCTTCAGGTGTCCAAATATATATGAGACAGATACTGCGCCATTTCCTTCCCGAAAAACCTATTATTATTATTATTATTATTATTATTATTATTATTATTATTATTATTATTATTATTATTATTATTATTATTATTATTATTATTATTATTATTATTATTATTATTATCTGAAAACTCCAAATGGAATCTCCGCCCGGAGAACCGCGACAACGTCCATCCATCACTTCATTAAGTGTTACGTACATTTCAGGAGGCAGGTCTTACTGAAAAACACTCCTCGTATGTTCGCATAGATTACAGTGTAGTGCAGCTCCCGGCACGGAAACAAGTCATTATCTTTGAAGCATCAAGCGATGCCGTTACAGTTGGCTCCTGACAAATGGACGAGAGAAAACGATGACTTAAAGCCTGCCCTGTAGCCGCTCATGGGCACTGTCCGCTGTGTTCGGGCAGGCTATAATAGAAGAACACACTCCAATGTTTCGGTTGCAGCTCAGCTTCAAGTAAGAAGGCACGAACAGTCGCGGCGTGTGCCAGGTAGGTTCCGAAGAATGCGCATATGTACATGCGATGTACACATGGATGGGTTTAACACGAATCGGTTTCCCTCCCTTTTCTTGTCTGAGCGAGATGTTTTCTACAAGAAGGTCACATATCTGAATCTTCTTCCTCGAAGAATACGAAACAAATTGTGTGCACGGAAACGTTTATTATAAAGCAAGTCTTCATGCAGATATTGCTGGTCTGTACGCCCGTCCGTCCGTCCGTCTGTCTTTCGTAATAAGTTGTATGGGGCTGCAACTTGGCCGTGATCACGTGGTTAAGTATTTTTTATATAAACAGTCGCATCAGTGAAGCGACGCCCTCCACAATATTTCTCGTAGGTTTAGTTCAATGCGTCTCCTTTGATGGTATCTGAACTCGAAACCAGTCTAGCGGCTTTTATAAATCGAATTCCCACATCGCAAACAGATGAAGGTGGGTGCTCGAAAACAAACTGGTGCGGCGCGACGTTTCACGTGGACCGCCTTATCGCGGCTCGGGTTATATATCAGCCATAAAACTAGAAGGGAGACAAAAAAAAAATAATCTCACTGCGTACGTGTGTTTTACTCTCTCGGCGAAGGGAGCAAATATGCGGCCTACGCAGTCGCCCATACGCCCAGCGACAGGCCTTCTCAAGCGCCCCATTTGAACGAATGTGGCAAAGAACACGGTTCTTCCATTTCCTTTACAGCAATGCTAGGCAAAAGAAAAGTGAAGCGAGCTGGCGATAAACTAGAAGTCGCATAGACCCTCGCAGCGGATGCTTCTTTCACTTTCTCGCGTCTCGAAAAAGGAAGGATTTTCAAACACGCGCCTCCTTGGCGCGGAGAAGGGGCCAGTGAAAGGTGCCCCTGCATTGGTCGATTTGGGTACGCTTTTCAGTCCAGCTGCACCCACTCTGGGTTTTCATTTTTTTAATCATTCATCCTCACGAAAGCAAAGAAAGGAAGGAAGGCAGGCACAAATCTGGAAGGGTGGTCTGCTGATACTCACTCTGCAAAGAAGGGGGCATAGGAAAAAAAAAATGAAGACGTGCGATAAAACAAAGACATAAAGGTGGAAAGTTGAAGTGGAAGAACGAATAGTGAAATCTCGGTCATCACTGGCTGTCCGGACTGCGGCACCTTGACGGCAGAGAAAGCGGAAGCAGCCCGCGACGTCTGACTCGCATCGGATTCACTTTATTGACAAAAAAGGACGCTGTGGTCTTCGTCCTCCTTCAGCCCCGCGGAGTTCACGACCTGCGCTCACCCTCGCGGGCTCCGGCGGCTTCCGATTCACGGCACGGCGCGTGTAAGCATGCCTGAGGGCAGAGAGAGAGAAAGGGTAGGTGAAGGGGAAGTGAATGGCGCGCTGGGGAATGTTGTGACTGAGGCTGCGCACCTCTCCTTCCGCTCGATAAGGATATGCGTTCAATCGGATTGACTTCCCAACCCCGGAGCGGAGGCTGCTTCTCCGCAGCACACGAACGCACACAGGAGAAGCGGCTGGGGCCGCACATCGGTGTTTCTTTTTCTGGGCGTCAGGGAAGAATCCTTTTCTCCCCGGCTATTTGTTTTCATTCCGCGAGGGCTCTTTTAAAGTTCTCCCCCTTCTGGTTTCCCTCTTTTCGTGATTTTCTTGAGATCGCTGCCGGGCTTCTTCGACTTTTCGGCCGGTGTATAGAAGAGGCACGCAGGCAGCGGCCTCGGCTGCTGCTGCCTTGCAGGGAGCGAGCCTTTCGTGCGCAGAGTACCGCCGCTTCCGACTCGGCGGCAGCTGTTGCGTAAAACGGCGCGGGAGGCGCTGCGTTCGTTTCCCCGAAAGTGGGTGTTTTCTTTTTCCTTCACGAAGGCGTATATAGTACGTACGCGTAGCGTAACCAGCCGGCCTGCTGCTGCTGGTGTTGCCTGCTCTGGAGAAGCGAGCCAAGGAGCTGCGCGCCCTGTGTGTACTGGGAGAAGCAGGCGCGACACGCGCGGCTTGAGCCTCCGATCCGAGCGCTGTCTCTCCTGAAGAATGAAGAGCCGTGCGAGAAAACGCGGAGGTGTTTTTTTTTTGTTGTTGTTAGTTTGCTCTCTCCAGCCCCGGAGGGCCAGGGCCATGAGCGCATGAGGTGGCGGCCAGAGCAAGAGAAGGCGGCATCGCCATCGAGAGGAGCTGCAGGGCTTCCTCCTCCTCCTCCATCCACTACTCTTTTTCCCCCGAAACGGTCCAAAACCGGCTCCGAGCCATTTTCTGCCAACATCACCCGCGGCCACTACTACCGCCGCCTTCCCTTTGCTCTCCCTCTCTCTCGTTTTCGCCTTCCCCTCAACGCACGAGTCTAGCCTTGCACTCCCTCGAGTTTTCAAGCCGCTGACGCGGAATGGAAGAGGAGGATCCGCGAGCCCTGATTACGTCTCCTGCTTTTCTTTGACGGGGCGTTTTCTTCCCCCCCCCCCCCCCCGGGTCCAACAGCAAAGTGAAGAGAGGGGGAAATAAATAATATACACAAAGGCTGTGTGTATTCTGTATGGAAGAGGGGGGAAAAAAGAAAAAGAAGCGCATGACGGGAGTGGCGGCCCCAGAATTGTGCCCCGCGAAAAACCGCGCGCGCCCGAAAGTACCGTACGCGGATAATGAAAGCCGGCGCAGAAGAGAGCCGGGGAAGAAGTCAGGGCCAGAAGAGATGCTCGCGCGAAGACGGCGGCGAGAGAGGCAATTTGCGTTGGCGCCTCCGGCTGACGTGGCGTGCGCCGAGGCGGGTTTTGACTTTCCATCTACGGAGGCGACTTGCCGCGAACGCGCTGAGGGGTGGCGCGGGAACGGAGTTGGGAGAGGGGGCAAGGAGGGGGGCTGGCATGTTCCCGGAATCGAGACGACGGTGTTTTCCTCCCAGAGCCGTGGTCACGTGACGCGCGAGTCACGCCGGGCGATGAAATTCCCGAGGCGCCCGTAGTAACTGATGGGACCTGACCGAGCGACTAATTGCAGCACAAAGGGCCAGCCGATTGGATGATGTAGCATGTGGGTGTGCCGAAGGCAACGATGTTGCGGCCAGTGGGCGTTTCTCGTAGCGCCAGGTGAAACAGGTGGCTGGATAAGAAAGCATTGAATCTAATGACTAAGCCGTCGGCCGCAGTCAGTCGCCCGCATACTTAACTGGTAAATCGGCGTCGTCCGTGAAGTCCACAACGGGACAGAAAAACTTTATTTGGCGTCAAATTAGGCTCCCAAAAAGTCTTCTTATGTTTGATTTTCTTTCTTTTTGCGACTAACAAAGCTAGATACGGAGCCGTCAGGATTCATTGGCCGTTTGCAGCTGAGCGTTATCGTAAGTTATCGCGTGATCGGTTTAATTATTCATTGGTGAGTTATTGCTCACCAAAGGTACACCGAGGTTATGAAGCATGCTCTTGCAAAGCGCTTCTAAGTGGGCAACCTGATGAGAATTACCTGATCGAAAGTCTGCAGGCATAGCTGCCAATTCCGCAGTTCTACTAGAAATGTGACGCGCCGCGGTGGCTCAGTGGTTAGGGCGCTCGGCTACTGATCCGGAGTTCCCGTGTTCGAACCCGACCGCGGCGGCTGTGTTTCGATGGAGGCGAAACGCTAAGGCGCCCGTGTGCTGTGCGATGTCAGTGCACGTTAAAGATCCCAGCCCCGCCGCGGTGGCTCAGTGGTTAGGGCGCTCGACTACTGATCCGGAGTTCCCGGGTTCGAACCCGACCGCGGCGGCTGCGTTTTTATGGAGGAAAAACGCTCAGGCGCCCGTGTGCTGTGCGATGTCAGTGCACGTTAAAGATCCCCAGGTGGTAGAAATTATTCCGGAGCCCTCCACTACGGCACCGCCTTCTTCCTTTCTTCTTTCACTCCCTCCCTTATCTCTTCCCTTACGGCGCGGTTCAGGTGTCCAACGATATATGGGACAGATACTGCGCCATTTCGTTTCCCCAAAAACCAATTATTATGATTCAAATTATTCCGGAGCCCTTCACTACAGCACCTCTTTCTTCATTTCTTCTCTCAGTCCCTCCTTTATCCGTTTTCTTACGGCGCGGTTCAGGTGTCCAACGATATATGAGACAGATACTGCGCCATTTCCTTTCCCCCAAAAAACAATTATTATGATTGAAACTATTCCGGAGCCCTTCACTACAGCACCTCTTTCTTCATTTCTTCTCTCAGTCCCTCCTTTATCCGTTTTCTTACGGCGCGGTTCAGGTGTCCAACGATATATGAGACAGATACTGCGCCATTTCCTTTCCCCGAAAAACCAATTATTATTATTACTAGAAAAGTGATGCTTTAGCACGCTTCCCGTTTCCATGCGTACTAGGCCGTCTCCACTGCCCTTAGGTGCCGAGACTGAGTGCTGCACTTCGTCTTCGTTCGTGACAAACACGCCAGCTGTCGGTCTGTGCTGTCTAAATACAGTTTCTGGGGCTACGGCGAGGCGCGAGCAATATTCAACGCCGTTCCGCAGAGCGAGAAACCCGACACGCCGCGACAAAGTGGTCTCCCATTGGTGGGCGTCAGTTTCGTCGAGCTTGACATCGACAGCGAACGCACTTTTACGCGCGGTTCATTTTTCTACCACTTGCCCGTTCGTTTGGGCACTCTCTTCTGTGAGCAGTGGGGAAAATTGACTTTCTTTCGGAAAACAAGGGAGACAATAAGAAGTAGCGCCACGTCTAGCTGTGAAGGACGGTCGGGAGGACCTGCAGCCCGAAATTGGACGCCGCATCGCTCGATAACACTCGCTCAACCGCGTCTGGCGCCGAGCGGACGTGGAAACAAGGTCTTCGATGGGGAGGCAACAGCAGCCGCGGTGGCGCGTCTCTTGGGATACGAAGTGGCGACGCTGAGGAAGCGAAAATACCCAAGAGTGGAGACAGAAGCAAGGGCTGCGCACCCTTCGCCGCGCGAATCTTCCAAGTGGCCACTCTTTCTCGAAGGACAACAAACGACGCTCAAAGGCGGGCAAACAGGGCTGGGCGCTGGTATAATAAACACAGCCCCGCAGAAAAAGACAGTATATACACACACGCGCGTTCGCTTTTGGGTGCCATTGTGGCGGGAAGAAAAGAAAAGACAGTTCTCTACAGATGACCCGAACGGCGTGCGACGAAGACCGTCCGTCGTGTTGGGTGGGAGGCCACAAAAATAGCTCATCCGAAGCGTAAGCTCGCTGACTCTGTGGCCCGGCTTCGGCTCGCAATGACTTGTTTTAGCTTCGGATACGCGCCGCGACGCATTACTACCTTTGCCATGGCGGAAACCGGAGCTGAACCCTGGGGACGGCCGGCGATGAGTTGTGGCCCGTCTAGATGGAGCGAGCACCCAAGGACCCACCCCCTCGCCTACCGTTGGAGTGTGGCCTCAGTCATCGCATTCTCTCGTCAGCGCTCGACGGTGCTCTCAGCGCTTCCGTTCTATATCGGGCACGCGTGGAAGCTGGGGACGTATATGCGGGACGCCGGCTGGATCCGGGCGCGAAAAAGGGTTGCCGCCTCGCTGACTCTCCCGGGAGGTGTGTTCGCTACTGGGTTCCCGGAAAGCGGCCGATGCCCGGTCGGCCGAGGGCGGGCAGCTGACGTTGCAGGCTAAGGCCACATCCACGGGCCCTTGGTTACATTTGTTGCTTGCCGTCTTGTGCTGCCTTCCTTCATCTTGCGTGAAGAACAGTTACCAAGGCTGGGTGCAGGCCTTGTCAAAAGTAGAAAGCCCAAGGTCTGCTTCTAAGCCGTGTAATGAGGCTCTTGTATACTACAGTATCCATAGGACGCGTAAAGAGCTACAGCGTAGCTCAGAAGCGAGCTTATAGGCTATCTATTTTAGACAAGTGCTAAATATTAATCTATGTTCACAATGGGCTTCGACACCAAAAATTATATTGTGGTTAGTAAGATAACAAGATAACTTATTGGCGAGCTTCATATATACCAGTCACTACAGACATGTGTGTGCAGCTTATTCCGACCGCTGCGCAACTGTGGGTGGCTGACTTTGAGTACAAATTATACAAATGCTAATAGACTCGTTTCTGTTAAGAATAGCATCCGTAGGCGACGCGTAAAGAGCTACAGCGTAGCTCAGAAGCGAGCCTTATAGGCTATCTATTTTAGACAAATGCTAAATATTAATCTGTGTTCACAATGGGCTTCGACACCAAAAATTTTATTGTGGTTAGTAAAATAACAAGGTAACTTATTGGCGAGCTTCACATATACCAGTCACTACAGACATGTGCCCACTGCCGTCTTCAGGTGCAGCTTGTTGCGACCGCTGCGCAACTGTGGGTGCCTGACTTTGAGTACAAATTATACAAATGCTAATAGACTCACTTCTGTTAAGAAATCGGTTGTTCATCGCAATGGTTCCGGCTTGCTCTGTGATTGGCCACGTATGAAAGTCAACCATATATTCCAGAAGTGTTTTTATGCGGATCGAATCGCGCTGGAGTGTAGAGCGTATTAGTTTCAGTTTTATTTGTCTTACTATTAGTTGCCATATAAGGTATTGTACATATTTGTTGCACGAGTCATCCTTTCATTTACAGTATCCTCCTTGTCCAGGCGGATATGATAAGGCATGCCTGAATATGGTATGAGACCCACTAGGCAGTCACTATATCCGCTTTTATGATCAAACTTTAAAAAGCGTATTGGGGACAATGACCATCTGGGGCGAGATCTCCTGCTTTTGTTTCATTGTCTCAGTGGACGCCTTCAAAAGGATCAAGTTTTAAGAGGGGGGGGGGGGGGGGGGGGGGGGCATTTTAGTTGTCTAGCTATACCAATGTTGTTACCAACTGACTGACCCCGCACTGACTTAAGCAGCTTAAGCAGTTGAGCTGAAGAGTCGAAATTTGCGCGTTTGTCCTCTATTTCATTGCTTGCCCTGTCTAAAAGATGCAACGTATATGAGGCGTATCTCTTCCTTCGTCTAGGTCCTAATGGGACTCGCGACCCTTTTTCTTCTTTTCTTTTTCCTCTCTTGATGCAGGTGCGGCCAGTACAGCATGGCCGACGTGACATGACCGCCTGTCGGCGCCGGGGAGCAACACAATGACGAAAACAGCGGCAAGATGTGCCGCTCCGATACAGACGTCGCTCGGCTCCTTCCGCGTGTGCGCGAACACGGACCACACGCAACAGCGGCACTGCGGTGCGGCTGAAACCGTGCCAAGAAAAATGGCGCCGGAAGAAGCAGCGTCTTCAGACACTCTGCCGTCTGAGGAGTGTTATGTTTGGACCAGTGCTCTTGGTGGGCCGCGCCTGTGTGGTCGGCGACGGCGCTGGACTGACGATCGACGTCTCCAATGGCGTCTCGTGAATCATCGCTTCGGTTTGCGAACCTTTCACGACTGGGCAACCAAATCACGTGTACAAATAATGCCCGGTGATGCGGCGCTCTGCACGCAACAACGCGCTTTCGACCCAGTGACAGCCCGACCTGACGGACATAAAAGAGTTCGAGGTTTTGGGGGTCGCATCTCAGGGGCCTGTCCTTCCGGCGTGGAAGGCGTTCAGTGTGACTCATAGTCGCGTAATGCTTATTGCCGACTCGTTGATAATTGTTGGAGACAGAGGTAGAAGTGTGGCCCTGAGTCATGGCCCTGAGCCCTGATCGCGACCGTGTCTCGTCTGGTCTGCTACTCTACATTCAATGGGAAGGAATAGAGGCGACCAAAGAGGGTTGGTATGATGTGTGGTGATATGGGAAAAGTAAGCGTGAAAAAAGCGATTGGGGAAGGCCTTAGTGGCGCTGCATTCAATGAATTTCCAGTGTGTCATTGCTGAAATGTGTACATATAGACTGTTTCGTGAGTTTTTTTTTTTTTCAGTGCGCAACGCGGCAGAAATGCTAGTTACAAACTTGCAAACACACAGGCAAGGCTTTACTTTGAATCAGTATCTGTTCTGAAAGCCAAAAAGCAGAATATTCTGAGGACAAGGAAGGCATGTCTTCTACCCTGCTTCCAAGTTTTCATTGCTCTTAGAATGCTGTGGTTTTTTTTTTTTGCTTGTTGTTGTCCAGCGTTTCTGTTGCGTTGCTACTGTTCTGAACACATACCAACGAGTCCTCTGAAGTTACAATGATAGGCTATATAGATGCTAGGAATCCACGTCGGAATTAGCATGTATATTCGACTTGTGATCGAAGCAGCATATAATTAGATTTATCAAGCATCCAGATAGATCGACGTTGTGATTAATGTGTTAGAGGTCAGAATATATGTTAGAACAATGCTCAGGGAGGCAACAATCAACGTGCGCTTAAAGAGCAATATTGCGCACTTGTGTATATGTATCAAATAGGTAGCTGTGTAGCGTAATGCTGCCAGGATATATCCCGGATGTAAAGCATAACAAGGGAACCAGGCTAATCAGGACGGATATGCGGATCTGTGCATAAATTCGCCGTGCTTGCCTAATGCGGCTACACGGATGTTTTATGCGAGTGATACGGTTGAGATGTCAAGTGTGTTCCTCAGAATAAAGGCGGAGGGCTGTTGCGAGCCCGCACGCACTCTTTTTGACCTTGTG